>NC_091979.1:80128249-80451228 GCF_044704955.1 Pristiophorus japonicus | reverse complement strand
CAGTGGTGTTCCCAAGGGGTCAGTTCTAGGACCACTGCTTTTCTTGATATATATTAATGACTTGGATGTGGGTGTACAGGCACAATTTCAAAATTTGCAGTTGATTCAAAACTATGAAGTATAGTGAACAGTGAGGAGGATAGTGATGGACTTCAAGAGGACATAGAAACATAGAAACATAGAAAATAGGTGCAGGAGTAGGCCATTCGGCCCTTCTAGCCTGCACCGCCATTCAATGAGTTCATGGCTGAACATGCAACTTCAGTACCCCATTCCTGCTTTCTCACCATACCCCTTGATCCCCTTAGTAGTAAGGACTACATCTAACTCTTTTTTGAATATATTTAGTGAATTGGCCTCAACAACTTTCTACGGTAAAGAATTCCACAGGTTCACCACTCTCTGGGTGAAGAAGTTCCTCCTCATCTCGGTCCTAAATGGCTTACCCCTTATCCTTAGACTGTGACTCCTGGTTCTGGACTTCCCCAACATTGGGAACATTTTTCCTGCATCTAACCTGTCTAACCCCGTCAGAATTTTAAACGTTTCTATGAGGTCCCCTCTCATTCTTCTGAACTCCAGTGAATACAAGCCCAGTTGATCCAGTCTTTCTTGATAGGTCAGTCCCGCCATCCCGGGAATCAGTCTGGTGAACCTTCGCTGTACTCCCTCAATAGCAAGAATGTCCTTCCTCAGGTTAGGAGACCAAAACTGTACACAATACTCCAGGTGTGGCCTCACCAATGCCCTGTACAATTGTAGCAATACCTCCCTGCCCATGTACTCAAATCCCCTCGCTATGAAGGCCAACATGCCATTTGCTTTCTTAACCGCCTGCTGTACCTGCATGCCAACCTTCAATGACTGATGTACCATGACACCCAGGTCTCGTTGCACCTCCCCTTTTCCTAATCTGTCACCATTCAGATAATAGTCTGTCTCTCTGTTTTTACCACCAAAGTGGATAACCTCACATTTATCCACATTATACTTCATCTGCCATGCATTTGTCCACTCACCTAACCTATCCAAGTCGCTCTGCAGCCTCATAGCATCCTCCTCGCAGCTCACACTGCCACCTAACTTAGTGTCATCCGCAAATTTGGAGATACTACATTTAATCCCCTCGTCTAAATCATTAATGTACAGTGTAAACAGCTGGGGCCCCAGCACAGAACCTTGCAGTACCCCATTAGTCACCGCGTGCCATTCTGAAAAGTACCCATTCACTCCTACTCTTTGCTTCCTGTCTGACAACCAGTTCTCAATCCATGTCAGCACATTACCCCCAATCCCATGTGCTTTAACTTTGCACATTAATCTTCTGTGTGGGACCTTGTCGAAAGCCTTCTGAAAGTCCAAATATACCACATCAACTGGTTCTCCCTTGTCCACTCTACTGGAAACATCCTCAAAAAATTCTAGAAGATTTGTCAAGCATGATTTCCCTTTCACAAATCCATGTTGACTTGGACCTATCATGTCACCTCTTTCCAAATGCGCTGCTATGACATCCTTAATAATTGTTCCATCATCTTACCCACTACCGATGTCAGGCTTACCGGCCTATAATTCCCTGTTTTCTCTCTCCCTCCTTTTTTAAAAAGGCTGGTGGAATGGGTGGACACGGGGCCGATTAAATTTAACGCCAGAAAGTGCAGTGATGCATTTGGGTAGAAAGAATGAGGAAAGGAAATATAAACTAAAGGGTATAATCCTAAAGGGGGTGCATGAACAAAGAGACTAGTGGGTGTATTGTGTAGTAGATAATGAAGAAGCAAGCTGTAGACTGCAGGACGATATCAATGAACTGGCCAGGTGGGCAGAACAGTGGCAAATGGAACTCAATCCGGAGAAGTGTGAGGTAATGCATTTTGGGAGGGCTAACAAGGCAAGGGAATACACATTAAATGGTACCACACTGAAAAGTGTAGAGGAACAAAGGAACCTTGGAGTGCAGGTCCACAGATCCCTAAAAGGTAGCAGACCAAGTAGATAAGGTGGTTAAGCAGGCATACAGAATACTTGCCTTTATTAGCCGAGGCAAAGAATACAAGAGCAGGGAGGTTATGCTTGAACTGTTAAGCCACAGCTAGAGTACTGCATGCAGTTCTGGTCACCACATTACAGGAAATATGTGATTGAACTAGAGAGGGTACAGAACAGATTTATGAGGATGTTGCCTGGACTGGAGAATTTTAGTTATGAGGAAATATTGGATAGGCTGGATTTGTTTTCTTTGCAACAGAGGAGGCTGAGGGGAGACCTAATTGAGGTGTATAAAATTATGAGGGGCCTAAATAGAGTGGATAGGAAGGACCTATTTCCCTTAACAGAGGAGTCAACAACCAGGGAACATAGATTTAAAGTAATTGATAGGAAGTTTAGAGAGGATTTGAGGGGAAATATCTTCATTCAGAGGGTGATGTGGGTCTGGAACTCACTGCCAGAAAGGGTGATAGAGGTAGAAACTCTCACAATATTTAAAAAGTACTTGGATGTGCACGTGAAGTGCTGTAACCTACAGGAGTACGGACCAAGAGCTAGAAAATGGGATTAGGCCTAATAGCTGTTTGTCGGCCGGCATGGACACGAAATGGCCTCTCTTCCATGCTGTAATTTTCTATGACTCTGTATGTGCATAAATCGTTGAAGGTGGCAGGACAGGTTCAAAAACATTACGGGATCCTAGGTTTAATAGAGGTCGAGAGCACAAAAGTGTGGATATTATGATGAACCTGTATAAAACACTGGTTTGGCCTTAACTGGAGTACTGTGTCCAATTCTGGGCACCGCACTTTAGGAAGGATGTGAAGCCTTAGAGAGGGTGCAGAAAAGATTTACGAGAATGATTCCAGCGAATAGCGACTTCAGTTACGTGGATAAACTGGAGAAGATGGGTGGGGTAGGAATTTAAGAAAGTGGAGCAAAATCTGAATTTAAAATGTTATTTCCCACCCTCCTCCAATTTTCTCTCTTGAAAACAAAGGGCTAGACTTTCCACTTTGCTGTCTATTGCCCCAAAAATGGGCAATGTTCGATGTCCCAGCCTTACCCATTGCTGGCTCATCAGCCATTTTTTGGATGGCGATTTTCCACTCGGCGATAAGCCAGCGATGTCAAATGGGCGATGCAAAAGGTCAGCGATGTGACACTCGCCCAAAGGACAGCCAGCGATGTGGAAGACAAAAGCTTCCCTAGCAACGGGCTTCTGCGCATGCCATTTTTTTTCCAGTTGACAGCATTTTGTGCATTTTTGGAGGTCAGGGGTCAGCCACACATGCGCAGTAAGGTCGATTGTGATGGGAGAGAGAGGAGAGATAAAGGAGAGAGTTATTGGAGTTGGAGGGAAGAGATTTGTGGAGTTTTGTGGCATTTTTTGCCATTGGAGATTTGGATAAAGTGTTTTTTGCCTTTGGGGAATTGGAGATTTGGATAAATTGTAGAAATGTCATCATCACCATCATCCAAGAGCGTGGATGGAGGTCATAAAAGGGCAAAGCCGTTTTTGGATGAGGCCAACGAGGTCCTCATCGAGGAGGTCCACTTCAGGTGGGCAGAACTTATCCGGGGTGTTAGGGCAAACCTCCACCCTGGGCGTACAGGAAGCTGTGGTCCGAGATTGCGGACATCATTTCCTCGGCATCCCAGGAGGCGAGGGGGCCCGACCAGTGCCGGAAGCGCTGGAACAGCAATGTGGCATCAGCTGGAGTAAGTACAGATTTTATATTGTATTGATGACGATTGTAATTGAAATTGTAATAGTAATTCTCCAGGATTGAATTAAATTTAGTACATTTTTACATCCATACATATGCATATATACGTATGTAGATCCAAAACATGCTGATCTTTGTTATAACCGTGCATCTATTGTGAATCCCATTTGCATGTAACGTTTGAAGCTGTTGTCTTTCCATGAAACTACCTAGTCAATTAGCTTATGCCATGCTCTTTTCACGTTTGCAGAAGAAGATATCTAACAACAGGGCGCAGCGGAGGTGCACTGGAGGGGGCCTGCTTATGTGCAGACTTTAAGTGAGCTGGAGGAGCGTGCAGCAGCGCTGGTGGGGACCACCAGTCACTTGGCCACCATACGTGGTGTTGCGGGACCCTCCCATGCGTCACGTGAGTAATGTGTGAAACAGTTTTAAAGTAATGTAACATCAGTTAATTAAAATGCAATGTACGGATGATGTCATGTTATGTCATGTCATGTCATGAATGCAGCCTTTGTACTACTCTCAGGTTGACAATATAAGAACATAAGCAATAAGAACAGGGGAAGGTCATCTGGCCAACATCCCCTTCTCTGTGCGCTCTCCATAAACCTGCTGCAGCTGCGGCAGATTTTCTGGGGCATATATAAACTGACCCTCAAAGCCTCTCTGGTAAAGTGCGACATCACCACTGACACCTGGGAGACCCTGGCCGCAGACCGCCCGAGGTGGAGAAAGCCCATCTGGGAGGGCGTTGAGGATGAAGAGGCCAGGCGCAGGCAGCGGAAGGAGCATGCGGCAAACCAGCCCTACCGACCCCTTCCCCCGACGAATGTCGGTCCCACCTGTAACAGGGTCTGTGGCTCTCGTATCGGATTGTTCAGCCATCAAAGAACTCACTTTGGGAGTGGAAGCAAGTCCTCCTCGATTCCGAGGGACTGCCTATGATGATGATGATGATGAAACTGATACATTAATATATGAAGTCTTGTCGGTAATGTGTACCCTTCTGTTCTGATAAGCTCAATAGGCTCAATTGTGCTTTATAGGTCAACCAGAGGCGCAAGTGGAGGCTGCACAGGAGGAGGAGGATACGACCGAGCCAGAGGAGGAGGAGGAGGAGGAGGAAGAAATGGAGGAAGCCACAGAGGGGGATGAACCTGCGGCCACTGTGGAAGTTGCTATTGCGACTGAAGAGGCACCGGGACCAAGCGGCGTGCAACCGGCTACGCCAAGGCGTGTTATAGTGCGCATGCTGACCCGATGGAGGAAGCTGGCTGAGCTCGACACTGCACCTCAAGGTGCCGCGATCGATCGAAGCACAACCCCCAGCACACAAGCGAGTCAGGAGGAAGCACTTGCCCCTGCCCGTGCTTTGTCTTCCCCTCCAACACACCCCCAACAGCCGATCGTGCCACCATCACCCCCACCACAGCAGGAAGTCTTGCCCCCATTGCCCGCTGCACACTCACGTCGTTTCGGTACCGGGGGACCAAAACAGGCGGGTGGTGCTAGGTCACGGGGGGGGGGGGGGGTCCAGGATCTGGAGGGAAACGTGGAATGTGGCCGCAGGTAGGGAGGGGGGTTTTATTATTGTTCATGTTTTTCTTCTTGTTTTTCTTGTTACTGTTGCTGTTGGGGTGTGGGGCTGGGTAGGTGGTGGGGTGGTGTTTAAAATTGAAATTGTTAACAATAGTTTTGTTGAATCTTACAATTGTTGTGCATTGTCTTTTAATAACTTAAGTAAAGTTAAGCTAAAACATTAATACAACTCTTGTGCATTTAAATATAAATATAAGTATAAATGTGAGTGGATCTATCAGTGAAAGGATGTTAAAAGCCCCTTGTTTTAGCAGTCTTCTCCCTTCCTCCATCATTCAAAATGGCGTCCGTAGTGCCAAGTTCTATGAGGAAGGCCAGGAAAAAGCAACTATTCTCCAGCAATGTTCTCGGCGAGCTATCAGCCCGGCGATATGCCGACGATGTGCCGAAAGTTGGGCTGGGCGATGTGCAGGTGATCACCTCAGCTCGGCGATGTGAGCCGAAAGTCAGGGGGAAACCAGCCTGAATTTCCACTTTTTTGTCAAAATGGGTGATGAAAGGCCATTTTGGGCGCTATATGGGCGATGTGAAATGGAAAGTCTAGCCTAAAGTCTCTTGTACTGGGTAAGCTTCTGAGAGTGCAAGCTATCCTTTCTATATCACCCAACTGGTTATTTTTCATGTGCGAGGCTAGACAGTAGTGTGAGAAAGCAATTTAACCTTGCAGGCATAACAGCTCATGCTATCCTGACCTGACATCCACACATCACTGAAGTCACTGTATAGTGATCAGGAGTAGGAACGGGGGCCCACTTTCTCTCTCCCTATCCCAGTGCCAGTGAAGCCAATTGTGGCACTCCCACCACCACATTGGCTGAAATCAGTTAATACAGAAAAAAACAGAAATCCCACAAACCTAGGATTTTCTGAACCATATGGCTCAATTTTGACACTAAGCAACTGAGGCCCCATGTGGCTATTATGGTGGATGTAAAAGATCCCATGACACTTTGTAAAGAAGAGCAGGGAATTTTCCTGGTGTTCAAGCCAACATCCCTCCTCCAGCTTATCAAAACAGATTAGCTGATCATTTAACACAGTTGATGCTCATGGGACCTTGCTTTCTACTTGAGCTGCCATGTTTGCCTACATAACAAGAGTGACTGCATTCAACAACAACAACTTATAGTGCCTTTAATGTAGTGAAATGTCCCAAGGTGCTTCACAGGAATTTTACGAGACAAAAGATTTGACACTGAGCCACATAAGGAGAAAGTAGGTCAGGTCATGAAAAGCTTGGTCAAAGAGGTAGGTTTTAAGGAGTGTCTTGAAGGAGGAAAGTGAGGTAGAGAGGCGGAGAGGTTTAGGCAGGAAATTCAAGAGCTCAGGGCCTAGGCAACAGAAGGCACGGCCACCAATGGTTGAGCGATGCTCAAGAGGGCAGAATTAGAGGAGTGCAGACATCTCGGGGTTTGTGGCACTGGAGGAGAGTACAGAGATAGGGAGGGGTGAGGCCATAGAGAGATTTGAAAACAAGGATGAGAATTTAGAAATCGAAGCATTGCTTAACAGGAAGCCAATGTAGGTCAACGAGCACGGGGGTGATGGGTGAGTGGAACTTGGTGCGCGTTAGGACACGGGCTGCCGAGTTTTGGATCACTTCTAGTTTACGTAGGGTAAAATGTGGGAGGCCAGCCAGGAATGCACTGGAATAGTCAAGTCTAGAGGTAACAAAGGCATGGATAAGAGCTTCAGCAGCAGATGAGCTGAGGCAAAGGCGAAGATGGGTGATGTTTTGGAGATTGAAATAGATGGTCTGAGTTATGCTGCAGATATGTAGGCGAAAGCTCATTTCAGGGTCAAATATGACACCAAGGTTGTGAACAGTCTAATTCAGCCTCAGACAGATGTTGGGGAGGGAACGGAGCTAGGGAACGGAGTTTGTGGCGGGGACTGAAAACAATGGCTTTGGTCTTCCCAATATTCAATTGGAGAAAATTTCTGCTCATCCAGAACTAGATGTCAGACACGCAGTCTTAACAATTTAGAGACCGAAGAGGGGTCGAGAGAAGTGGTAGTGAGGTAGAGCTGGGTGTCATCAGCGTACATGTGGAAGCTGATGCTGTGTTTACGGATGATGTCGCCATGGGGCAACATATAGATGAGAAATAGGAGGGGCCAAGGATAGATCCTTGGGAGACACCAGAGGTAACAATGTGGGGGCTGGAAGAGAAGCCGTTGCAGGTGATTCAAAAATAAATTGACTGTGAGGTGCTTTGAGAGGCCCTGGGTATATGATACGGGGCTATATAAATGTAAAGTTTTTTTCCAACTTGTAGTGCATCTGACTCCGACAAACAGAAATTTACTGGAGCCTTGTGAAATAATCTCTGTCCACAACCTTACTTTGGGAAGCAGCTAAATTACTAAAATCAATTATTCATTGATGCAGCCATTAGAGTAGCTTCAGTCCTTCTGAACCAAGAGAAGGCAGAGCTTATTCAGATACCACCCTTGAGAATACAGGAAGAGCTGGAAGATCAACTATTCCAATAACAATTACCATATCCTCTTGTTTCTGACGAATCATCCGTGTCTGTAAAATACTGCCCTGCAGATTCAGTTATTGTGTTGCCAACAGTGTGATGGGCTGCCACAGATTGAGGTACAAAAGGATTTTCAAGATGCTGATGGTCTCCCACATCCTGTTCTGACAGGTCACCTGAAAGCTCAGTCTCCGAGACCTGGCTGTTGTCCTCCTTAAATGTTGCATTTGAGATGTCAAGATCTAACATAAAACTATCCTGCAGTGTCTGCTTTGCCGGTTTTTTCACCATTTTCAATCGGACAGACTGATTCACATTTTTTTCTTTTTTCTCATTTTTTTTCACCTCTTCTTCACTGTCATGAGGTGTTGTTTGAAAGATCTGGTTCATGTCCTTGGTGAACTCAAGCAAAGAGCCATTTGTATTGCCTTTTATTGGGGCATCATATTTAAGTGGGCCATCTAAATTCAGTGGCTGTGAAGATTTATAAGTTCTAGCATTTTCTTTATTCTTGATTTTTTCATTCTGCTGAATATCATAGCTCATACAAACGGAGAAGTAAGAGTAATCTACAACACTGTAAGTCAACATAAAGTTTATGCTGACTATCGGGGCAAGAACATTCACTTGCCCAATGAAGATAAAAGCCATCGTCACAAGTCCCACAAGACATATTGCAGCCACTGGGGTCTTGTTTGGCCCTTTCTGAGAAGAAGAAAAAATGCATAATTAAAGAATTTGTTTTGTACATAACAAAGAACACAGTACCTCATATTTATCATGTGAAAGACACCAAGAATAACATACAGCAAGTTAAGGTTATAGTAATTCATACTTTTAAAAATATGCTCCAGTTAAAAATGTGATCATTGGGTATAAAAAACATACAGACACAGTTAATCACTCAATGCATAATGATGGTGCAATTGTTATTTACACCTTGGAAATGATATCCTTGGAAAACTACTGGTTAGGGTTGAAAAACAGTTTCAAGGTTAGATCGATGACCCACTCCATTGCCTTCAGGAAGACCATTTTCCAGAACCTTCCCGTAGAAATTTAAATTGACTGAGTGAAATCCATAGTAGGGCAAATTGTATATGACATGCAGATAGAATGTGCTTGATCAAATGACCTTTTCTAGCTCAATATTTTCACATATTCTTAAGTTAATTTAGTTCAGAAATGGATCAGGGAGTGGCGAAGAACACTGATTTTTTGGATGCACGTTTGAATCTTGCCCAGAAAGATGAAACAAAGGGACATAGGGCTAGACTTTCCACTAGGTGGCTAAGGCCCCAAAAAATGGGCCTTTATTTCTCAGCACACTTTTGGTCCTTGCATCGGCCCAGCGAAGTGCATGCTAAGTGCTGAAACTTGGGATGGGTCTTGTGTGGGCGATCATTTGGGCGATCATCTCAGCGATCAAAGTGGAAACTTGGGGACCTATTTTTCCGGCGGTATTTTGGGCATAGTTTCCACATTTTGCTCAAAATGGGCGATAGAGATCCATTTTGGACCATATATAGGCCATAAATGGGCGATGTGAAGTGAAAAGTCACTTTCCACTTCACATCACCCATCTAAGGCCCATCTATGGCCCAAAATGGAACTCTACCGCCCATTTTGAGCAAAAAGTGGAAACTAGACCCAAAATATTGCCGTAAAAATAGGCCCACAAGTTTCCACTTTGATCGTTGAGATGATCACCCAAATGATCGCCCACACAAGGCCCATCCCAAGTTTCAGCACTTAACATGCACTTCGCTGGGCCAATACAAGGCCAAAAAGAGTGCTCAAGAGTGCTTTTTCAGGGCCTTAGAGAGGGAAATGGGCACTACAAATGCCATTTTTAGCCTCTGAGGAAGCGTGGAGAATTGTTCTGTGTTATTTAAAGAGTAAAATTGATGCAAATTGTACTCAGAAATTTGGGACAGGGAATATAAATAGGTATTATCACCTTATTTATGCATATATTGGAATTATTTATTAAATAGCTTTTACATAGTGAAGTTATTTAATGATATTCCGTGGGGAAACAGAATAAACAAACAAATCTGCATGAAGAACTGTACGTTGTAAAACTTAGGTAAGTAAGAGAGAAGGTTCAAAAGTTGTAGAAATTTTTTTTTTTAAATTAACAAACAAAGAACTAATGAACAACACCCTCCAACCCCCCACCAACCCACCCTTCCCTCAAAATCCCCAAAACGTTACAAGAAGAAGAAATGAACATTTTACAGAACAAGTGGCCATTTAAGTAATGATAACAAGTGACCATTTCAGTCACGCTAACAAGTGACCATTTCAGTTACGATAACAATTGACCATTTCAGTCATAACAACAAGTGACCATTTTGTCATGACAACAAGTGACCATCTCAGTAATGACAACAAGTGACCATTTCAGTGATGACAACAAGTGACCATTACAGTGATGATAACAAGTGACCATTTCAGTCATAACAACAAGTGACCATTTCAGTGATGATAACAAGTGATCATTTCAGTCATGCCAACAAGTGACCATTACAGTGATGACAAGTGACCATTTCAGTCATGCCAACAAATGACCATTTCAGTGATGATAACAAGTGACCATTTCAGTCATGACAACAAGTGACCATTTCAGAAAGAATACATAGGGAACAGTTAAGTAATGATAACAAGTGAACAAGTGAACATTTAACTTTATGCTGGGTTGCGTAAAATTTAGTTATGTTTAAATGTAGCCCAATAACATTGCAAATTTTAGTTACTATTTAGATAATTAAATAATACATAAATATAAATTTCAACTACTCTCGCAGCTGCCAGTAGGCTGTTCCATTGTTTGTGGCACTGGTCCGGTGTGCGCGTTTCATTGGAGGCTAATGTGACTACGTCGGCTATTTCGGACCAATTCCTGCGATATGCACGGGGTGGAAGTTTCCCCTGCCCACCCCGTGTCAGATCCTCCCATCTGGAGCTGACAGCATTTACGAGGGCCTCATTTGCATCTTTGCTGAAGGGTTTGGCCCTTCTCTTTCCTGCACCTCCCTCCATTCTTTAAATTTATCTGTAATTTGGATAAAACTTTCTGACCTGCTTCCTTTCTCCTCTCTCTCTCTCTCTCTCTCTCTGTCCCAGACTCACCCAGAGCTTCTGAGCATGTGTGAAGACCCTTGACCTCCCAAAACACGGGAAGCAGCATCAACCTGAAAAAAAAAATCAATCTGCACATGCGCAGTAATGCGTTGCTAGAGAAGCTTTTTTTTTTCATTCACTTCCGTTTCCTTTGGGCGATCAGGAGATCGCTGAGAAATGACATCGCCCATTTGACATCGCTAGGCTAAGGCCAAGTGGAAAATCGCGAGAAAAAAAAAATGGGTCTTGAGCGGCAATCAGCACGGGCGATAGGTCCTGCATCGTTGGAACAAGGCCCATTTTTTTCAGCCTTAGCCTGAAAGTGGAAAGTCTAGCCCAAAAGATTTAATTAAAAGGCAAGAGGTTCCAGGCCTGGGCAATGAAATATTTTTTCAAGTTGGATCCCAGGGTAAGCATGAAAAACTTACATTTCAATTATAGCAGAATTTACATGCAAGGTTAATCTCTTGCCACTTTGCCCCAGCAACATACCTTAACTCCAATATGTATCTCCCAGAGTATGAATGTGAAATATCAATATTTTTATATCAGCTTTCTATGCTTTGCACTAAAAATGCAAGGCTAATTAGTGCTGAATTATTGCCACTTTTGGGCTGTGGACTGAATTAAAGTAGTCTAAATTAATTTCACTTACAGTGCATTCACACTATAAAGGCAGCATCGGTGTTGAGCAGTTTCAGCCGCTCACCAATGCTAAACTTAGAATGTAAACAGGATATCAAGGCTTGAATTGACTCCAAAACAAGGCGAAGTGAGACAATCTCGTCCAGGTATTCTTTAACATATTTGCTCCAGTAACAGTCAGAACCTGACTCTGGATTCTGACTGTATTTGTACTATAACTGCAGCATCGGTGTGAAGCAAAACGGTTTCACATCTACACATCTGTTCTAGCATGAATACACTCTTAGGACACTTATACTCAACAGAAAGCAGAGGCTTTCAACTCATGAGTCTATACTGGTTTTGAAACTCAGCCGCTGTTCTAATCTATTGTGCTAGCTAACTCAAATAATTTAGCAGCCAATCAAAATAAAGAAATTTAACATTTGGATCTATTTATGGGGGACACTTAAGACCCTGGACAGACGTAGGCTTGCTAGTCATGCCAAAACTGCATCACAGAGGAACACTCTGTAGGAGAAATGCCCTAAGAATTGGCTTAAATGTGTCCTCAAAACAGAGTCAGTGATCAGACTAAATGCTGGGAAATGAAAGGACTAATGCTAAAAGATTTATATAAACAAAACATTCCTCACCAGGGATGGAAAAGAAGCAACCAAGACCACAGACAGCTCATTAAGGCGGCATAAAAATGTCCTGCCTTATCTGGACCTGTGCACGACCTCTTTCTCAGCAAAGCTCTGAGAAGCCAGGGAATAAACAAGTGACCTGATAGGACTAGGTGCTAGTGATTCATTGATTTGAAGGTAATTATTTATATCAATCTCAGCCATTGATCGCAACTGTAAATTTATAATCAGAAATATGTTAATGCTGAATTACTGTGATATTAGAAGACATTTAATATAGAAAGGGGGGAAGATCAACTAATTTGATAAACTAATTCAAATTAAAGGGGATAAAATCACTGGTCTGGAAGGATTGCATCCGTGCATATTAAAAGTAATAGAAGAGATAGCAGAGGCACATTAGAAATTAATTGAAAAAGGGAATAGTGCCAAAGGACTGGCAGATAGCTATTGTGATTCCTATATTTAAAAAGGGAGATAGAACAAGTCCAGGAAACTATAGACCAATGAGCTTATTGTCGGTGGTAGGAAATGAATGGAATCCTTACTCAAAGATGTAATAAAAATAGAAAGTAATCAGCATGAATTTCAAAAGGGAAGGTCATGCTAAACCAATATTATTGAATTCTTTGAAGTAACAGAAAGGGTAGATAAGGGTAAGGCAGTAGACATAATATATTTGGATTTTCAAAAGGTCTTTGATAAGGTACCACATAGCAGACTCATGACTAAGGTCAGAACATGTGGAATCAGAGGATAAGTAGCAGAATGGATAGCAAACTGGCTACAAAACAGAAAACAGAGCATAGCTACTCAGACTGGCAAAGTGGGTGGGACGTGGTGTTCCACAAGGATCAATCTGAGACCACTGTTCACCATTTAGATAAACAATTTGGACTTGGGAATCGGAAGTACAAATTCAAAATTGGGAAATGTAGTTAATACAAAGGAATGCGACAAAATACAGGAAGACATTAATAAACTTTCAAATGGGCATGTAATTGGTAAATTAACTTCAATTTAGGTAAGTGTGAGGTAGTGCATTTCAGTAGGAATAATAAGGAAGCCACATAATCCTTGGAAAATGATTGTCTAAATAGGGTAGAGGAACAGAAGAATCTGGGGCACAATTCACTAAAAGTAGCGACACAGGTTAATAAGGCCATAAAAAAAGTAAACAAAGCATTGGGAAAAGCAGAAAAGTTATGTTAAACCTGTATAGAACCTTGATTAGACCACAATTTGAGTACTGTAAACAGTCCTGGCCCTATATTATAAAAAAGATATAGAGTCACTGGAGAAGGTGCCAAAAAGATTTATTAGAATGCCAGAACTGAGAGGTTATATCTATAAGGAAAGATTGAACAGACTGGGTCTCTTTTCTGCAGAAAAGAGAAGACTGAGAGGTGACCTGATTGAGGTCTCTAAGATTATGAAGGGTTTGATAGGGCAGATGTAGAGAAGCTGTTTCCACTTGCAGGTGAGACCAGAACTAAGGGCTGTAATAAGATAGTCACTAATAAATCCAATCGGGAATTCAGGAGAAACTTCTGTCCCCAGAGAGTGGTTAGAATGTGGAACTCATTACCACATGGAGTAGTTGAGGCCACTAGCATAGATGCATTTAAGAGGAAGCTAGATAAATGCATGAGGGAGAAAGGAATAGAACGGTATGTTGAAGCGATTAGATAAAGAAGAATGGGAAGAGGCTCGCGTAGGGCATAAACACTGGCATGAACCAGTTGGGCCAAATGGCCTGTTTCTGTGCTGTGTATAATAACCGAACTGCTTTTATATCCTCTTATTTATTTTGTCAATTAATCTACTAATTTTCTACATACACATCTACTAATTATTTATGTACTCATGTTCAATGATACAAATTAAGATTAATAAACAATTGTTAGTTCATGATTTTGTTGTCTGACTTCTTCTTTGAATTAACTTTTTTTGCCTATTACCAGTCACTTAGTAGTTTGTGCGGATCCTAATGGGAGATTGGTAGTGTAAATGCTCATATAATTTGACCTGGTTAATGCAAGACAGTTCAGCGAGGCAAACAGACATCATTCACGCAAGCCATAAAATTAGATGATAAACCTCAGATGATTGCTTGACAAGGTGCCCATGAAGAATACTCTTGTCAGGGTATTAATCCCACTGTTCTTACAAAATCATGAGATGAGAAGTGACTGCTAAAATAAAGTAGATATGAACAGAGAGTGAAAATCCCTAATGTGTGATTTTATGACCACCAGTGTCAAGTAAATTTGGGAGTCATAAATTTGGAAATCAGAAAAATACATTGGAACAGATAGCAGTATAACAAGGGTTAAGGGCCTTTCAAAAGAAAATAATTTCAATGCAATTTTTTTCACTTGGAATTTTAGTATGTGGAAGGAACTATGGGGAGAAATTGGCCTCCTTTGCGCCTCCGGGAGGCGATAATGGGACGCCCGGGCGCAGCAAGAGCAACAACACCCACAAAATTGCTGTGGAGGTTTGCGGCAGTTAACCCAAGTGCCATGATCTCCTGTGCCCCAGAGACGTCATCCTGCTGCGCAGTGCCCGGTAACATCCCAGTTGCAAACTTCGGTTCCGCGCCCTGCAGCATCGCCAGGCGTCAACACTGGCAGCTGCAGGAGACGTTGTAAGGGAAGCCAGCCGCTTGGGGAGTGGTGTTTAAAGGTAATGCTGCTCGGGTAACTTAAAAATTTGTTTACAGCCCTAAGGTGATTTTTTTCCCATTTTGCTCTGCCCCGATTGATCAGCCCTGCACGTCAGTGACGAAGGACATCATTGTAATGCAGAGCCTGCAGCAATGACCCTTCCCTTTAAGGGAGTGAAGGAGCCTCCATTCCCTGCAGTGCTGCACTCGACATTGTGCAGCGCTGCACTGCTATCGTCCTTCTTGCTGGCTTTAGCGCTCCAACGGAAGCGGTAGCACTTGATTTAACACTCCACTTCCTTTCTGGAGCGCTAAGCCGGAAGTTCACGTCAGCTTCACTTGCGCATAGCCCGACGATACTTTTGCGCTACCCCAAAAGTTATCGCCCCAAACGGGGCGCTACACAATTTCTAGCCCTACAGATTTAAAATTTTAACCATCTTCATTTAACATGCAATTTTCCCATTTAATTTAGAATTATACAGACCCAGGTCTGTCTAATTGTAACTTCTGAACTGGGAAAGAACTTACAGGTCATACCTTTAGAGTACTATTGAGGCTTATTGGGTGATTACCAACTATCCAATGTCATTATTCAGTAAAAAAATTATGGGATCATCGTCTTAGACGGTTCATTAAATGAACTATATTCTGTTCTATTCTGAATGTCCAAGGATAGACATTTGGGGGCCGAAATTCAGCTCCGCCACAAACCTGCCACACCTACCTTTTTCAAAGTGTTTTTACCACCGTTTTGGATGAGCTCACCTCTTTCCCAAAATTCAGCTCTTTGTCTTTTTTTTAAGTGGCCAGGAAATCGGTCATAATGGGAGTGGAAGTGCAGCGGTAAGTGCTGGTGAGGAATGGAAGTGGAGGCGGGATGGATTCTCCACCGCTTTCGCTCAGCAGCGGATCGGTGGTGACATCATTACGCTCCCCTCCTTTAAAGGGGAGAGAATCGGTGATTATTTTAGGAAACCAGGGAGGCCTCGGCATTGGGCCCTTACCTTTAATGGCCACCGCGCAGCCAGGGCTGACAGAGGAAATGAAAGGTCGGGGCACCGCTCGGCAGGCATAAGAGTTTTCGGGCTGAATTTCGAGGGAGGTGGCGGTCCCAGCAGTGCGCACACTAATGACGCACTCACGGCCGCTCGGCAGTGGCAGGGCGGAAATGGGGACAGCCAGAAAATCCCCCCTGCTGAATTTAGTTTGCGGCAGCCATTCGACCAGAAATCGGCGGCCGCTCGAGAGCTGAATTTCGGCACCTTGGTTTTAGTGAATTAGTTCCTTTTATGATGTTCCTGACCTGAATACAAATGGTTTCTGCAGACTATGTAGGAGTAGATCAATAATTAATATAATTTAAAATAATTAATATTTGTTACTGTATTAGTTACAAAGGCAATTTACATCAGACATTATAATGAATTGGGATTCTATCAGGTAATTTCCAGACATGGTGAGTCTTCAGTTGAAGCTTTAATTTTAAATCCACTGTTGTGCATATAATGGTTTTGAACTTAAAAATGCCACTTAGCCATATTGATTAAGATTCACTCCCAAATATGACATTTACATATATTTGTAGAGACAGTGGGCCTGAATTTGCGGGCCCTATGGATGCGTACGAGGTACGCCCTATACATTTACATACATTTGTAGAGACAGTGGGCCTGAATTTGCGGGCCCTATGGATGCATAGGGGCCTCGCAAGTTGCGGGTTTAGGTATGCAAAGCGCATGAGCCGAAATCTGCAAATTGCAATCTGTCAAGAATCCTCTTGACAGATCCCCTGCATCCAAAAGTAAAGGGCCTCCGTAGGTAGAGAGTTGAGCTATTTGCCCAACTCCTGCCCAGCGAATGTCCTTCAAATTCTTACGACTTACGGCATAAATTCTGACGGCGTAAGACTTTTAAAGTACAGAAAAATACATTTTAGAAAATAATTTCAACATTTTAAATCCTGTAAGTTTATTTATATGTAAGGTAAGTTTATTTTTAGACCCTTTAAAAAATGTACATTTATTTTTCAAAAAATTTAATTTTTGTTTTTAATAATTAATTCAATTCCATTTTTATTAATTTGAAATATGTGATTTAAAAAAAAAGTTATTTTCAGTGTTTCTGTGTTTTTGGAGGTATTCCCATTCATTCTTATGGTGATTCCGTAATCTGATAGATTGGGCTGACCCACATGACCTCAGTGATGCGTACGAAACCCATATGCTCCTGGGATACGTGGGACTCTATGCACGCCTTCGCATAGAGGGCCAAGACCAGAAGTCTCCGAAACTCCTGGGCCACCAGGTACTTTCGGAGAAATTTCTGAGGTCAGAGGCATCCGACTGCAATTTCTGGGCCAATATGCTATATTTATTTTGCTGGCGGGATCCAGAGTTATTTAATATCATCCCTTACCAATAGCTAAACACCACAAATTTACACAAACAAAACGTTTGAGAAAAATATCTTCACAATGCTGCATTAAAACACTTCCAATATTTATATCCATCATTCACATTACACCTAAAACATAATTTGATTTGAAAAGAAGTCAACACGTGTGATTTGCGATGCAAGAATGCAAACTGATATGCTAAAATCATCAGATCCATACTGCTGGATTGTTTGGGGAATATACTCATTGATGCATTGGAAGTTCTAATTTGTTATTTTTAAGACATGATGATGGAGAATAGTGAGATGTTTTGCTCCTCATAAATAAGTTATTTTACATTGAATGGGCCTTATGGATACTTCAAATCAAACTGGCATTGTGGTTACTATAAACATCTGATCGTCACATGATTAAAAAAATCTTGGTCACATATTAAATGTGTAATTATGCTAATTGAACTATTATTATTGCCGTATTTTTTCTCTTTGACTTCCTCTGCATCTTGCATTATTCCATACCAGGAGGATGTGTGTTGGCCTGTTCCCAGGCTTTTGCAACCAACCATCAGAGGAGATTAGGCTCTCCCGAAGTCTTGGTGATCAGGTTCAATCCAATCTGAAGCAAAGTAGTTGATCTGAGCCAGGCGATGGTTGAGCACTACAACTGGCCTTGATTCCTTGGGATTGGGGAGTGTGGGAAAAATCTGACAGGACCCCCGCTCTGACTGCTATTCCGGTACCCTGGTGGATGGCAGATCAGGTTAAGAGAGTGAAGCTCTATTCAGTCGAGTATCCTTCTGCGACTTGCTCTCAAGGTTCTCACATGGATAATAGCCACAGCGAGTTTTTGCAAGGTACTCGCTGTGAAATCATACCCAGCAAGGACTCAATGCCTTGAAAAGAGGAGAGCAAATTGATGAGATGAGCAAGATAAGAAAACAGGTGACAGCTGATTTTTGCACTCATCCTGTGAAGAAGTACCTGATCTCTGTCACTACCTCCCCCCTCTGTTAGCACAATCAAGCATTTACTGCATACAGATTTTAGCTGTAGCCTTGTATCATGTGCCACAGCTACACAGACATTTGGAAAACAACGTTTTTTTTAAAGTTGGTTTTGGTCCTTAAATTTAAAATGATAGAAAGTACCAAGCACTGAAACATTTCTCAGTCCGCATTTGCATAGAATTTTTTTCTTTTAAATAGCTAATTACACCGTAAAATATGTTAATGTGCTCAGCATGTTATATGCTGCACCAGTCGTTATCTTGAAAGGTAACACTAAATTGATTCCTCTCATCATGCTTGACTTTATAGTCATAATTACAGTGACATAATGTGGGTTCCGATCCTCTTTTATTACTTTTATGATTGTCAGAAGTCTGCTGCACTATGTTGATGAGAAACTGCCAGATATTTATATATAAATCTGACAATGTGTGACAGGATGGAAATCATTTTATATTTCTGCATTTGATATTCATTCTAGTACACTTGATTTATATCTTAACAATCTGATCATTTTATATCAATTTTATTGTAAAAAATTCCAATCTTTTAACAGAACTCTTTTATATTGAGTTATTTCAGGCTAAGAGAAATTAGAAATGATGGTTTAATATTTTAAAAATAAATCTTTATTAATTACTCGTCAATCTTTCATGGCATTCCACTCAGAGGCAAGGCTATATGTAGTCTTCAGGGGGTTAGAGGTCAGAAGATAATTGGACCAGGACCATATACACAAGTGCATTCTTTTTCCTTCCTCTCTCTCCTAGCTCTTGTCTTTCTTATTCTGTTCCTTTTTAAATGCTGTTCATCAGTAATATCATTGAATTTTGGCAAAGTGTCTACACATCTGAAACATCGACTTGTCTGAAATCAAGTCAACCCTCTGTGGCAGACTTAGTAATCAAATGCCCAAGCCAAACAAGTTCAATTACTCCTGGTTACTTTTGACCAGCCAAACTGGCTCATTACCAGAAAGGCACACCTGTCAGTAGGAACAAGGATTCTTCCTACATGGCTCCACATAACCTTGCTAGCTAAGGCCTAAAGTGTTAGGATTGTCCTGGTTGGAAAAATAGCAGAAAGCTTAGCAAAGCTCTGCAACAGTAAAATTGTGCAGTTTTAGCTGGTTATGCTCCAGCAGCCTGAGTCTTGCTACCTCACACCTAAGCTCTCCGTTAAATGGGGTATGTCCCTAAGGGAATATAGGGCCCAAGTTTGCCCCGCCGGTTAAAACGGCGCTCCTGCCTGAGGTGCGCCGACTTTGTACATGAAAAACGGCACGGAAAACTTACTTCGGTATTCTCCTTGGAACGTCGTAGGTCTTGGCGTGGTGCAGTACAAGCAGTGTGGGGGAGCAGAGCCAGGTCCCGGTGCTGAAAACAGTGCCGGAACCTCTGCACATGCGCGCTAGATTCTCGCCCTCAGATTCTCTGGTGTGCTCTGCAGGCTGTGTGGGAGGGGCCTCTAGCCCTGGCCGAATGGGCTCCCTCATCGGCGGCCAGAGTGTGCAGAGTTTGCTATCGACTCTGTGCAACAGTACCCAGCTGTTAGTGTTTTTCTGCAGGAAAACTTTGCTGAAGGTAGGACTTCTATTTATTATTTGTTTATTTATTTATTTATTGATTGCTAATCTGGTCCTAAATTCTTGTTTGAATTACATTCAAGTTTATTCTTCATCTGGTTTTGTGCCTTCCTGGTGCCAGGGTCAAGGATGTCACCGAGCGGACGTAGGGCATCCTGGGGTGGGGGGGGAGGGTAAACAGCTAGAGGTCTTGGTCCATATCGGGACCAGCGACATAGGTAAAATAAGGCATGAGGTCCTACAGGAAGAATTCAGGGAGCTAGGAAGAAAATTAAAGGGCAGGACCTCAAAAGGTAGTAATCTCCGGGTCACTACCGGTGCCACATGCTAATGAGTATAAGAATAGAAGGATAGATAGGATGAACACGTGGCTGGAAAGTTGGTGTAGGAGAGAGGGTTTTAAATTCTTGAGGCATTGAGACTGCTTCTGGGGGAGATGGGACCTGTACAAACTGGACGGGTTGCACCTCAACAGCCCTGGGACCAATATCCTCACGGGGAGTTTTGCTACTGCTATTGGGGAGAGTTTAAACTAGCTTGGCAGGGGGATGGGAACCTGAGAACGAATTCAAAAGGGAAGGAAGTAAAGCAGAAATTGGATAGCAAGAATCTAGAAAGCGAATCTGTAAGACAGAGGAAACAGGGCTTAGTATGTAATAAGCAAGGAGGTCTTCCTGTTCTGAATGGTACATACTTTAATGCAAGGAGTATAGCGAATAAGGCGGATGAGCTAAGAGCACAGGTAAACACTTGGGAGTATGAAATTATAGCTATTACAGAAACAAGGGCAGGTTTGGCAGATCAATATTCCTGGTTACAGGATTTTTAAATAAGATAGAGAGCGGGGTAAAAAGGGGAGGATCGCGGTACTGATTAAAGTAACTATTATAGCGGTGAGGAGGAATGATATGTTAGAGGGATCATCAAATGAGGCCAGATGGGTCAAATTGAAAAATAAAAAAGAGGCAATCACACTGCTGGGTGTGTATTATAGACCCCCAAACAGTGGAAGGGAGATAGAGGAGCAAATATGTAGGCAAATTGCTGTGAAGTCCAAAAACCATAGAGCAGTAATAGTAGGGGACTTTAACTATCCAAATATTGATTGGGACAAATATAGTGTGAAGGGTATAGAGGGTGCGGAATTCTTGAAATGCATTCAAGAGAACATTTTTAGTCCGTATGTAGCAAGCCCAACACGAGAGGGGGTAGTCTTGGATTTAGTTTGGGGGAATGAAGCTGGGCAGGTTGAAGGGGTATTAGTGGGAGAACACTTGGGTGCCAGTGACCATAATTCAGTCAGATTCAAGCTGGTTATGGATAAGGACAAGAATAGGCCTGGAATAAAAGTTCCGAATTGGGGAAAAACTAATTTTTCTAAGTTAAGGAGTGATTTGGCCATGGTGGACTGGAAAAAAGCTACTTGTGGGTAAATCAGTATCGGAACAGTGGGAGGCATTTAAGGAGGAGATAGGAAGGCTCAGGCCAAACATGTTCCCTTAAAGAAAAAGGCTGGGAAAAATAATTTTAGAGCCCCCTGGATGTCTAGGGACTTACATGGAAGGATTAAGAAAAAAAGGGAAGCTTATGTCATATATCAATGGCTAAATACTTTAGAATCTTTAGAGGAATATAGAAAGTTAAGAGGCAAAATTAAAAAGGATATTAGGAATGCTAAGAGAGAGCACGAGAAATTCTTGGCCAGTAAAATTAAGGAAAATCCTAAGATGTTCTATAAATATATTAAGAGTAAGAGGGTAATTCAAGAAAGGGTAAGACCTATTAGAGACCATGAGGGTAATCTTTGTGTGGAGGCAGAAGATGTTGGGAGGGTTCTTAACGAATACTTTGCATCTGTTTTCACAAAGGAAAGAGGCAATGCAGATACTGCTATCAAGGAGGTGTGTGATATTCTGGATGAAAAATATATAATGAGAGAGGAAGTATTAAGGGGCTTAGCAACTTTGAAAATAGATAAGTCCTCAGGCCCAGATGAAATGCATCCCAGGCTGTTGAGCGAAGTAAAAGAGGAAATAGCAGAGGCCTTGACCATAATTTTCCAGTCCTCTTTGGATCTGGGCATGGTACCAGAGGATTGGAGGACAGCTAATGTAGTATTCTTGTTTAAGAAGGGAGAAAGGGATAGGCCGAGTAATTGCAGGCCTGTCAGCCTAACCTCAGTGGTGGGAAAATTATTGGAAAAAATCCTGAAAAACAGGATAAATCTGCATTTGGAAAGACAAGGATTTATTAGGGACAGTCAGCACGGATTTGATAAGGGAAGATCATGTCTAACTAATCTGATTGAATTTTTTGAGGAGGTAACCAAGAGGATCAATGAGGGTAGTGTGTACGATGTAGTATATATGGACTTTAGAAAAGCTTTTGATAAGGTCCCACACATTATACTGGTCATGAAGGGTAAAGTCCATGGGATACAGGGCAAAGTGCCAAGTTGGATCCAAAATTGGCCCTGATGTAGGAAGCAAAGGGTAATGATTGATGAATGTTTTTGTGACTGGAAGGATGTTTCCAGCGGGGTTCTGCAGGGCTCAGTACTGGGGCCCTTGCTTTTTGTGGTATGTATCAACAATTTAGATTTGAATCTAGGGAGTATGATTAAGAAGTTTGCAAACAACACTAAAATTGGTTGTGTGGTTGATAATGAAGAGGAAAGTCATGGACTACAGGAGGATATCAATCTACTGGTCAGGTGGGCAGAGCAGTGGCAAATGGAATTTAATTCAGAGAAGTGTGAGGTGATGAGAGTTAATAAGGAAAGGGTATACACATTAAGCGGTAGGCCACTTAATAGAGTAGATGAACAAAGGGACCTTGGGGTGCTTGTCCACAGATCCCTGAAAGTAGCAGGCCAGCTGGATAAGGTGATTAAGAAGGCATACGGAATGCTTGCCTTTATTGGCCGAGGCACAGAATATAAGAGCAGGGAGGTTATGCTTAAATTGTATAATACTTTGGTTAGGCCACAGCTGGAGTACTGCGTGCAGTTCTGGTCGCCGTATTATAGGAAGGACGTGATTGCACTAGAAAGGGTGCAGAGGAGATTTACTAAGATGCTGCCTGGAATGGAGAATCTTAGTTATGAGGACAAATTAGATAGGCTGTGTTTGTTCTCATTGGAACAGAGGAGTTTGAGAGGAGACCTCATTGAGGTATACAAAATATTGAGGAGTCTGGACATAGTGGATAGTAAGGGTCTATTTTCATTGGTGGAAGGGTCTATCATGAGGGTCATAGTTTTAAGGTGGTTGGTGGAAGGTTTAGAGGGGATTTGGGGAGGGGGGAGCTTTTTTACGCAGAGGGTTGTGGGGATCTGGAACTTGCTGCCTGGATGCAGAAACCCTCACCATCTTTAAGAGATGGTTGGATGGGCACTTAAAGTGCAGTAACCTGCAGGGTTATGGCCCTGGAGCTGGTAATTGGGATTAGACTGGATGACCTTTTGTTGGATGGAGAAGATATAATGGTAAGTACTGCAGGGAATGGAATACGGCCAGGGTGATCTCCTGGACTAGTTTCGATCACCTGGATGGGTCAGAGAGGAATTTTCCCAGATTTTTTTCTCCCTAAATTGGCCTGGGTTTTTATCTGGATTTTGCCTCTCCCAGGAGATCACATGGCTCCGGTTTGGGTGGAGTGCAGAATGTTTTAGTATAAGGGATGTTGCAGTTGTGTGAGGCGGACTTGTTGGGCTGGGTGCTCTTTCCCTTTCCATCATTGTTCATAGGTTTATATGTAACCTTTCGGGCTGCTGACCAAGGGCCTTGTGGTTCTTTGTCGGCCGACGCGGACACGATGGGCCGGAATGACCTCCTTCTGCGTTGTAAGTTTCTATGGCCCCAAGTTTCCACATGATTTGCTCCTGATTTTTAGGAGCAACTGGTATAGAACGGAGTATCTTAGAAATCGGAATTCTCCACATTTAGTTTTCTGCAGTTCTAGTCAGGTAGAACAGTTTCACTTTGGAACAGAATTTCTTTTTCAAAAGGGGGCTTGTCCGGCCACTGACGCCTGATTTCAAAGTTTCCACAGTGAAAACGTACTCCAAATTAACTTAGAATGGAGTAAATGAAGATTTTTGTACGCTTGAAAAAACCTTGTCTACACTTTAAAAAAATCAGGCGCAGGTTACAAATCAGGCGTAGGGAATGGTGGGGGGGGGGGTGTTTAAAGGGAAGTTTACAAACATTAAACACTTCAGTTTTACAAATAAAGAGCCATCGTCAATAATAAATGATAAATACATCAATAAATCAACCAATAAATCAATCAAAAAAAATTAATAAGAAATATATTTTTTTAAATCAATAAATAAAACATTTTCTACTTACTGACTGCAGCACCAGGAGCCCTCCAACAGTGTGCTGGGATGCCCCCCTCAGTGTGTCTCTGTCAGTGTCTCTATCTCTCTGTCTGTCTGTGTGTCTCTCATTCTCTGTCGGTCAGTGTCTGTGTTTCTGACAGCGAGGGGAGGGGGAGGAGGGGGGTAGAGGGAGAGAGGGGGGGAGCAGAGGGAGGGAAGGGGGAGAAGGGGGAGGGTTGGGGGAGGAGGGGGAGGGATGGGGGAGAAGGGGGAGGGGGGGAAAGGAGATTGGGGGGGAAAGGAGATTGGGGGGGAAAGGAGATTGCGGGGGGGAAAGGAGATTGGGGGGGTGGGGGGGAAGGAGATTGGGGGGTGGGAGGGAAGGGGAAGGGGGAGGGAGGCTGAACGGGCCGGGCCCGAGACTTCGGGCAGGGCCCGTCCCCAGCACCAGATTTACAGGTAGGTGGCGTTGGGTCGGGTCGGGGGGGGTGGTGGGAGGGAGGTCGGTTCGGGTCAGGGGGAGGGAGGGAGGGAGGGAGAGGGATGTCAGGTCGGGGGGAGGGAGGTCAGGTCAGATCCAGTCCGGAGGTGGGGGAGGGGGGGAGTGGGAGTCGGGTCCGGAGGCGGGCGGGGGGGGTGGGGAGCGGGAGTCGGGTCGGGTCCGGAGGCGGGGGGGGGGGGGGGGGGAGCGGGAGTCGGGTCCGGTCCGGGGCGGGGGGGGGAGCGGGAGTCGGGTCGGGTCCAGGGACAGGGGGGGAGCGAGAGTCGGGTCGGTGTCGGGTCCGATTGACGGGGGGGGGGAGCGGGAGTCAGGTCAGTGTCGGGTCCGGTCCGGAGGCGGGAAGCGGGAGTCGAGTCGGGTCGGGAGGAAGCAGGAGCAGGGCGTGGGAGGAGCCTTATTCACGCAGCCCCAGTGAGGTCGCTCGGCCAGGGCTAGGGGCTGCGTGCTTCGGGCCCCTCCCACACAGTTTCGGGCGCCTGGAGCTACTGCACTTGCGTGCCCACTGTAGCGCGCAGAGGTCCCGGCACTGTTTTCAGCGCAGGGACCTGGCTCCGCCCCCCCACAGCTCGTGCTGCACTGCGCCGAGGGCCAGAGGACCTGCAGGGAGATGGAGAATACGGAGGGTTTTTTTAGGCGCACTTTGTGGCGTGAAAAACGGGCGTCCAGGTCGGGACTGCGCCGTTCTAGGTGCGACTCGAAACTTGGGCCCTGTATTTCTATGTTCTATGTTTCTATCTGCTTTCAAAAGGAAGCTGTAAAATAGTTTGGCTGAAACTCTTATTTACAGGACATGCTACAATGCATTTTCTAGTTTACCAATCCATTTTTAATCTAGTTGTTAATGCTTTGTAAGTCTTGGTGCAGGTCCTCTCAGCTTCCTTGTATTTTTTTATTTGTTATTGAATGCTTATTTTTGTGCTTTGTTTAGTGCTTTGTTTAGTGCTTGGTGCTTTAAATGTACTACTTTGTTTAGTGCTTGGAGCTTTAAATGTACTTATGCTTCTTTAATGTTGTTGTGAAGATGTTTAGTGCTTTGCAAGGTTCTCTCTTCCCATTCCCCCCCACCCCACCCCCCACCATCTCTGGCTACCTGCGCTGATTTCTTAACTCACTGCAAGGTTTTTCTGTGCGGCCACAAGTGCCCACATATGCTAGCCTAAGTTAGTTTGGAGTAACTTTTAGCTGTCTAAACTTGCTTAAATGGCCAAAACAGATGTAAGTGGCTGGTAACACCCCCCTTTTGAAAAAAGAACTAAGCTAAAAAAAAAAACTAACGAACTCACTTACACTGGAGCAAATTAAATGGGCAAAATTGCGATTTTTAAGATATTCAAAAAAAATCTAGTTGCTCCCCAAAAAATGGAGCAACTCCTGGGCAAACTTGGGCCCATTGTGTGCACGCCCCAACACTGGGCAAACAGAAACTACCTGCAAGGACTTCTCAGTAGCACATGTGAAGAAAACTATTGCAATCAGTTAAGTTTTGTTTCTTCCAGAATTATTTCGAAGTTCCTTCAAATTTTATGATGGATTCTATATTATAATGAGTTTAAAGGGAGATGATTTCACAATGGATAAAAAACTATTATGATACAGAACAGGAGCTCTGATATTTTCGGCTGTGCCTGCAGATGAAAGTGTCATAGTGAGACACATACACTCTTTCACAACATAATTAAAATAGACATTAGTATGAACACAACATAATAATCAATGCTGAAATTGGGATTATTAACTGTTGAAAGATTGTGTTCCTCATTTTGGACTGCATAGAAGTCATTAAATTGAAACAAATCTCATACCACAACATGCAAGAGATGGCATACAGAGAGGGTTACTTTTCTAATTAGAAAAAAGTCATGATGAAATTGTTTATTCTGTTCATGTCATATACATTTATACCTCTCCACACATATATTCTATCTATATATTTTATATAATTAAAAATATTGAGTGGCACTGTTGAGACAAGTAATTGGTTGGTTGTGAGTGTCATTTTCCAGTAAACTCATTGGCCACCATTCAAAGCTAACCAACTAGTGGAAATAAGAATGATATTACCTCATATTATATTTCAAAATAGCTATAAAGTGATTTTTGTGACGTTTTTTCCAGCTTTCCCAAGTCTGCCAGAAGCCATTACAGAGTTCCGACTTATTTGTGGCAGGTACTAAGGCAGGAAAGCAAGACTATAGGACATTAATTGAATTACTGAAAAGTAAATTTAAGAATATTATTACCTCATAAATAATGAATGCTTGAAATCAACTACTGGGCAGTTTAGTAGAGTCCCATTATTTAATTATGTACGTGGATACAATAATAGAAGAGTTAAAATACTGGAGCGATGATATCACAGAAGAACATCGTTACAAACTGCACCAGCACACATGGTTTTCATGTAAAAGTAAGACTAATATGCCAAAATACTCCAAACCAACATTTTTCTAAATGAAGAATGACACAGGCGATTAACTAATTGAATAAACACAATCAGACGTCAGGAAGGAGCTGCAGCACAGAGCTTCCTCTTTGATTCTAGCATTCAGTGGTCAACGGGTATGCTGGCATTGGTCATTATTTATATTCTTGGTGCATTTATGGTAGCAATGAGTCACAAAGCTAGAGATTTAAACTGGTCCCATAGCAAAACATCAATATGTGTGGTTGTTCTGGCTGCACCTGTATATTTCCGAATAAACTTTACACTGATGAGATTTGGCAAATGAAATCCTTCACACAGAGATATGGAATGTATCAACGTGTCCTTTATATTTAGAATATGCCAGAGTAAATTAATACAGAATAAAATGAACTATAACTTTCTTTCAATGTCAAATTTTATTCTGCGCTTGTCATTAAATGTCATTGATGATTTGATTAATCTAATTTGATGAAATTGATGAATCTGAAATTTATTTCTACACAGGGCCTGCAATGCCTGTGAGCTATTTGTCAAAGAGATTAAACTCTGAATGAGAGGCGATCTCATAGAAACATATAAAATTCTGACGGGACGGGACAGGTTAGATGCAGGAAGAATGTTCCCGATGTTGGGGAAGTCCAGAACCAGGAGTCACAGTCTAAGGATAAGGGGTAAGCCATTTAGGACCGAGATGAGGAGAAACTTCTTCACTCAGAGAGTTGTTAACCTGTGGAATTCTCTACCGCAGAGAGTTGTTGAAGACAGTTCGTTAGATATATTCAAGAGGGAGTTAGATATGGCCCTGACGGCTAAAGGGATCAAGGGGTATGGAGAGAAAGCAGGAAAGGGGTACTGAGGTGAATGATCAGCCATGATCTTATTAAATGGTGGTGCAGGCTCGAAGGGCCGAATGGCCTACTCCTGCACCTATTTTCTACGTTTCTATGTTTCTGAGGCCAATAATGCATAGGTTGGGCACTCAGGGGATCAGGGTCCCAAATGGCCAGAGGTTTGCTCAGCACCCATTGCATGTCATGTAGGATAATGTTAAATAATCAAGTAGGACCCACCATTATGCTGCCTCTCATGTATAAAGACCAACACAATCCATGCCTGGTAAGGCCCAAGAAAGCTACACAGACTACCAATCCACAAGGAAGTTTATTCCATTCTGCGGTGAGCTCAAGAAACCATTTCCACAGTAAATTCAAAGCACAGGGGAGAAAGCACTTACTCTTTCTGCCATCAAGACAGCTTTGGTACTGGCCTGCATGAAATCGTGGCAGTCACCTCCAAAAAAGACTTCTTTGCAGGACTCATGGAAAACAACCTCCAAAGTTGCTTCACTAAATGGAGCTGTTCATACGTATGTGCTGCTGAAGCCATTTCCCTCACCCCCCCGTCCCACCTCCCCGCCCCACCTCCCCCCCCCCCACCGCCCCTCACCCCACATCAGCAGGGAACAGCTAAATGATTGATCAACAAACCTGTTAGACCTCCTGGCGATGGATAACCCATCCCTCACTTTAGGCGCTCTCAGCACATTATGCACAGTGCACCAGGAATATTGCAATATATTAAAGAGATGACCTCAAATTATAGTGTGGAGTCAGTCCAAAGACCAACGATCCTGGTACATCTGTGCCAAAACCACATTATTGGCCTGTATATTCAATATTTTGCCATATAATAATCTCTATGCTATTGTTGTGAAATAATTCCTATATACTACTGCAAATCTCCATTAATCATTATCTGTTATGTTACCATAGTGATGGGTTATACTCACCCCATTTCCCAGGAACCCAAGTACAGGTATCACCCTTTCTTGCGCAATGCATTGAAGGATTCTGGGTGCACCATAAAGGCCTCCCATGCAGGAAGCTAAAGAGGAAATGTACAGCCCTAATAACCAGAGAAACCCCACCAAGGCAACCTATAACACACAAAAGTCCATATGGTAGATTAGCAATGCAATTATTCCAAATATTTTCTGCATCTTTTTATATGCATTGGCCTTCTATTAATAGCTACATTATTTGTACACAATTGTGTGCAAATAAATTTGTACATGCTGCAAAGTCTAATCGACTATCAACCATTTATAGCACTTTAAGCTTCACAAGTACATTTCACAATATAATACCATAAGGGCTTTCAAATCTTTTGAAGTAGGTACTTAATTTTCATTTGTTTTTAGAATTCCATGAAGATTTTAAGTGGCCTTTTTTCATTTTTAATATGTTTATACCTCACTTCCTCAGTAAAACTGAAAAATTAAACTTACTGTAAGAGTAACTAGAGTAATCAGTGATCCACTTTCAAATTTGCAGGATGAGAAAAAGCATATTGACAGGAAGTCTGATTACACTATTTGCACTTAATTCAGCAATTTTGACATGTAAATCCTGAAATCCTCAATATGATGCACGCAAAAAATGTCAAATTCTCCAGAACAGTTTAGATTTCGTTTACCTGGCTGGGTGGAAAAACTGAAAAATCCACGACCAACATATTCTATAAGGTTCTCCTGAATGTACATATGTCATCAGTGGTGCTGGTTGAAGGATAAATGCTGGCCAGGACACTGGGAGAACTCCCCTACCCTTCTTTCAGAAGTACCACGGGACGTTTTACGTCTACCTGAGAGGGTGGCCAGGGCCTCAGTTTAATGTCTCATTTGAAAGACGGTACTCCTGACAGTGTAGCACTCTCTCAGTATTACACTGAAGTGTTAGCCTGGATTATGTGTTCAAGTTTCTAGGGTGAGCTTAAACCCTTTACCTTCTGACTCAAAGGTGACAGTGGGTCAGGCGACTGAGCCAAGGCTGACACCTAGGAATGGTGCGAGGGATCTAAAAGCAATGAGGAGATGGAGTCCTGGGCTTGAGATACTGGAATGGAGGCCATGAGATCTGAGAATGGGAAGGTGGATCACGGTTGCATAAGTACTGGGGGCAGGAGTTCAAAAGGATTAGGAGAGGGGTCTTGCGATTTAGGTGCAATGGGTAGGGGTTGGGATCTGGTATATGGCTCAATGAAGGGGTGGAGCTGGGTTCTACAGTATCTTGGGGGGACTGCAGAGTAGACAACAAATTCAAACAGAGCAAAAGGTTAGTGCAAGAACAATGGGAGGCAATAGTGGGAATGAACCAGGCAGCAGAAACAGGGTAGGGCTGCAATGGACCTGGGAGCTGTGGCTGGGAAAAAACAAAGTTGGAATTGATTGCATGATCAGCTCAGCCCATCAGAAGTACAGTATAATAAATAGATTAGTATCACATATGGGTAGAGCTGCAGAACATCAAAGGACAAAAAACGTTAGTGGGAGTTGTGTACAGACCTCTAAACAGTAGTAGTGATGTTGGGGAGGGCATCAAACAGGAAATTAGGGGTGCATGGAATAAAGGTGCAGCAGTTATAATAGGTGACTTTAATATGCACATAGATTGGGCTAACCAAACTGGAAGCAATACGGTGGAGGAGGATTTCCTGGAGTGCATAAAGGATGGTTTTCTAGACCAATATGTCGAGGAACCAACTAGGGGGGGAGGCCATCTTAGACTTGGTGTTGGGTAATGAGAGAGGATTAATTAGCAATCTCGTTGTGCGACGCCCCTTGGGGAAGAGTGACCATAATATATTAGAATTCTGCATTAGGATGGAGATTGAAACAGTTAATTTAGAGACCATGGTCCAGAACTTAAAGAAGGGTAACTTTGAAGGTATGAGGCGTGAATTGGCTAGGATAGATTGGCGAATGATACTTAAGGGGTTGACTGTGGATGGGCAATGGCAGATATTTAGAGACCGCATGGATGAACTACAAAAATTGTACATTCCTGTCTGGCTTAAAAATAAAAAAGGGAAGGTGGCTCAACCGTGGCTATCAAGGGAAATCAAGGATAGTATTAAAACCAAGGAAGTGGCATACAAATTGGCCAGAAATAGCAACGAACCCGGGGACTGGGAGAAATTTAGAACTCAGCAGAGGAGGACAAAGGGTTTGATTAGGGCAGGGAAAATGGAGTACGAGAAGAAGCTTGCAGGGAACATTATGACGGATTGCAAAAGTTTCTATAGATATGTAAAGAGAAAAAGGTTAGTAAAGACAAACGTCAGAATCAGGGGAAGTCATAACGGGGAACAAAGAAATGGCAGACCAATTGAACAAGTACTTTGGTTCGGTATTCACTAAGGAGGACACAAACAACCTTCCGGATATAAAAGGGGTCAGAGGGTCTAGTAAGGAGGAGGAACTGAGGGAAATCCTTATTAGTCAGGAAATTGTGTTGGGGAAATTGATGGGATTGAAGGCCGATAAATCCCCAGGGCGTGATGGACTGCATCCCAGAGTACTTAAGGAGGTGGGTGGCCTTGGAAATAGCGGATGCATTGACAGTCATTTTCCAACATTCCATTGACTCTGGATCAGTTCCTATCGAGTGGAGGGTAGCCAATGTAACCCCACTTTTTAAAAAAGGAGGGAGAGAGAAAACAGGAAATTATAGACCGGTCAGCCTGACCTCAGTAGTGGGTAAAATAATGGAATCAATTATTAAGGATGTCATAGCAGCGCATTTGGAAAGAGGTGACATGATAGGTCCAAGTCAGCATGGATTTGTGAAAGGGAAATCATGCTTGACAAATCTTCTGGAATTTTTTGAGGATGTTTCCAGCAGAGTGGACAAAGGAGAACCAGTTGATGTGGTATATTTGGACTTTCAGAAGGCTTCGACAAGGTCCCACACAAGAGATTAATGTGCAAAGTTAAAGCACATGGGATTGGGGGTAGTGTGCTGACATGGATTGAGAACTGGTTGTCAGACAGGAAGCAAAGAGTAGGAGTAAATGGGGACTTTTCAGAATGGCAGGCAGTGACTAGTGGGGTACTGCAAGGTTCTGTGCTGGGGCCCCAGCTGTTTACATTGTACATTAATGATTTAGACGAGGGGATTAAATGTAGTATTTCCAAATTTGCGGATGACACTAAGTTGGGTGTCAGTGTGAGCTGCGAGGAGGATGCTATGAGGCTGCAGAGCGACTTGGATAGGTTAGGTGAGTGGGCAAATGCATGGCAGATGAAGTATAATGTGGATAAATGTGAGGTTATCCACTTTGGTAGTAAAAACAGAGAGACAGACTATTATATGAATGGTGCCAGATTAGGAAAAGGGGAGGTGCAACGAGACCTGGGTGTCATGGTACATCAGTCATTGAAGGCTGACATGCAGGTACAGCAGGCGGTTAAGAAAGCAAATGGGATGTTGGCCTTCATAGCAAGGGGATTTGAGTGCAGGGGCAGGGAGGTGTTGCTACAGTTGTACAGGGCATTGGTGAGGCCACACCTGGAGTATTGTGTACAGTTTTGGTCTCCTAACCTGAGGAAGGACATTCTTGCTATTGAGGGAGTGCAGCGAAGGTTCACCAGACTGATTCCCGGGATGGCGGGACTGACCTATCAAGAAAGACTGGATCAACTGGGCTTGTATTCACTGGAGTTCAGAAGAATGAGAGGGGACCTCATAGAAACATTTAAAATTCTGATGGGTTTAGACAGGTTAGATGCAGGAAGAATGTTCCCAATGTTGGGGAAGTCCAGAACCAGGGGTCACAATCTAAGGATAAGGGGTAAGCCATTTAGGACCGAGATGAGGAGAAGTGGTGAACCTGTGGAATTCTCTACCACAGAAAGTTGTTGAGGCCAATTCACTAAATATATTCAAAAAGGAGTTAGATGAAGTCCTTACTACTAGTGGGATCAAGGGGTATGGCGAGAAAGCAGGAATGGGGTACTGAGGTTGCATGTTCAGCCATGAACTCACTGAATGGCAGTGCAGGCTAGAAGGGCCAAATGGCCTACTCCTGCACCTATTTTCTATGTTTCTATATTTCTATAATACTAAGGTGGAGGCTCAGCGAGGAGGACCAAATCACAGTTCAATATACTAATAGGCAACTTGAAGTTTAACAAAAAATTTTGACAAAAAACCATGATGGAAATAGCATGCTGGAAAAATAGTGTCAAAATTAATTGTTACAGCAAATAACTGTTACATATGCAAGACTTTTAATACATTATAGATAGATATTGATTACTTGAAATGAATAAACGAACACCGTCAACAGTGAGATGTCGAAGTTCTTTAATGCCCAAGTACTGCCAAAGCATTAAAATGTAAAGGGATATCAGTTACTAAAAGACCAATATACCTGATCGTAGAAATAAACATTCATTTTACCCTCAACTGTAAGATTTTGTATGAGATCTTGACGAACATTTCTGCTGTTGCCTAGGAAGTCATGCTGACTATATGCTCTTATGCTAGAGGTTGAAGGAACCCACTGGAAAGAAGCTTGTGCCTACCATGGTAAAAGAGCTAGATAATACCTTGCTCTTTTAGTAATGTGTTCATTTGCTTCATTTAATCATCTAGAATATTGAAGAAATTGATGCCCGTGACGGTATGCTGGACAACCCATATAATCCTTTTATTTACACTGACATAATCGAACAGCAGAAAGTAATAGCTGAAGTGAAAAAAAATTGCTTCACAGAATCTTATATTGCATTAAGAATGTATTCTAATATGAGCGTCACCATGGTAACACTGCATTATTCCGTTATCAGACTGCATATGAAAATTTACAAAGCAGGAAGCTTAGACTAAGTGAAACAACATATATATTTACCTTTTCAGCTATCATGAAATCATATCTGAGTGCCTCCCTTGTACAAACAGCTCCCAGCAAAAAAACAAACACTAAATACAGGAACCACCTGCAACAAAGAAAATGTAGTGTACAAGTTAAGTAGTTTTCTTTTCAAGCACTTCATAAGGTTACATTTATCAAAAAGGCTCAGGTTATAATTAAATGTGACATTTGTTTAAATCTAAATTGAACACCATGTATTAACTTATCAGTTCACTTGATAGACAGCATCCATTTTATATGATGTCATTATTGTTAAATGAAGGACTCCGCTAGTATTTCTACATCCAATCTATAATGCAATAGTCTGAAATTTGCAGTTGTAATGACAGCAAAACTGTCAGTGTTCGCTGTCATTATTGTGTAAAACTGACAGCAACTTCTGGTGTCCACATATGCGCAGTTAAAAGTGGAAATCGGAAGTTGCTGTCAGTGATACCCTGCTCCTCCACAGGGTGCATTGTTGCAGTTTTTGCAGATGCAATCAATGCAGAATTAGTGATTTGACATGAACTTCAACTTTTTACGCACTATTCTCGTTATAAAAACCATTGAAAAAGTTAAGCCTTGTTGAATGAGATGCAACAAAGGTTTTAACAGCACACTAAGTCATAATTACTGTTGAACAACCTCTTTGGCACTGAAAAACTAATGCTTTATATGTGGAGTCATTCCCTCAATGCTAAAAATTCCATAGATTTTTTAAAATAGTAAAGATTAATTTTTACTTCAAAAAAAAAAGTTTGGTTATGATATTTCAGCCTCTACCTTAATCCCATGTGTATGTCCCAATCTTTATTTCACTCTCTGTATAATTATTAAAAAGTGAATAATAATCAATCAGTACTTTTTACTTTCTGGTTTGCTATCCATGAGAATTCTTCAATCTGATTGACTGCTCAATCTGCTTGATGACTTCACTGTTTCTGGATGCCACAGATCCCCCACTGATGGCGCCAGATTGAAACTGACATCGGAATAAGGGAAATCAACGCCTTAGAGCCTGCAAAATCTTTTGGGCAGCTTTCTTCGAGGTCAATGACGAGTGCCATCTCTTTGCCGCTGACTGAAAAATCCAGGCCAAGGTTTTGATTTGTACTTTTCTCTAATTCAACTTTTATAATATGTACCCTTGAAATATTACAGAAAATCAGATTGATAGAAGGTATGTTGTTGAAAAGATTGAGCTGTTTGAAAGTGGAAAAAGTCTTTCAGTGCTCAAAGCTAATTATTTTTTTAAATATCAAAGAGATACTGATGAGTTTGATAAAGGCTAATGTTAATAGCACCATTGAGTTTACTATAAGATAAGAGTCAAATTTCCATGTTGTGTGTGTGTACACCAGTTCAGGAGATGCAATGGCACAGAAAAAAGGGTAGAAACCTTTGACATCCATTTCTGGTGGACAAATGGACTGGCATAGGAAATTTCTGTCTGTTTCAACCAAGAGCTTACAAATATGATGACGCAAGAAGTAATCTTCCACATAATTTTCCAATCTTTATGCTACGTGCGTGCTATTTCTAATTACTGCCCATATAAACTAGTTTTGGAAAAAAGTTGTTAATGGATTGAGTTGTCTATTGAGGCTTCTAAAAGCTTTAACAATTTTTGACACCCTAGACTGACAGTTCCCTTTTAATTAGCCTCATCCCTTTAAATTCCATAACAAGTAGCCTTCCACTCTCACCAATAGTATGCTCCCTACCTGTCCAAATCTGCACCAAAATCGGTGAATATTTATGCAAATAAGATGACCCAGGTAATTTGAGTACTAGCATTCTGGTGGGAATAGCACCATTTCACAACCGTTTAGAACTGATTTATACCAGGAGATAAAAATCAAGATGCAGACATTCATCTCAAGCACGCACTTTATTTTGAAGCCAGGTTATGTCAAGGAATCAGAAATCATTATTTGGTCCATTGTATTTGATCCCAAAGGATTGGAAAACCGCAAATGCAAATCCCTTGTTTAAAAAAGGAGGCAGACAGAAAGCAGGAAACTATATACCAGTTAGCCTAACATCTGTCGTTGGGAAAATGCTGGAGTCCATTATTAAGGAAGCAGTAGCAGGATATTTGGAAAAGCATATTCAGTCAAGCAGAGTTAGCATGGTTATATGAAAGGGAAATTATGTTTTGCAAATTTGCTGGAGTTCTTTGAGGATGTAACAAGCAGGATGGGTAGAGGGGGACCAGTGGATATGGTGTATTTGGATTTCCAGAAGGCATTCAATAAGATGCCACATAAAACGTTACTGCAAAAGATAAAAGCTCACAGGGTTGGGGGTAATATATTAGCATGGATAGAGGATTGGCTAACTAACAGAAAACAGAGAGTCGGAATAAATGGGTCATTTTCCAGTTGGGCAAACAGTAACTAGTGGGGTGCCACAGGGATCGGTGCTGGGGCCTCAACTATTTACAAGCTAGTATTAATGACTTGGATGAAGGGACCGAGCGCAATATAGCTAAGTTTGCTGATGATACAAAGATGGGTGGGAAAGCAAGTTGTGAGGAGGACACAAAAAATCTGCAAAAGGATACAGACAGGCTAAGTGAGTGGGCAAAAATTTGGCAGATGGATTATAATGTGGAAAAGTGTGAGGTTATCCACTTTGGCAGGAAAAAAAATAAAAAAGCAAATTATTTAAATGGAGAAAAATTACAAAATGCTGCAGTACAGAGGGACCCGGGAGTCCTTATGCATGAAACACAAAAAGTTAGTGTTATATCTGTGCATTTGTATTGTACAGCCACCAGAGGGCTCATCCACTGGAGTCCCAAGGGATCCCATAATCCCTTGGGAGCACCAGGTATTTAAAGAGGCTTCTCAAGTTGGAGAAGCACTCTGGAGACCTGCAATAAAAGACTATGGTTACACTTTACTTTGAGCTCACAGTGTTCAGTCTGATTCTTTCTCCATACACAACAGTTAGTATGCAGGTACAGCAAGTAATCAGAAAGGCAAATGGAATGTTAGCCTTTATTACAAGTGGGATGGAGTATAAAAGCAGAGAAGTCCTACTACACCTGTACAGGGTATTGGTGAGGCCATACCTGGAGTACTACATACAGTTTTGGTCTCCTTATTTAAGAAAGGATATATTTGCATTGGATGTTCAAAGAAGGTTCACTAGGTTGAGTCTGGAGATGAGGGGGTTGACTTATGAAGATAGGTTGAGTAGGTTGGGCCTATACATTGGCGTTCAGAAGAATGTGGTGATCTTATTGAAACATATACGATAATGCGAGGGCTTGACAAGGTAGATGCAGAGAGGATATTTCCATTCATAGGGGAATCTAGAACTAGGGGGCCAGAGTTTCAGAATAAGGGGTCGCCCATTCAAAATTGAGATGAGGAGGAATTTCTTCTCTCAGAGGGTTGTAAATCTATGGACTTCTCAGCCTCAGAGAGCTGTGGAGGCTGGGTCATTGAATATATTTAAGGTGGAGATAGACACATTTTTGAGCAATAAGGGAATAAAGGCTTATGGGGAGCGGGCAGGGAAGTAGAGCTGAGTCCATGATCAAATCAGCCATGATCTTATTAAACGGCGGAGCAGGCTCGAGGGGCCAAAGGGCCTACTCCTGTTCCTATTTCTTATGTTCTTATGTACCCTATTTGTACAACGCCTCTGCTAAAGTCAGTAGCAAATCACTCGGAGAATTGTGATTCACTCAGAGAATTGTGAACCTGTGGAATTCTCTACCACAGAAAGTTGTTGAGGCCATTTCATTAGATATATTCAAAAGGGAGTTAGATGTGGCCCTTACGGCTAAAGGGATCAAGGAATATGGAGAGAAAGCAGGAATGGGGTACTGAAGTTGCATGATCAGCCATGATCATATTGAATGGTGTGCAGGCGCAAAGGGCCGAATGGCCTAATCCTGCACCTATTTTCTATGTTTCTATGTATAAGCCCAGTAGTGCAGTGGAAATCTGAGGCAGTCATTTTCACCTGAACTGATGCTTTTCAAACATGCTGTGGGTGCCAGTGCCATCTGTTCTGAAAAATGGAACAGTTGATTCTGACACAGCTACAAAGAAGAGCATGCAGGAACATATCATCAGAGAAACTTGACGTTGTACTGTTTTCTGTGGTGATGCCACCTTCCCATATAAGCGTCCATTTGCTAAAATTGCAGGGTAAGCCAACCAGCAAATATCCAGACATTGGTTCCTAAAGCTTTCTCAATGTCAGCTACAGTAATATAAAATTTGGGTGTGAAGCAGCAATACTATAAACTACCTTAGCAATCTACCACATCATTTTCAGAATACACTCAACATAATGAATACCCAGCTCTTACAAGACATATGGACACCAGTTATTCCAAGTAGGAACAATGGCAGTATAGCTGAATTAAGTTACAATGGACTAGCACAAATATTGCTGACCTTCACGGATAAAAGTGTAGCTGTTCAGAGTATCTATCTCTGACAGGAACACAGACTGATTTTAATATCCTGTTTATACTGGCAAGTTTATGCTGGTGTGAATCCAGCACTGACTGCATTCTGCAACTTAGTGGACACCATTCCGAATCCCACACTCCAGTCACTGTATCGGTCTGGGGTTTGAGATTCAGCATGATGTACAGGAAGGTACTGCTCTCCACAGGTAGATCGAATGTCAGTAGGAATTTGTGTGTTAAGCCGCGTAAATGGCACAGCTCATTCATGCCAACATTCCTCTTGTTTGCCGACATCTATCCATGATTAGTATCTGTTTAATATTCTAAGCCTTGTGTTTTGCCAAACGAGCTTTATCCTTTAAAATTTCCACTGCAACTTATCCACAAGTTTTAGTTTTTAGAAATATGGAACCTTTACTGGCAATTTGTTGTTGTATTTTGGACACAAGTTCGCACAACAATGGGGTGCAGCTGGAGACATAGGGCTGGATTTTACTCACCTCGGCAGGTCCGGGGCGGGCGACATATATGGTGGGTCCCAATCCCACTGCTGGCTCCATGCCGCTCTGGAAAATGATTTTAAATTGATGGGGCTTGTTAAGCCCGCCCAGCACGTTTGTCGGTTCAGTTAGAGGAAGTGGGTTTGGTGATGCCTTCATGACGTGTCCTTAAAGGGATCATGGACCACTTTCTTTTAACATTTGTGCTGTCAGTGTTCTACAGCACTGAAGTGCTGTAAACACTGGCACACACTGCACAAAGGTGCAGGGCTGCACCCAGGTCTCCCATGACTCCCTCTATATGCTTATGGAGGGAGTCGGAGCACACAGGGAGGTCCTCTTCCCTTCCTATGGGCAGAAGAGATCTCCCCAGGAGATCAACAGAGCCTGGTTGCACATTGCACAGGAGGACACAAGCAGGAATGTTGACAGGAGGACCTGTTGCAAACCTTTCAATGATCTCATTAGATCACGAAGTGTTAGTGCAAAGCCACACTAACCTTCATCCTGCTGTGCATCTCATCACATCCCCAACCCTACCCTTACATATCCTTACTCACACCAACTTACCTTGCACCGCCACCCATCCCTCTCTATCTAGATTCACATCCCCATCTCACTAATCACCCCTCACACTCATCCTAGTGCAATCATACTAACTAACAACGTACAAGGGTAGCCATTTGGGTGTTTTAAGCAATGTTCATGCAAAGTTTCTGTTAATGTGCTGTCAAATATTAAAATCTTTATTTTCAACACTTTGCGTCCTTGGACATATTTGTGTGCACCTTTAGAAGTGGCTTAGTAAGTTGCAGTGAATGATGAGACATGATATTACGCCCCGCATTGGTGGTGAGTGTGAAAGCAATAACTTGAGCAGTGTAGGGGTGCTTTATGGTGTTGGTGTGGGGTGGCACATCATGTGGCAGCCAGGGTGTACAACGTCAAGTGAAGTAAATCTGGCCATGGTGCAGCCATCCCTGGCCTCCTGGGCAGCAATATGCTTGGGTGCTGATGCTCTCTGTCCTGTGCAGCATCAGATAATTGCAGAGAAGGTTGGTGTTCTTGTTGGTGCTGCTGGTGTCCCTGGTGCTGCTGGTGTGCCTGATGCGTTGGTGTTGGGGCTGATCATGGTCGGATTCTGAGGACCAAGGTGAGAGAGCATAAAGGGCACCCACGTTGGTGGAATAGATGACAGGTGAAGTAGAGATGACAAAAGCATTCTGTCAATGGTGAGAGAGTTCTTCCAATGAGGTAAGTATGAAAGGAGAGTGGAAAGTGGAAAGCCTGCAGAATCTGTGCTGGAAATGGACTGAGAAACAGCATGTGGCTGAGGAAAGTGATGATCTATCAGGTGGGAGCTTTTATTGTACATTTGAAGCTGTCAAGTAATCAGCTGGAGCAATGGCCACTGAACTCCCGCCTCAGCTTGAAAATGTGGTCGCAGAACAGGGTGATTCCCGTGGCCATGAAGTTATGTGAAACAGTAAGCTAAAAAAGCCTGTTATGATCTGTCATTGAGATGGCAATGAGTTTACTAGGGTCGCCCATAGCTACCTGTCACGTCTGCTCAGTGCTGACAGACCTGACATTGGGAAAGGCAAGGCACGTTATCTCAAGTTGAAAAATCAAATTTCCCACCCGAGCCGCCAGCAGCTCCGCTCGCTGAACCCCAGAAAATTCCGGCCAGAATTTCTGCTGAACTTGATGCTAGTGGTGGCTGACAGCAAAGAATGACTTTGAAAAGTCGTATTCGGTTGCCAAGCTGGAAGTTGTACATATCTGTACATATTCTAGCAATCCTGGATTAAAAATAATGGTTAACTGTATCTGAACTTCTGCATGAAAGAGAATGCACTTTGAGCAGCAACACCATCAGGGAGAGAATTTTACTTCATTGCTGGTATTCTTTTTGGATTGACCGAGAACTTAAACTGTGGGTGTAAACGCTCTTTTGTCCTCCGCAATAAATGAAGGCTTGACAAACATCAGGAGACCTTTCCTGATGCTCCAGTCATAGCTCTTTGACGTTGTAGAGGGGAGAGTCTGCTATATGGAGTCAGCCTTTCTCAGCAAGTCCAATGATTTGGATTGTACTGTGTTTAGGAGCAGCAGGCATGTTTTCTCTGGAGTCTCCAAACTTGGCTGCACGTTTGGTTGGCAACACGAAGATAAAACTTTTAAAATATTTATTCATTTAGTTTCCCAGCAGGCACATTGACTGGAACACTGTCACACCACCTGTAGCACCGAAACCAAAGAGATAAATAATTTGCCTCTTTGACCACTGCAGGGCACTTAAGAACATAAAATCCTAAAAACATAAGAAATAGAAGCAGGAGTAGGCCATTTGGCCCCTCAAGCCTGCTCCGCCATTCAATAAGATCATGGCTGATCTGATCTTGGCCTCAACTCCACATTCCTGCCCCCTCCCCATAGCCCTTCACTCCCTTATCATTCAAAAATCTGTCTATCTCCACCTTAAATATATTCAATGACCCAGCCTCCATAGCACTCTGGGGTAGAGAATTCCAAATATTCACGACCCTCTGAGAGAAGAAATTGCTCCTCATTTCCATTTTAAATGGGCGACCCCTTATTCTGAAACTCTGACCCCTAATTCTAGATTCCCATGAGGGGAAATATCCTCTTTGCATCTACCTTGTCAAGCCCCCTCAGAATCTTATAGTTTTCAATAAGATCAGCTCTCATTCTTCTAAACTCCAATGAATATAGGCCCAACCTGCTCAACCTTTCTTCATAAGACAACCCCTCCATCTCAGGAATCAACCTAGTGAACCTTCTCTGAATTGCCTCCAATGCAAGTATATCCTTCCTTGAATAAGGAGATCAAAACTGTACGCAGTACTACAGGTGTAGTCTCACCAATGCCCTGTACTGTACTGTATTAGGATTTCCGTACTTTTTACTCCATCCCTCTTGCAAAGAAGGCCAACATTCCATTTGCTTTCCGAATTACTTGCTGTACTTGCATGCTAACTTTTTGTGTTTCATGTACAAGGACCCCCAGATCCTTCCGTATCTCAGCATTTTGTAATCTCTCCACATTTAAATAATAATTTGCTTTTTTATTTTTACGACCAAAGTGGATAACCTCACATTTTCCACATTAAGCACCATCTGCCAAATTTTTGCCCACTCACTTAGCCTATGTATTTAGCTGTTTAGTGTATCATAGAAATTTACAGCATGGAAGGAGACCATTTCGGTCCAACTTGTCCGCGCCGGCCGACCAAGAGCTATCCAGCCTAATCCCACTTTCCAGCTCTTGATCCGTAGCCCTGTAGACTATGGCACTTTAAGTGCACATCCAAGTATCTTTTAAATGTGGTGAGGGTTTCTGCCTCTACCGCCCTTTCAGGCAGTGAGTTCCAGATCTCCACCACCCTCTGGATGAAGAGATTTCCCCTCATATCTCCTGTAAACCTCCCCCCAATTACTTTAAATCTATGCCCCCTGGTTGTTGACCGCTCTGCCAAGGGAAACAGGTCCTCCCTATTCACTCTATCTAGGCCTCTCATAATTTTATACACCTCAATCAGGTCTCCCCCCAGCCTCCTCTGTTCCAAAGAAAACAGACCCAGCAACTCCAATCTTTTCTCATAGCCAAAATTCTCCAGTCCAGGCAAAATTCGTAAATTTCCTCTGCATCCTTTCTAGTGCAATCACATCTTTCCTGTAATGTGGTGACCAGAACTGCACACAGTACTCCAGCTGCGGCCTAACCAGTGTTTTATACAGTTCAAGCATAATGTCCTAACTCTTCTTTCTATGCCTTGACTAATAAAGGCAAGTATTCCATATGCTTTCTTAACCACCTTATCTACCTGGCCTGCTACCTTCAGGGATCTGTGGACCTGCACTCCAAGATTCCTTTGTTAACTCTACACTTTTCAGTGTCGTACCATTTGCCTTGTTAGACATCCCCAAATGCATTACCTCACACTTAGCTGAATTCAATTCCATTTACCACTGTTCTGCCCACCTGACCAGTACATTGATATCTTCCTGCAGTCCGCAGCTTTCTTCTTCATTATGAATCACACAGTCTATTTTAGTGTCATCTGCAAAGTTCTTAATCATACCCCCAACATTTAAGTCCAAGTCATTGTTATATACCACAAAAAGCAAGGGACCCAGCACTGAGCCCTGCGGAACCCCACTGGATACAGCCTTCCAGTCACAAAAACACCCATCAACCTTTGCTTCCAGCCTCCAAGCCAATTTTGGATCCAACTTGCCAATTTGCCCTGGATCCCATGGGATATTGCTATTTGGGACCTTATCAAAAGCTTTGCTAAAAGCCAGATACACTACATCATACGTACTGGTCTCATCGACCCTCCTGGTTACCTCTTCGAAAAATTCTATCAAGTTAGTCCGACACGACCTTTCCTTGACAAATCCACGCTGGCTGTCCTTGATTAATCCATGTCTTTCCAAATGAAGATTTATCCTGTCCCTCAGGATTTTTTCCAATAATTTTCCCACCACCGAGGTTAGGCTGACTGGCCTGTAATTACTCGGTCTATCCCTTTTACCTGTTTTAAACAAAGGTACAACGTTAGCAGTCCTCCAGTCCTCTGGCACCATACCTGTAGCCAGAGATGATTGGAAAATGATGGCCAGAGTCTCTGCTATTTCCTCATTTGCTTCTCTTAACAGCCTGGGATACATTTCATCCGGGCCTGGGGATTTATTCACTTTCAAAGCTGCTAAGCCCCTTAATGCTTCCTCTCTCATTATGTTTATCTTGTCTAATATTTCACACACCTCCTTCCTCATTGCAAAGTCTGCATCACCCCTCTCGTTTGTGAAAAGTATTCATTAAGAATCCCACCCACATCTTCCGCCTCCACACACAGATTTTTTTCTGGCCTCTAATAGTTCCCACTCTTTCTCTAGTTATCATTTTGCAGGTTCTTTGCATCCTCCTCACAACTTGCTTTCCCACCCACCTTCGTATCATTAGCAAATTTGGCTACATTACACTCGGTTCCTTCATGCAAGTCATTAATATAGATTGTAAATAGTTGAAACCCCATCACTGATCCCTGTGGTACCCCACTATTTACAGTTTAGCAACCTGAAAATGACCCATTTATCCCGACTCTCTGTTTTCTGTTAGTTAGCCAATTCTCTATCCATGCTAATATATTACCCCCAACCCAGTGAGCTCTTATTTTGTGCAGTAACCTTTTATGTAGCACCTTCTCGAAATCCAAATACACCACATCTACTGGTTCCCCTTCATCTACCCTGCTCGTTACCTCCTCAAACAACTCCAGCAACTTTGTCAAACATGACTTCCTTTTCATAAAACCATGCTGACTCTGCTTGACTGTATTAAAATGTTCTAAATGTCCGGCGACTACTTCCTTAATAATGGACTCCAGCATTTTCCCAATGACAGATGTTAAGCTAACTTGTCTATAGTTTCCTGCTTTCTGTCTCCCTCCTTTCTTAAATAGGGGTGTTACATTTGCAATTTTCCAATCTGGTGGGACCTCTCCAGAATCCAGGGAATATTAGTAGATTACAACTAATGCATCCATTATCTCTGCAGCCACTTCTTTTAAGACCCTAGGATGCAGGCCATCAGGTCCACCTTCAGTCTCCTAAGTTTGCCGAGTACTTTTTCTCTTGTGATAGTAATTGGTTTACATTCCCTTCCCCCAATAGCCCTTTGATTATCAATTATTGGGATGCTTTTAGTGTCTTCTACCATGAAGACCGATACAAAATATTTGTTCAGGCTCTCTGCCATTTCCCTGTTTCCCATGATTAATTCCCTAGTCTCATCCTCTAAGGGACCAATATTTACTTTAGCTACTCTGTTCCTTTTTATATGCCTGTAGAAGCTCTTACTGTCTGTTTTTTTTTCTTGCTAGTTTACTCTCGTAAATTATCTTCCCTCTATTATTTTTTTAATCATCCTTTGCTGTTTCTAAAAAATTTTCAAACCTCTGGCCTTCCACTATTCTTCGCAACATTGTATGCCTTTGTTTTCAATTTGATACCATCCTTTACTTCCTTAGTTAGCCACGAATGGGTCATCCTTCTCTTAGAGTCTTTCTTTCTCACTGGAATATATCTTTGCTGAGAGTTATGAAATATCTTCTTAAATGTTTGCCACTGCTCATCTACCGTCTCATCCTTTAATCTATTTTCTCAGTCCACTTTAGCCAACTCTGCCTTCATACCTTTGTAATTGCCTTTATTTAAGTTCAGAATACCAGTTTGAGACCTAGCTTTCTCACCCTTAAACTGAATTTGAAATTCTATCAAGCTATGATCACTGTTCCCAAGAGGATCCTTTACTATGAGATCATTCATTAATCCAGTCTCATTACACTTATGTGAAATAAGTTTACAAACTTTTAGTCGAGTTCACAATGGATATGAGCAGAGCACCAAACTGATCACGATTCAGCTCAAACAGGCAGTAGGTTACCAGTCTTACTCGGAGAGGCCACAGAAATTGCTGCTTTGGCAAATGAACTATCTTAGACTCTTTTAACAACAACAACAACTTGTATTTATATAGCGCCTTTAACATGGTTAAACATCCCAAGTCGCTCCACAGGAGTACTATGAGATTTTTAAAATTTGACACTGAGCCGTATAAGGAGAAATTAGGGCAGGTGACCAAAAGTTTGATCAAAGAGGTAGGCTTTAAGGAGCGTCTTGAAGGAGGAAAGAGAAGTGGAGAGGGAGGTTTAGAGAATGAATTCCAGAGCTTGGGGCCTAGGCAACAGAAGGTTGAGCGATTATAATCGGTGATGCTCAAGAGGGCAGACAAGTCAAGAAGGATGAGGAGAGATAGTTTTCCTTTGTCACAGTCACAAAAGATGTCAATTATGACTTTGATGAGAGCCGTTTTGTTACTGTAGCATGCACAGAAAGCGGATTGGAAAGATTCAAACATGGAATTGTGGGAAAGATGGGCACGGATTTGGGAGGCTACAACACGTTCAAGGACTTTTGGAGAGGAAAGGGAGGTTGGAGATGGAGCGGTAGTTTGCAAGGATAGAGGGGTTGAGAGTTGTTTTTTTTGAGGAGAGGAGTGATGATGGCAGATTTGAGGGAGAGGGGGACAGTATCTGAGGAGAGTGAACCGTTAACAATGTCCGCTAACATGGGAGCCATAAAAGGAAGTTGGGTGATAAGCATTTTGGTGGGAATAGGGTCAGGGGAGCAGGAAGTGGATCGCATGGACAGGATGAGCTTGGAAAGGTCAGGATGGGAGATCGGAGAGAAACTGGAGAAAGATGTGAGGTCAGGGCTAGGGCAGGGGGGATCCTTAGAGGAAGTTTGGCCCGGTGGGCTAGGGGAAGGAAGGGAAGAGGCAGAGGCGGCCGAACGGATGGTCTCATCTTAGAGACAAAGAAGTCTATGAGCACCTTACACTTATTATCGGAGGTGAGGGTAGAGACTGGGGAGAGGGGTTTAAAAAGATGGTTAGCAATGGAGAATAGAAGCCAGGGTTTATCGTTACATTCCAGAATGATTCTGGAATAGTGAGCGATTTTGGCAGTCGAGAGCAGAACCCAATAATGCTTCATGTGGTCCAGCCAGATCTGACGGTGAATGGCTAAACCAGTTGTCCACCATTTCCGTACAAGTCTGCTTCCCTTGGACTTAAGGGAGTGATGATCAGGGCTGTACCGGGGGAATAGCCAGGCTGAGAGAGAGTAATTGTTTTAACAGGGACTAGGGCATCAAAGGTGGTGGTGAGGGTGCGATTGAGCATATCAGTAGCTGCAGAAATGTCATGGTGAATGGAGGGCCAAAGGCCAGACAGTTAGGAGGTGATATTGTAAGGGGTGGTTCTGCAGGGGGTCAGCTTTCCCTTCTGACCTTATATGAGCGGTTCCGAATCGCTCCCACACCCTTGGTTCTAGACATTGGAATTATGAAGGGACTGTGACAGACTTGGACAGACAATCGGTTTCAAGGTAGGAAGCAGGCATGGCTTTATTGTGTTTAAAAAGTAAAAAGGCACACCTTTAATAACACACACAGACCAATACACACTAAAGTGTACAACACATTGAATAAATTGTCCAATTACAGTCTATGGGGAAAAGAATACAGCTTAAACTCTAAATGGGGTAAAGAGGCGAATGCAGATACATTTACACAAGTTATCCCAGCCTCCCCCCTCCCAATTCCCCATAGCTCTCAGGGTTCAGGGGCCATGCTCACCAATCCCTTTAGACAGTTGCCAGTGAATCACGGTTTCGGGGTTCGCTGCACTTGGCCTTCTAGGCGAGCCGTACCCCGGACGGAGGAGAGGACTTCGGACTGCGTAGTCTTCAGTTGGGGTGCGTCCGTTGATGCGGTAAGTTGCGTTTCGGATGTATGGGATAAGTACCCACTTTCTTTGGTTTTAATTAGTCCTCTTAGGTAATTTCTCACCCATTGGCTGTTCAGAAGTAGATTGCAGAGTGGAAATAACTGTCGATTCTTCGGTTTTTGCTGAGTTGGTTTTGGTTGGTCGTTTCGCTGGTTGTGGTAGCCCGGGTTTGTCCATTTGATTGCTGACAACCTTCCATTTCGTGGGCCTCGTGCTCAGTCGGTCCTTGACGATTTCTTGTAGGTTCCTTCACGATTCCATTTCTTCACTGTAGAGCAAGCAGGCTGCTTGTCTGTGCCTGTGTTCCAGTCTGTGCGAGTTACAGTCTGTGTTCTGCTAGCTTTGAGTTCTACTAGTTTTCCTGTGTTCTGTTAGTTTTCCTTGTTCTGCTAGTCTGCGTGCTGCCCCTTTCCTTGTAAAAACTGGGGGATAGATATATCCCCAAAAAAGGCTCTGTTATCTCCCATCAAATCTCTTGGGCTCTGTTTAAACTGTTCTGTCCATTGATTTTCAAATGTCTCCTTTGTCAGCAGTAACTCAATTAGGGTGTGAGAATATGCTATCATTGGTTTTGCATTGTTTTAGGATTGTCCAGTTTCTTGACCATGATTTCCATTGTGCTTGATTGGGTAATTCGATTATCTCTTAGAGGGTGAATAGTTCCCCCAGACAGTCTGGGGTCTTTAATACACAAATTTTTCCCCACCTCCTGTATTTGGTAACTCGTTTTCACAACCAAAATGTTGTAGAATCTTAAAATTGATATGCTCCTTCCGATAGATGTTTAGGGGATCTCAAGCTTCTGTAATTTAGGTCCATTTTGAATTCCCTCTCTTATGAGTCCAAACACTGGGGGGGGGTCTCCATGAATGCATCCCTTGTTATCCCCCGCAGGCTTCATCTGCCCCTTTAAACTCATTTTAAAAGCCCAGAAAGGGATTTTTCTCCTCTATAGGGGAAAGGTACCTGGAATCTTTGCGAGATAAACATAGACATAGAAACATAGAAAATAGGTGCAGGAGTAGGCCATTCGGCCCTTCGAGCCTGCACCACCATTCAATAAGATCATGGCTGATCATTCCCTCGGTACCCCTTTCCCGCTTTCTCTCCATACCCCTTGGGATCCCTTTAGCCGTAAGGGCCATAACTAACTCCCTCTTGAATATATCCAATGAACTGGCATCAATAACTCTCTGCGGCAGGGAATTCTACAGGTTAACAACTCTCTGAGTGAAGAAGTTTCTCCTCATCTCAGTCCTAAATGGCCCTGGTTCTGGACTTCCCCAACATCAGGAACATTCTTCTCACATCTAACCTGTCCAGTCCTATCAGAATCTTATGTTTCTATGAGATCCCCTCTCATCCTTCTAAACTCCAGTGTAAAAAGGTCCAGTTGATCCAGTCTCTCCTCATATGTCAGTCCAGCCTTCCCTGGAATCAGTCTGGTGAACCTTCGCTGCACTCCCTCAATAGCGAGAACGTCCTTCCTCAGATTAGGAGACCAAAACTGAACACAATATTCCAGGATAGAAGGCTAGTGAACTCAGAGGAGAGAGAGCATGATCAATTGAGAAGGGGGTTGAAATCACCGAGGATGAGAAATCGTTTGGTACAGAGGCAGAGAGAGGAAAATAGTGAAGAAATATAGGTCATAAAATTTTTATGGTGGGTGGGAGGTAGAGAATAGGGGAACAAAATTGCTTAATACCCCGATATAAAAATGTACTGGTCCAGATTTTTTCTATTTTAACTTTATGAATACAGATTCTATTACAACTGCTGCTGTAAAAGCTTACATAGAAAGAAAATAGGTGCAGGAGTAGGCCATTCGGCCCTTCGAGCCTGCACCACCATTTAATAAGATCATGGCTGATAATCACCTCAGTACCCCTTTCCTGCTTTCTCTCCATACCCCTTGATCCCTTTAGCCATAAGGGCCATATCTAACTCCCTCTTAAATATATCCAACGAACTGGCATCAACAACTCTCTGTGGTAGAGAATTCCACAGGTTAACAACTTTCTGAGTGAAGAAGTTTCTCCTCATCTTGGTCCTTAATGGCATACCCCTTATCCTTAGACTGTGTCCCCTGGTTCTGGACTTCCCCAACATCGGGAACATTCTTCCTGCATCTAACCTGTCCAGTCCCGTCAGAATTTTATATGTTTCTATGAAATCCCCTCTCACCCTTCTAAACTCCAGTGAATACAGGCCCAGTCGATCCAGTCTTTCCTCATATGTCAGTCCTGCCATCAAAGGAATCGGTCTGGTGAACCTTCGCTGCACTCCCTCAATAGCAAGAACGTCCTTCCTCAGATTAGGAGACCAAAACTGAACACAATATTCCAAGTGAGGCCTCACCAAGGCCCTGTACAACTGCAGTAAGACCTCCCTGCTCCTATACTCAAATCCCCTAGCTATGAAGGCCAACATGCCATTTGCATTTATCACCGCCTGCTGTACCTGCATGCCAACTTTCAATGACTGATGTACCATGACACCCAAGTCTCATTGCACCTCCCCTTTTCCTAATCTGCTGCCATTCAGATAATATTCTGCCTTCGTGTTTTTGCTTCCAAAATGGATAACCTCATATTTATCCATATTATATTGCATCTGCCATGCATTTGCCAACTCACCTAGCCTGTTCAAGTCACCCTGCAGCCTCTTAGCATTCTCCTCACAGCTCACACCGCCACCCAGCTTAGTGTCATCTGCAAACTTGGAGATACTACACTTAATTCCTTCATCTAAATCATTGATGTATATTGTAAGTAGCTGGGGTCCCAGCATTGAGCCCTGCGGCACCCCACTAGTAGAGCCTGCCATTCTGAAAAGGACCCCTTTATCCCGACTCTCTGCTTCTTGTCGGCCAACCAGTTCTCTATCCACGTCAAAACATTACCCCCAATACCATGTGCTTTGATTTTGCACACCAATCTCTTGTATGAGACCTTGTCAAAAGCCTTTTGAAAGTCCAAATACACCACATCCACTGATTCTCCCTTGTCCACTCTATTAGTTACATCCTCAAAAAATTCCAGAAGATTTGTCAAGCATGATTTCCCTTTCATAAATCCATGCTGACTTGGACCAATCCTGTCACTGCTTTCCAAATGCACTGTTATTTCATTTTTAATAATTGATTCCAACATTTTCCCCACCACAGATGTCAGGTTAACCGATCTATAATTCCCCGTTTTCTCTCTCCCTCCTTTCTGAAAAAGTGGTGTTACATTAGCTGTCCTCCAGTCCATAGGAACTGATCCAGAGTCGATAAGACTGCTGGAAAATGATCACCAATGCATCCACTATTTCTAGGGGCACTTCCTTAAGTAATCTGAGATGCAGACTATCAGGCCCTGGGGATTTATCGGCCTTCAATCCCATCAATTTCCCTAACAAAACTTCCTGACTAATAAGGATTCCCCTCAGTTCCTCCTTCTCAGTAGACCCTCGGTCCCCTAGTATTTCCGGAAGGTTATTTGTGTCGTCCCTCGTGAAGACTGAACCAAAGTATTTGTTCAATTGGTCTGCCATTTCTTTGTTCCCCATTATAAATTCACCTGATTCTGACTGCAAGGGAACTACGTTTGTCTTCACTAATCTTTTTCTCTTCACATATCTATAGAAGCTTTTGCAGTCAGTTTTTAATGTTCCCAGCAAGCTTCCTCTCATACTCTATTTCCCCCCCTCTTAATTAAACCCTTTGTCCTTCTCTGCTGAATTTGATAAAGATAGAAAGAAGAAAAGTAAAAGTGGAGGGCAGAGAAACCTAAGGCAAAAAGTAAAAAGGGCCACATTACAACAAAATTCTACAGGGCAAAGTGTGTTCGAAAGACAAGCCTGAAGGCTCTGTGCCTCAATGCGAGGAGTATTCAGAATAAGATGGACGAATTAACTGCGCAGATAGGAGGAGGATTTCCTGGAGTGTATTAGGGATGGTTTTCTCGACCAATATGTTGAGGAACCTACTAGAGGGCTGACCATCCTAGACTTGGTGATTTGTAATGAGAAAGGACTAATTAGCAATCTTGTTGTACGAGGCCCCTTAGGGAAGAGTGACCAAAATATGGTAGAATTCTTTATTAAGATGGAGAATGACACAGTTAATTCAGAGACTAGGATCCTGAACTTAAGGAAAGGTAACTTCGATGGTATGAGGCGTGAATTGGCTTGAATTGATTGGCAAATGATACTTAAAGGGTTGACAGTGGATAGGCAATGGCAAACATTTAAAGATCGCATGGATGAATTTCAACATCCCTGTCTAGAGTAAAAATACAATGGGGAAGGTGGCTCAACCGTGTCTGACAAGGGAAATTAAGGATAGTGTTAAATCCAAGGAAGATGTTCTGATTATATGAGAAGCTAGTAGCCAGTATTAAATGTTTGAAAATTAGCCAATACCAGCATCGAGCAAACCTTTCAGCTACAGCAAAGGAAAAGCTAGTCACTGGTCAATTGAATTAACAGCAATCTCAAAATCTACCTGCAATCTACCTAATATTGATATTGCACAAAGTAAAACTACATTGCACACATACTCTGCGTTGCAACAACAAGATAGACAGATTATATCGTCTCAATAAATGAGCAGTGCAAATTAGGACAATATGCTGAGAGCCTGTCTCTCAGTAGAAACACCAGGCTACAGTATAACTGGGTTATAATGTGCGAAACAACATATCAAATTCAGCAAAACATGGAGAATTCACATATTATGTTTGTGTTAAAAAGGACTTCCATTTTATCATCAAATCAGTCCAAAAGTAGTTACTAAAAGCTTCACTGTAATGCATGAAATTAACATACAACTCATTGATCCTAAGAATTTACATTTCTATTTTTTCTATTGGAAATTCATAGCCATTTTAGGCTGCTTTAAGGGAGAGATGTTTTTAATATGGCCTGTATAGAATTAGTGCTGTTCAAAATTATGCCCACTTAGTGCACATTCTCAGCTGTGACTTACTTGAGTTCTGTGAGCACCATGTTGATTATATCCAATTTGACAATAATTAACAAGTGCTGTTTGTTTGAAAAACAATCACCAGGCATTTAATTCATTCACATAGCATAGCCACAAATGTGGATTAGAATTGAAAATGGATTGATCACATCCAAGAACACAGCTCAAGTGCACGCTGCATTCTCTTATTTAAAAAAAGTACTCATTAGAACTTACGAGATGCCCACAGCGGCTAGTGACCCAACAGGAATGTTGGATGCAGGTTTCTGGAGGTCTCCACTCATGTTGAATCCCGCCATCACACCTGAATATAATAAAAATCAAAGTTAATAAAGTAATACTCGTACATGTGTATCATCTTAAACTTAAATGCTTCACGCAATCAATTACGTAGCAGTACCATGACTTATATAAGCAAATCTGACAGGTAATCTGTGCCAAGTGCAATTGTTAATATAGCTACTATGGATCCCATCTTCCTGCCTCACATAAACAATATGGTTTCCACAGCACCCAGAGTCGCAGCCAATATTGAAGAGGTCTTCTTGAAGTGTTTGCATTAAAAATATGCTGTAAGATGGTCGCAGCAAGGCCATCCTGGAAAACAACTTTTCCTAAAATTGATTTGCTCTCACAAACTAACACACACAAACAAACCCTCATATACCCAAAACAAACACGCGCGCCCCCTGCTCCAACATACACCCCACGCTCCAACACACGCCCCACGCCCCAACACACGCACCACGCTCCAACACACGCACCACGCTCCAACACACGCCCCACGCTCCAACACACGCCCCACGCTCCAACACACGCCCCCTGCTCCAACACATGCCGCCTCGCTCCAACACACGCCCCCACGCTCCAACACCCGCCCCCCCGCTCCAACACACGCCCCCTGCTCCAACACATGCCCCCCACTCCAACACACGCCCCCTGCTCCAACACATGCCCCCCCACTCCAACACACGCCTCACGCCCCAACATACACCCCACGCTCCAACACCCGCCCCCCTGCTCCAACACACACCCCACGCTCCAACACACACCCCCCCTCCAACACACGCCCCCCGCTCCAACACCCGCCCCCCCGCTCCAACACCCGCCCCCCTGCTCCAACATACACCCCATGCTCCAATACACGCCCCTTCACTCCAACACACGCCCCCCGCTCCAACACCCGCCCCCCTGCTCCAACATACACCCCACGCTCCAACACACGCCCCACGCTCCAACACACGCCCCACGCTCCAACACACGCCCCACACCCCAACACACGCACCACGCTCCAACACACGCACCACGCTCCAACACACGCCCCACGCTCCAACACACGCCCCACGCTCCAACACATGCCCCCCTGCTCCAACACACGCCCCCCCCACTCCAAAACACGCCCCCCGCTCCAACACCCGCCCCCCTGCTCCAACATACACCCCATGCTCCAACACACGCCCCCCCGCTCCAACACACGCCCCACGCTCCAACACACGCCCCACGCTCCAACACACGCCCCACGCCCCAACACACGCCCCACGCTCCAACCCACGCCCCACGCTCCAACACACGCCCCCTGCTCCAACACACGCCTCCCCGCTCCAACACATGCCCCCCCCCCACATTAACACATGCACTCCTACACACACACATATCCACACCAACACACACACACACACACACACACACACACACACACATGCATGATCTTTGATGGTTTGCATGGCCTCCCTGCTTAAATACTGTTGGATTAAACACATGACTTTTGAAGTAAATTCTTCAACAAATGCAATATAAATATACATATGAAAAATTGCAGAGAAGATTAACTAAAGGAAATATCTCTGAAATGAAAATAAAAAGATCCTCTTGAAGTGCACTGGAAGTATGCAGGCAACAGCCTTGAGAATATTCTGCTGTGAATAGGTAAGATGTATTGTTATGGTAACCAGGCATTCCAAGACGAATCTTCAATCAGTACTATTTAAAGATAAAGAAAAAATCCTTCTGCATTTTTGGACAAAATGCCAGATGGCAAGAAATTATTTTATTCCCTCAGTTTTAACCACATTGAGCACTATACACTAAGTTCCTGGAAGAGGAATTTTCCATTGGTTTTAAGGAAAACATTTCACTTGGCATTCTCGGTTGACTCATGTACTATAACAACAAACATTTCTACCAACAGGCAGGTTTATGAACTGATAAAAAACTAAGTTGTAATAATTGACAATTACTACCTCAACTGTTGGAAGTAAATCCCAATTTCTGTAAATCATTTCTTGCTCCCACTCCATATAGTATAGTATAGTATTAGGCAGTCCCTCGTATCGCGGATAACTTGCTTCCATACCAAAAAGGGATGAGTTCACAGGTGTTTCAATGAGGGACCTGATATTTCAGGTCCCGAACCACATATTGAAGGGTGGAAAATGCCTGTGCGTGGATTCTTTTAACGTGGGGTGGCCGTTGCACACCAGCCACTACACGAGCTTGACAGAGCTAGGTCCTGGTCCAGTGGCAAGGGTTAACGAAGATGACTGGAATCCAAGCTCTGCTACACGGACCTAGTATGCACACATACTCCTGCTGGCCTGTGCTATCCCAGGGCCCTCGCCTCTTCCGGGCCCCGATCTCTCGCCGCTCCTCTGCCCCGACCTTGCCGCTCCTCAGCTGCTTGCACCTCTCCTGCTGTATCTGGGCTGCTCCGATGGTCCTACCCGTGCTCAAATAGGCGACCTGGATTCTGGGGACATCATTCCAGTCACCCTCCTCGAAGCCCTCTTGGGACAGCTCATGCTGCTCCCTGCATGGGCTGGCTCCTCCTTATATCCCTGACCTGTGCTCCCTCACAGGTCGAGGGCCGCTCCATATAGTAGCTAAGTAGCACCACTGCAAACAAGTGCAGATACAGAGGAGGTGAAATTGGTCTTCGCCAATGGCGCAAAATGGGCTGATAGCAAATCAACAGTCATTTTACACCATACCCGAAATCGGACAGCAAAAGAAAAACATAGAAACATAGAAAATAGGAGCAGTAGGAATCCATTTGGCGCTTCAAGTCTGCACCGCCATTCAATATGATCATGGCCGATCCTCTTTATTCCCGCTTTTTCCCCATACCCCTTGGTGCCTTTTGTTTCTATAAATCTATCTCCATCTTAAATATAATCAATGACTTGGCCTCCACTTGGCAGAGAATTCCACAGGTTCACCACTCTCTGAGTGAAAAAATTTCTCCTCATCTCAGTCCTAAATTTCCTACCCCGTATTCTGAGACTGTGACCCCTTGTTCTAAACTTCCCAGTCAGGGGAAACATCCTCCCCGGATCCAGTCTATCCAACCCAGTCAGAATTTTATACGTTTCAATGAGATCCCCTCTCATTCTTCTAAACTCTAGTGAATACAGACCTAGTCGACCCAATCTCTCCTTATACGATAGTTCTGCCATCCCAGGAATCTTCGCTGCACTCCCTCTATGGCAAGTATATCCTTTCTTAGGTAAGGAGACCAAAACTGCAGACAATACTCCAGGTGCGATCACCGATCTCTTTAACTGTAGTAAGACATCCTTGCTCCTGTACTCAAATCCTCTTGCAATGAAGGCCAACATACCATTTGTCTTCCTAACTGCTTGCTGCATCTTCATGTTTGCTTTCAATGACTGGTGTACAAGGACACCCAGATCCCTCTGTACATCGACACTTCACAAAACATCACCATTTAAATAATATATTGTCCTTATGTTTTTCCTACCAAAGTGAATAACTTCACATTTATCCATGTTATACTGCATCTGCCATGTGTTTGCCCACTCACTCAACCTATCTAAAACACCTTGCAGCATCTTTGTATCCCCACCTAGTTTTGGGTTGTCAGCAAACTTGGAAATATTACATTTGGTTCCCTCATCCAAATCATTTATATATATTGTGAATAGCTGGGGCCCAAGCACTGATCCCTGTGGTACCTCACTAGTCACTACCCGCCACCCCGAAAAAGACCCGTTTATTCCTACTCTGTGTTTCCTGTCAGTAAACCAATTTTCAATCCATGCCAATACATTACCCCCAATCCTATGTGCTTTAATTTTGCACACTAACCTCTTATGTGGGAAAAGTAAGACTTGCATTTGTATAGTGCCTTTCACGACCACCGGACGTCTCAAAAGCGCTTTACAACCAATTAAGTACTTTTGGAGTGTAGTCACTGTTGTAATGTGGGAAATGCAGCAGCCAACTTGGGCACAGCAAACTCCCACAAACAGCAATGTGATAATGACCAGATTATCCTTTTTTGGCATGGAAGAAAATCATCCTCGTTTCGCGGGACTGCCTATGATGATGATGATAATGAATGACCAGATAATCTGTTTTTTGTTATGTTGATTGAGGACTAAATATTGGCCAGGACATCAGGGATAACTCCCCTGCGCTTCTTCAAAATAGTGCCGAAGGAGCTTTTATGTCCACCTGACAGGGCAGATGGAATCTCGTCTCATCTGAAAGACAGCACTTCCGACAGTGCAACACTCCCTCAGTACTGCATTGGAGTGTCAGTCTAGATTTATGAGCTCAAGTTTCTGGAATGGGACTTGAACCCACAACCTACTGACTCAGAGACGAGTGTACTACCCACTGAGCCACAACTGACACAAGGCTACTTCCAAAGGGATCTTAAGGCCTGAAAAAAAGTGAAGACTGACATAGAAATAGATGGGATACGTGTAGCTTGTAAGCCATGTTACTGATTGCAGAGTTCCATGGTGAAAGATTAGCAAAGACTTTGCCAACAAATGGAAGATGTCCTTAATTTGTATTAATGAGGAATCCTTTCGAATGCAAATCCAAGGTCTAGAAAAAGTTAAATCCTTGCAAGGGCTGGAACGGAACCCATTCTAACACAGGGGCTAGATTTTCCTCCTATCTTGTATGAAATTGGGTGGGACGTCGACAGAAACCGGGGATGGGGGGAGGGGGGAGCGGAGTTAGAAAAAACAGGCCTATGGCAAGCTCAATTTCTCTTGCCTGCTCGGATGGAAGTTGGCTACACCTTCCCTCTTCGCCACATGCAAGTACAGACAGGGACACAGGGCCTAGCAAGCTGCCTAATATCCTGAATTTCCATTGCTGTCTCTGCCAACCCCAGGAGAAAGCTGGTAGTGGGACATGCAGCAGCTGGATATCCTCTAAGTCAGTGTATGGAAAGAGAGGGCCTAGCAGTGGAGAAAATGATCAAGAACGAAAAAATACAATCTTATTGCTCAGTGTTTTACAATTGTAAAGGGGTATGATAGGGTGAGCATAAGAAACTGTGTCCACTTGTGGGTGAGTCCTGAATAAGGGGGCATAAATGTAAGATAGCCACTAACAAATCAAATAAGAATTTAGGAGGAATTCATTTCCTCAGAGAGTAGTGATAATGTGGAACTCACTGCCACATGGTGTGGTTGAAGCAGACAGTACTGATGTATTTAAGGAGAGACTTGGTGTATACATGATAAAGGGAATAGTGTGATATGGGGCAAGGTGTGAAGAGTAGGAGGACACTCCTGTGGAGTATAAACACCAGCATAGACCAGACAGACCAAATGTGCTGTAGATTCTATGTAAAGTAGCTTTAGCTTTCTGTTGGTCTTACCATGCAGTTTGGAAATTCATACTTCAATTAAAATTTAAAAAATGAAAATCTATTTACTATTTTACATAGAACACAACAGATAGACAGGATAAAATTCAATGCATTGGCCAAAATTAAATCTATTAAAATCAGTTGCAAGAGTCAAAAGTTGATCAAAGTAAAGAATCAATACATCATTTTGCATTGGACTCCCATCCAGAGGGTGGCTTATTATTAGACTCTAACTCAGAGGGCAGCCTATTACTGAACTCACGTTTAGAGCACAATCCGTTATTGGAATCTCATTCAGTCGATAATCTGTGATTGGACTCATTTTGTAGGAAGCTGGTTATCGGACTCCAATTCATAGGGTAACCTGTTATTAGTTCGCTTTTAGGGACAATCTGTTACTCGACCGCCATTCGGGAGGAAGCCTATTAATGCACAGGCCTTTCATGGGGGAATCTATTAGCCAACCTTCATTCCAGGGGTAGCCTATTATACTGGGAGACAGAGTAAGGATTCCCCCAATGGCTCAACTGGTTAAATTAGGGACCTCAACATCCCCTGTTGCACTAATGTGGTATACATAATGAATTGCATCAACAATTCTAGTCCGTGGTGGTGACAAATGTAAACAAACAGCATTGAAATATGAATAACCACTTATATTATCTTACCCGTAGCAGTAGGAAAGAAGACACCAAAAACTGTGAAGAAACTTTCTTCTGGGCTGTAGTCTGGGAACGTGTTGTTCCCGAGCAGTTCTTCACTGTATCCCACAAACCCAAAATCTGAGGAATCAAAGGGGAAATTCAGTTTTGTTTCAGATTTTCTGAAAATTATGAAATTTAAAGTCAATCCTGAATCTTTCATTGTTTTACCAATGTAATATCATACAGTGCTTACAGATTCCATATTTTTAACAATATCACATAACCTAAAAAACCCATAAAACCAGAATCAGGGGGCTCCCCCAAAGCTTTAGCTGACAAAGTCAGGCTAAGCCACACATGCCAGAAAGCCCCCAGGTTCAACTCCTGGTCTGCTTAAATATCTCAGCTGGGGTAACCCCCAGGGTGCTACAATTCACCTTAGCACTCAGTTAGAATGAAGATAACTTCTTGCTCGTGATCACTATCATGACCTCTGCTGGGATTGGATGCTGAGTAAAGGAAGATTCAGGCTTAGCATTGATGCCCCCATGGTTGAATAGCCTTCCAACACGCACTGTCACTGTCAAGGATCATACTTTTGAACAATGGTCCCCAGGGAAAAGAACTGGGGGGCTACTGGGGCAAATGAACCATTTTTCACTGTGGGCCCAGGAGCAGCCCTTGGTCATTTTTTGAGCCGCTGCCAACGCTCCCTTTAAGGACCACTGTTTAGGTCACTCACTGCTGGGTAGCACCCACTCCATTCATTTGTACCTCAAAATTGCAATTAGGGTCTTATAACCAGCATAGTTATTTAAGGTGTTTCAGGTAGGTAGGCTATATGCGTATTTACAGGCCCATTTGAAAATTGCATCAGGCGGGCCTTGAGCATCAACGATGTCACTAAAGTTCATGAGGAGTCGGGGCCAAAGAGGTAAGTTATTTAACTGTTTTAAATATTTCTTTTTAGGACAGAAGCAAAGCTTAGGTCTCCACCTAAGGTCTTAGGTCTCCACCCTGACCCACCCCAATTGCAAGGCCTTCCTGAAACCCCCTTTGCCATGACTTGGGTGACTGTTCCTTCGGTCACTGCCTGCGGCCTCCTACTGACTGACATTCCACTCCCGCCCACCAGCCTGCTGCCACTTCCCTCTAATTTCAGGCAAATAATTGACTGGGGATATGCAGTTGACAAAAAAGCCTCACACTGCTGAGGTCAGAGCAGTTTGGAGCCAAAGCTCCACCCCCAAGCCTCCCCCGCCGCCTCCATCCACACCACTCAATTTCAAAACCGGGTTAGATTCAGGTTCATGTGCCTTAAACTGAAGAACCTCAAAATGAAAACATTTAGTGTATTTATGTAATGTGTTAACGGTAAAGGCTCTAAATTTATATTTATAAAGTCTGATGAACATTTTCCTTCATTGTAATGGAATCATTACACATTCTGTAAAATTATCAGTCAACTCCCACATATATAATCATTACCCCAAAATTCCCCTATTCTTTCTTTTAATTTGCTATCACTTTCACTGCTATTCTTTAGCTCCAGTGACTACATGAAAGGCCTGTGGCCTGTGGGTGAGAGTAACAAATTCACAGCTGTCAAGCAAGACATCCATACAGTACTCACAATCCCACATGTTCTGGCTTCCAACTTTGACAAATAACAGATCTATCATTGTAACTTCACCATATGCTTCATAACAAAATGCAATATGAAGATGATTATTCTGGGTACGTGGGCATTTATCCATCAATCAACATCACTAAAACAGATTATCTGGTCATTATTACATTGCTGTTTATGGGAGTACACAAATTGGCTGCCACGTTTCCTACATTACAATAGTGACTACTCTTCAAAGGTACTTGATTGGCTGTAAAGCATTTTGGGATGTCCTGAGGTCATGAAAAGTGCTATATAAATGCAAGTATTTCTTTTTTCTTTTTCAACAGTGACATTGTCACTCAAATGTCACTATCACTTCAAAGCTACTCTAAATGTTGAATGGTACATGTTGTGCATGTATATACCCTGTACACTCAATGTACAGTTACATAAGCCCATTGAATGTATCTTCACACTGTATACAATATGTCTGTACCACCAAAGGGTGCAACAGTTGGAGACCTTGAGGTCACCTGCACACCGCAGGTAACCAAGTATAAAAGGGAGCTCACCTTTACTGAACCCTCATTCAGGAGCTGCAATAAATGGACGAAGGTCACAACAGTTCAAGTGGAATACCTTACCTCGTGGAGTCATGAAGAGAGTGCTTACAGATATAATAATTGGCGACGAGAATACGAATTTCCACGTGAAAAATAGCTAACCTTGGCAACTTTCAACAATTCGCTGGTGGGGAAGATTGGAATGCCTTTGTGGAAAGGCTAGAACACGATTTCATCGTGAACGATCTGGCTGGGAACACACTGACCTTGCTGGCTGATAAGCGCCGAGCTATCCTGCTCAGCAGTTGTGGGCCCACCATTTATGGCCTTGTCAGGGACTTGCTAGCCCCAGAGAAGACGACAATCAAAACATTCATGGAGCTTGTAACGTTGATACAGGAACAGCTCATAGAAACATAGAAACATAGAAAATAGGTGCAGGAGTAGGCCATTCGGCCCTTCTAGCCTGCACCGCCACTCAATGAGTTCATGGCTGAACATGCAACTTCAGTACCCCATTCCTGCTTCCTCGCCATACCGCTTGATCCCCCTAGTAGTAAGGACTACATCTAACTCCTTTTTGAATATATTTAGTGAATTGGCCTTAACAACTTTCTGTGGTAGAGAATTCCACAGGTTCACCACTCTCTGGGTGAAGAAGTTTCTCCTCATCTCGGTCCTAAATGGCTTACCCCTTATCCTTAGACTGTGTCCCCTGGTTCTGGACTTCCCCAACATTGGGAACACTCTTCCTGCATCTAACCTGTCTAACCCCGTCAGAATTTTAAACGTTTCTATGAGGTCCCCTCTCATTCTTCTGAACTCCAGTGAATACAAGCACAGCTGATCCAGTCTTTCTTGATAGGTCAGTCCCGCCATCCCAGGAATCAGTCTGGTGAACCTTCACTGCACTCCCTCAATAGCAAGAATGTCCTTCCTCAGGTTAGGAGACCAAAACTGTATACAATACTCCAGGTGTGGCCTCACCAATGCCCTGTACAACTGTAGCAACACCTCCCTGCCCCTGTACACAAATCCCCTCGCTATGAAGGCCAACAGGCTATTTGCTTTCTTAACCGCCTGCTGTACCTGCATGCCAACCTTCAATGACTGATGCACCATGACACCCAGGTCTCTTTGCACCTCCCCTTTTCCTAATCTGTCACCATTCAGATAATAGTCTGTCTCTCTGTTTTTACCACCAAAGTGGATAACCTCACATTTATCCACATTATACTTCATCTGCCATGCATTTGCCCACTCACCTAACCTATCCAAGTCGCTCTGCAGCCTCATAGCATCCTCCTCGCAGCTCACATTGCCACCCAACTTAGTGTCATCCGCAAATTTGGAGATACTACATTTAATCCCCTCGTCTAAATCATTAATGTACAGTGTAAACAGCTGGGGCCCCAGCACAGAACCTTGCAGTACCCCACTAGTCACTGCCTGCCATTCTGAAAAGTACCCATTTACTCCTACTCTTTGCTTCCTGCCTGACAACCAGTTCTCAATCCATGTCAGCACACTACCCCCAATCCCATGTGCTTTAACTTTGCACATTAATCTCTTGTGTGGGACCTTGTCGAAAGCCTTCTGAAAGTCCAAATATACCACATCAACTGGTTCTCCCTTGTCCACTCTACTGGAAACATCCTCAAAAAAGTCCAGAAGATTTGTCAAGCATGATTTCCCTTTCACAAATCCATGCTGACTTCGACCTATCATGTCACCTCTTTCCAAATGCACTGCTATGACATCCTTAATAATTGATTCCATCATTTTACCCACTACCGATGTCAGGCTGACCGGTCTATAATTCCCTGTTATCTCTCTCCCTCCTTTTTTAAAAAGTGGGGTTACATTGGCTACCCTCCACTCTATAGGAACTGATCCAGAGTCAATGGAATGTTGGAAAATGACTGTCAATGCATCCACTATTTCCAGCCACCTCCTTAAGTACTCTGGGATGCAGTCCATCAGGCCCTGGGGATTTATCGGCCTTCAATCCCATCAATTTCCCCAACACAATTTCCCGACTAATAATGATTTTCCCTCAGTTCCTCCTCCTTACTAGACCTTCTGACCCCTTTTATATCCGGAAGGTTGTTTGTGTCCTCCTTAGTGAATACCGAACCAAAGTACTTGTTCAATTGGTCTGCCATTTCTTTGTTCCCCGTTATGACTTCCCCTGATTCTGACTGCAGAGGACCTACGTTTGTCTTTACTAACCTTTTCTCTTTACATATCTACAGAAACTTTTGCAATCCGTCTTAATGTTCCCTGCAAGCTTCTTCTCGTACTCCATTTTCCCTGCCCTAATCAAACACTTTGTCCTCCTCTGCTGAGTTCTAAATTTCTCCCAGTCCCCGGGTTCGCTGCTGTTTCTGGCCAATTTGTATGCCACTTCCTTGGCTTTAATACTATCCCTGATTTCCCTTCATAGCCACGGTTGAGCCACCTTCCCTTTTTTATTTTTACGCCAGACAGGAATGTACAATTGTTGTAGTTCATCCATGCGGTCTCTAAATGTCTGCCATTGCCCATCCACAGTCAACCCCTTCAGTATCATTCGCCAATCTATCCTAGCCAATTCACGCCTCATACCTTCAAAGTTACCCTTCTTTAAGTTCTGGACCATGGTCTCTGAATTAACTGTTTCATTCTCGATCCTAATGCAGAATTCCACCATATTATGGTCACTCTTCCCCAAGGGGCCTTGCACAACGAGATTGCTAATTAATCCTCTCTCATTACACAACAACCAGTCTAAGATGGCCTCCCCCCTAGTTGGTTCCTCGACATATTGGTCTAGAAAACCATCCCTTATGCACTCCAGGAAATCCTCCTCCACCGTATTGCTTCCAGTTTGGTTAGCCCAATCTATGTGCATATTAAAATCACCCATTATAACTGCTGCACCTTTATTGCATGCACCCCTAATTTCCTGTTTGATGCCCTCCCCAATATCACTACTACTGTTTGGATGTCTGTACACAACTCCCACTAACGTTTTTTGCCCTTTGGTGTTCTGCAGCTCTACCCATATAGATCATCCAAGCTAATGTCCTTCCTAACTATTGCCTTAATCTCCTCCTTAACCAGCAATGCTACCCCACCTCCTTTTCCTTTTATTCTATCCTTCCTGAATGTTGAATACCCCTGGATGTTGAGTTCCCAGCCCTGATCATCCTGGAGCCACGTCTCCATAATCCCAATCACTTCATATTTGTTAACATCTATTTGCACAGTTAATTTATCCACCTTATTGCGGATACTCCTTGCATTAAGACACAAAGCCTTCAAGCTTGTTTTTTTAACACCCTTGTCCTTTTAGAAATTTGCTGTACTGTGGCCCTTTTTGTTCTTTGCCTTGGGTTTCTCTGCCCTCCACTTTTCCTCATCTCCTTTCTGTCTTTTGCTTTTGCCTCCTTTTTGTTTCCCTCTGTCTCCCTGCATTGGTTCCCATCCCCCTGCCATATTAGTTTAACTCCTCCCCAACAGCACTAGCAAACACTCCCCCTAGGACATTGGTTCCGGTCCTGCCCAGGTGCAGACCGTCTGGTTTGTACTGGTCCCACCTCCCCCAGAACCGGTTCCAATGCCCCAGGAATTTGAATCCCTCCCTGCTGCACCACTGCTCAAGCCACGTATTCATCTGAGCTATCCTGCGATTCCTACTCTGACTAGCATGTGGCACTGGTAGCAATCCCAAGATTACTACTTTTGGGGTCCTACTTTTTAATTTAGCTCCTAGCTCCTTAAATTCGTTTCGTAGGACCTCATCCCTTTTTTTTACCTATGTCGTTGGTACCAATATGCACCACGACAACTGGCTGATCTCCCTCCCTTTTTAGAATGTCCTGCACCCGCTCCGAGACATCCTTGACCCTTGCACCAGGGAGGCAACATACCATCCTGGAGTCTCCGTTGCGGCCGCAGAAACGCCTATCAATTCCCCTTCCAATTGAATCCCCTATCACTATCGCTGTTTTTCCTGCCCTCCTGTGCAACAGAGCCAGCCACGGTGCCATGAACTTGGCTGCTGCTGCCCTCCCCTGATGAGTCATCCCCCTCAACAGTACCCAAAGCAGTGTATCTGTTTTGCAGGGGGATGACCACAGGGGACCCCTGCACTACCTTCCTTGCACTGCTCTTCCTGTTGGTCTTCCATTCCGTATCTGGCTGTGGACCCTTTTCCTGCGGTACGACCAACTCGCTACACGTGCTACTCACGTCATTCTCAGCATCGTGGATGCTCCAGAGTGAATCCACCCTCAGCTCCAACTCCGCAACGCGGTCCGTCAGGAGCTGGAGGAGGATACACTTCCCGCACACGTAGTCGTCAGGAACACTGGTGTCGTCCCTGAGTTCCCACATGGTACAGGAGGAGCATAACACGTGACCGAGCTGTCCTGACATGACTTAACCCTTAGATAGGCAACAACAATGCTAAAGTTTACTCACTGTTATAGAAGAGAAAAAAGAAAAACTACTCACCAATCACCAGCCAATCACTTACCCCCTTGGCTGTGACGTCACCTTTTGATTTCTTTCTACTTCTTTTTTGCCTTCTCTCCCCGCTGCAGCTGCACAGGTACACCTCTCGCTGCCGCTGAGCCTTTATAGGCCTCACCAACGCCAGGAACTCCCGCCTCTTGGACTGCCGCCGCCTCTCACTGCTCAAGTCAAGTCAAAAGAGAGCATCCTCGCAGCCAGACACCGGTTCTATACACACCAGCGGCTCGAAGGCCAAGAAATCGCAAAATATGCTGCAGACCTGAGACTGCACCGTGTGATTTTGGCAACCACCTCACCGAAGCACTGAGGGACATCTTTGTTATTGGAATCGGCCACGAAGGCCTCCTCCACAGGCTGCTCTCTGCGGACACCACGGTCACCCTACAGAAGGCAATTAACGTGAGCCAAGAGTTCATGGCCTCGGCCTGCGATTCCAGAAGGATGATGACTCAACCCCAGGACTCCAGCATGGCAAGTACACTGAACCGAATGGCACCTTTCAGAGGCAAGACTGCGACCCCGAGCCCCGCAACCCTGAGTCCACCGCAGGGTGCCAACTGGCCAGCCCCGTGCTGGCACTGTGGAGGAAATCACAGAGCCAATACCGAGACTACACTTGCAAAGGCTGTAACACTAAAGGCTATCTCCAGCGAATGTGTAAAATAAATTTTACTCACCGAGTCGCTGAAGAGTTGGCCGATCACCCGGGCTCCAGCGCTGATGAAGACGAAGAGAGAGTCCAGGAGGCAGCTCAGCCCCAGGAAGAGGTATACGGAGTGTTTACCTGCTCCACCGAGAGTTCCCCGTTGAAAATGTAAGTCGAAATCAACGGTGCTTCAGTCTCAATGGAGGTCGACACAGGGGCAAGCCAATCGCTGATGAACCAGGCGGCCTTCGAGAAACTCTGGGACAATCCTGTCAGACAACCTAAAATGCTACCAATCCAGATGAAGCTGCTCACTTACATAAACGACACCATCCCAGTCATTGGCAGCGTGGATGTCCAGGTGTCCTCCGGCGGCGCGATGCACAAGCTACCTTTGTGGATTGTTGTTGGTGATAGTCCAATGCTGCTAGGAAGATGGATGAAACAAATCCAAATCTGTTGGAGCTGGGAAAGCCTCCAGGCCCCGGTGATCGATATCCGATGTGGCCCCAAATTTGGATCCATCGCAGCACCTGAAGATCCTATCATCCAACTCGACTGCGCAGTAACGACACAGACCACACTACCCAACGGTGGGCTGATCCAACCCGAACGACCAGACCTCACCTTCTGGGCTCCAGTGGCAGGACTCTGAAGGAAGAAGATCGACGCAGAAGGTAAATTCCCGGCTTCAGTGGCAGAACCTGGGGAGAGAAGGATCACCGCAGCCTACCTCATGGAGAGAGAAAAGATGGCGCCCGCACCACGAGGTGAAGCGCCTGAAATCAAGATGGCCACGACCAGACCACGAGGGGCAGCATTGAGGGAGCAACACGTGATGCCGAGCAGCGAACCGGATTGGGGTAAAGATTGCAAGGCCCTCTTAAAGGGGACCGGCAACCCAGAACAGTTAAAGGGACAGTTCCACTTTTTGTACAGTGATGCCGGTGATACTAATATAAGAGATGTAATTAAAAAATGCAAGTATCTAAATGTACAGTTGAACAGCGTTGCCTGTAGGATACGTGCAAAAGATGTAATTGATGAATACAAGTATCTAAATGTAATATTGTACAGCGATGCCGGTAATATACAGGGAAAAGATGTAATTGTGGGAAAAGATGTAATTGATAAATGTGAATTTGCACCCGAATGCGATCGGAGCCAATGTATCATGAATGTAAATGATGGAATAATGTGTGATGCCAGGTTCAATATGCATGCCGACAAAACCAAGGGCAATCTCCCGTTTGAAGCACCCATGTCCAGCAGGCTACCTGATCATGTAGCCTGCGCCTCCGGGACCAATGTGATGCCCCAGGGAGTGTGGCCACACACAGTGGGAGCTTACACACTGCAGGGCCAGTGATCAGTGGACGGCACAAGCACCACTACTGGCACCCTTCGCCAGATCGGCCAAACCTCTCTGGCCACCAGGGCCAGTACCGGGAGCAAGAGACCAGCACCTTCCAGCCCTCCCGCCGGGACCTGGGATGACCAGGCTCCCACTACCGCTGAAGGGCAACAGGGAGACCCTGCAGCCCTCAAAGGAGGACAGGGAGGCCACACATTCCTGTGGCTCTGCTCACCACTAGGCAACAACAAAGGCCCTGAGACTCAGCTAGGGGAGCGATCCGAGCCCACCCAACTGGCAGGGGGCACAGCGCCGCAATCAGACAACCGGGACACAGTCTGGTCACTCTGGAACTAGCATCCTCACCCACCTGCACCTACACCACAGAGGCAAGACTGCAATACCATGTATGTACCTTACCTGTCATATGCACTCGTTCCACTTCTACAAAACCCAAACAAGGATGTAACCAATCCTAATTTTTCTTTCCATTCTCTGTACATGTATATAAATGTAGATGTCCAGCCACACACATGGTCTATGTATGGGGGGAGGGGGGGGGGGCAAATGGATGTATGTAGCCATGGACACACATGGATCACACCCAGAACCCACTCAACCCTCACTGCAACCTCCAACCGTCCACTGCTGATCATTTCCCAATGCTGTGTCAATAAGGACTTGGAGGTCCACAGGGAGAGAGCCATTCCCAAGCACAGACAAAGTGCAAGAGTTTTGGGCACTCAAGTCAAGGGCCAGAGCACATACTGCAAAGGCCAGTGGCACAAGATTTAGAGGGGAGTGATGTTGTGCATGTATATACCCTGTACACTCAATGTACAGTTACATAAGACTATTGAATGTATCTTCACACTGTATACAATATGCCTGTACCACCAGAGGGTGCAACTGGTTGAGACCAAGAGGTCACTTGCATACTGCATGTAACTAAGTATAAAAGTGAGCTCACCTTACTGTACCCTCATTCAGGAGCTGCAATAAATGGACTAAGGTCACAACAGTTCAAGTGCAATACCTCACCTCGTGGAGTCACTACTAGAGTGCTTACAATTATAACAGTACAGCCATAATTTTAGCCAGTCAAAAGAATCACAGGGTACTGTCCCACACAATAGGCTACTATATAAGATCCAAGCCTGTGGAAGAGATGGGAATGTACTAAAATGAATTGGCAAATGGGTGGCTAGTAGACAATAGAGTATCAGTGCATGGGCAGATATCTGGTTGATAGCCAGTTATCAGTGGAATGCCACAAGGTTCTGTGTTGGGCCTGCTGTTGTTTTGAAGTTTTACAGCTAATTTAGAGGAAGGAATTGCATCCCAAGTATCCAAATTTGTAGACAATACCAATTTGGCAGCAGTGGCAAATGATGAATGTTAATCCACACAAATTCAAAAGGAGCTTGACAAGTTTGATCAATGAGCAGAGAACTGGCAGATGCAATTTAATATAAGGAAATGTATAGTTATGAGATTTGGCACAGGTGAGGTTGCTGTGGATTATTTGCTAAATAGGAATGTACTTAAGATATCCGAACAGGAGGGAGATCTGAGGATTTTAGTGCACAGGTCACTAAAACCATCAATACAATGCTCCCAGGCCATTTGGGGTGATGTGTATAACATATAAGAACATAAGAAGATAAGAAATAGGAGCAGTAGGCCATATGGCCCCTCGAGCTTCCACAGCTCTCTGAGGCAGCGAATTCCACAGATTTACAACCTCTGAGAGAAGAAATTTCTCCTCAACTCTGTTTTAAATGGGCTGCCCCTTATTCTAAGATTATGCTCTCTAGTTCTAGTCTCCCCAATCAGTGTAAACATCCGTTCTGCATCCACCATGTCAAGCCCCCTCATAATCTTATACATTTCGATAAGATCACCTCTCATTCTTCTGAATTCCAATGAATAGAGGCCCAATCTATTCAACCTTTCCTCATAAGTCAACCCCATCATCTCTGGAATCAACCTTGTGAACCTTCTCTGAACTGCCTCCAAAGCAAGTATATTCTTTCGTAAATATGGAAACCAAAACTGCACGCAGTATTCCAGGTGTGGCCTCATCAATACCCTGTATAGCTGTAGCAAGACTTCCCTGCTTTTATACTCCATTTCCTTTGCAATAAAGGCCAAGATTCCATTGGCCTTCCTGATCACTTGCTGTACCTGCATACTAACCTTTTGTGTTTCATGCACAAGTACCCCCAGGTCCTGCTGTACTGCAGCACTTTGCAATCTTTCTCCATTTAAATAATAACTTGCTCTTTGATTTTTTTCCTGCCAAAGTGCATGATCTCACACTTTCCAACATTGTACTCCATCTGCCAAATTTTTGCCCACTCACTTAGCCTGTCTATGTCCTTTTGCAGATTTTGTGTGTCCTCCTCACACATTGCTTTTCCTCCCATCTTTGTATTGTCGGCAAACTTGGCTACGTTTCACTCAGTCCCTTCCTCAAAGTCGTTAATATAGATTGTAAATCCAGAGACATCGTTTTAAAACTGTATTTAACCCTGGTGAGACTACATTTGGAATACTGGGCTCAAGTTTCGGCCTGAGTTGCTCCTATTTCTTTTGGAGCAACTAGTTTAGAATGGAGCATCTTAGAAATTGCAATTCTCGACATTTAGTTTGCTCCAGTTCTAGTGAGTTAGAATAGTTCCATTTTAGAACAGAGTTTTTTTTCAAAAGGGGGCTTGTCCAGTAAGTGTAGATTTTTGTACGCTCAGAAAAATCTTGCCTACACTTAGAAATCAGGTGTAGGGATCGAGAGAATTGGGGGGGGAGGGAAGTTTACAAACACTTCACTTTTACAAGTAAAGAGCCATCATCAATAATAAATGATAAATAAATCAATAAATCAACCAATAAATCAAAGAAAATTAAAAAATAAAACATAAAAAAATAAATAAAAAATTAAGTTTCTACCCCCCAGTGTCTCTCTCTCTGTCAGTGTCTCTCTCTCTGTCAGTGTCTCTCTTTCTGTGTTTCTGACAGCGAGGGGTGGAGGAGAGGAAGGGGGGAGGGGGAGGAGGAGGGGAGGGGGAGGAGAAGGGGACGGGGAGGAGGAGGGGAGGGAGAGAAGGGGGAGGGAGAGGAGGGGGGAAGAGGAGGGGGAAGAGGGAGGGAAAGGGGTGGAGGGAGTGGAGGGAGGGAAGAGGAGGGGGGAGGGAGGGGAGGGGAGGGAGGGGAGAGGTGGGGGGGGAGGGGGGAGAGGAGGGAGGGAGAGGGAGAGGAGGGGGAGGGGGAAGGGGGAGGTGGGAGAGGAGAGAGGGAGGGGGAGGGGGAGAGGAGGGAGGGACGGGGAGAGGAGGGGGAAGGGGTTGGTGGGAGAGGGGAGGGGGGAGGGGGAGAGGAGGGAGGGAGGGGGAGAGGAGGGGGAAGGGGGAAGTGGGAGAGGAGATAGGGAGGGGGAGAGGAGGGGGTAGGAGAGTCAGAGGGGGGAAGAGGGGGGAGGAGAGTCAGAGGGGGGGAAGAGGAGAGGGTGGGGGAAGAGTTGATGGGGAGGGGAAGAGAGGAGAGGGGAAGGGGGGAGGGGAGGGAGGGAGGTGAGGGAGGGGGAGGAGATGGAGCGGGACCTGAACAGGGGGAGGCGGGGGGGGGGGGGCGGGGAGAGCCGGAGCGAGGCCTGAACGGGAGGCGGGGGCAGGGGGGCAGTCGGAGTGGGATCTGAACGTTGTGGGGGGGAGGGCCGAACCGGAACGGGACTTGAATGGGAGGGGGGGGGTGCGACCTGAAGTGGGGGGGGGGGAAAGAGCCGGAGCGGGACCTGAACGGGAGGGGGCCGGGGGGGGGGAGCGGGAGCTGAAGCTGAAGCTGAAGAGGAGGGAGGCCCGAGTCCGATCTTTGCCACCCCGGTGAGCCCATTCAGCCAGGGCTAGGGGCCCCTCCCACCCAGCCTCGGGGGCCTGGAGCTACTGCACACGCGTGCACACTCTAGCGCGCATGTGCAGAGGTCCCGGCACTGTTTTCAGCGCCAGGACCTAGCTCCATCCCCGACCCCTTGTGCTGCACCGTGCCAAGCACAAAGATGTCCTGAAGAGCTCGTAGAATCACAAGGTGAGTTTTCGGCGCCCTTTTTCTTCTAGAAATCGGCACACCTTATCGAGATGCGCCGTTTTTCCAGAGGGCGGAAACTTGGGCCCATTGTGTGTAGTTTTGGTGACTCTATTTCAAAAAGAATATTCTGTTATTGGAGGGGTTATGGAGAAGGACGTCATGGTTGATACGGAACTTAAGGGAATGATGTATGCAAAAAGGTTTTCTCTTGAAAAGAGAAGACTGAGCAGGGATAAGATAGAAGTGTTTAAAATTCTGAAAAGTTTGGACAAGTTGGATCCATATAAGCTTATCTGCTCTGCACAGAATTTAAGCACAAGGGTCGTATTTACAAATTAAGGCCAACAAAAGGAAATAGGAAATGCAGGAGGAACCTTATTTTTTCACTAAAATGGTTGTAAATATGTGAAACAGATTACTTGTTCTTGGGATGTGGGCAACGCTGGCAAGACCACATTTATTGCCCATCTTCAATTGCCCCAAGAAGGTAGTGGTGGGGCTTCTCCTTGAATTGTTGCAGTCCTTGAGGTGAAGGTGCTCCCACAATGTTGTTACGTAGGGATTTCTAGGAAATTAGCCTAGCGACAATTAAGGAACAATGGAATGCGTCCAAGTCAGGATTGTGTGTGACTTGCAAGGGAACTTGGAGGTGATACTGTTCCCACGACATGGCTGTTCTTGTCCCTCTCGATGGTAAAGGTCATAAGGCTGGGGGGAAGGTGCCATCAAAGTAGCGTTGGTGTGTTGCTGCGGTGCATCCTGTAGATTGTACAATGTACTAGTGCAGTCACAGTGCACTAATGTGGAAAAATGGATAGAGTCAGGGATACAGATCAAGCACACAGATCGATCCTGGATGATGTTGAGCTTCCTAAGTATTGCGGCTGCACCCATTCAGGCGAGCGGTGAGTATCCATCACACTCCTGACTTGAACCTTGTAGAGGATGTACGCAGCAGCATCTGCATGCACAGAAAATATTGACATCCATGGTGCAGCTCTGCCAAGACTCAGCAGTGAAAATAGAGTAGTTGCATCAATCTGTATTTGTATAGTTTAGGGTGGATTGTAATGTGGCTCTCAAATACTTACTATAAAAATGCAAATAGTCTGAGTGAAGCAGTGTTTATCTGTGAAGATAATCCTTTATTGGGAAATGGTTAAATTAATACTATAATAATTATATCTACCATGTTGCTTGCCCAATGGTTTAGTGAGTAAGTTTGCTTTCTGATTTGGTACTGAGGCAGGAAGGTTCCATATTTAATTGTTGGCTTGTGCTAGTAACACATCTTTTCGGGGGCAGCATTAAGGACAACACAGTTTGTTACGGCATTTTTGGTTTAAAAAAAAGGGAATAAATCAGCTTAGGAACCTGCTCCCGATTGCTATTCAGTCACTTGTAATGGAAAATGCCTTTGTATATATGTCACACGAGGATGGGAATGGGCTTGGCTGTGAGGGCCACATACAGCTGAATAGCTTGCCAACACTCACCATCATCGCTCAAATATGAAACAGACAACTGGAGTGAGGTACCAGAGGGTTGTCAGTGCCGGTCAAATTTATTGCAAGATTCAAAGAAGCGCAGGGTAGTCTCCCGGAGTCATGGCTAATATTTCACTTTCAAATAACATTCCCAAAAGCAAATAACCAATCATTCATTGGCTGCTTGTGGGACTTTGCTGTGCATAAATTGGCTGCCATGTTTGAATCTTTTCAGCTTTTTGTTTGCCTCAAAATTGGTTGTGAAGTGCTGTGAGATGTCTGGAGGACATGAAAGGCACTACATTAATGCAAGCTCTTCCTTCGAGGTTGGGATAATGACTGAAGTGGAGTTTTATTTTTCACATCATCTGGCAGTGCTCAATAACACTACATATAAAAATTTAAAAAGTATTCTCTTCCCCAGCACTGACTTGTAAGCACAATTTTTTTAGACGACACTATTTATAACCTGAAAAAGATGAAGGTGGTGATTACTGAGCACAACATTAAGAGACTATTGGATGTAAGTGCAGCCATTTAGCTCAAGCCTTGCCTATAATTAGTTTACAATCTTGGGACAATCTCAAAGGCTGTAAAATAGCTTTGAACTTTGCATGACCAGATAAATTATAAAATTAATCTAGCAAACTCCAACTCTATCAAAAGATTCATCTACAATGTGCAGAAAAGAAACTTGATTTTAGATGTTGCTGGCATTCAGTTAGGTTCTTTTATTCTGCTTTTATAATCCTCAAATGCAACCTGGCAAAAGATTTCAAATTGGAAAGTGCAACTGCAGCATCCCAAAAATCTGATGAATTGAATCTACCGGCTGGATTATGAACCAACAGTTATTGCGACACAAGAAATAATTACGTTATTAATGGTTAATAATTTACAGTCACACGAGGGAGCTAATCAGTTTTAATTCCTTGAGAGTTAGCTATTGTGAGGGAGAGGGAGGGGTGGGGGGAGAGGAAGAGAGAAGGGGACAGGAACTGGCCACTGCTGCAGAAACTGGACACCTGGAGCAGCTTAAAGGGATAGGCATCATTAAAAAAATTGAAGAATATAAATTCCTGGCTCGCTGAAGTGACAAAAATTGACCAATATAGAGCTACCAATCCATTGTACCTCAATCCGTTTCTGATCCTACCTTGGGCTTTTAAATTTGTTATGACATTGTGCTTCTCATAGTAATGCTGGGTGATGGTTAAATGATGGCATTCTGAGCAGCCAGTGTTGCTGAGGTGGTAATGATGGAAAATGTGACACTCTATCTTTATCACCTCATTTGAATACACTGCCTACTTCAAAATTCTCATCCTTGTTTTCAAATCCCTCCATGGCCTTACCCCTCACTATCTCTGTAATCTCCCCACAGCCCCGCAACCACTGTCTCCTGCAACCCCCGCCCAACCACCTCCCCCCTGCCCCTCTCGCCACGAGATATCTGCGCTTCTCCAATTCTGCCCTCTTGAGCATCCCTGATTATAATCGCTCAACCATTGATTGCCATGCCGTCTGTTGCCCTAAGCTCTGGAATTCCCTCCCTAAACCACTCAACGCCTCTACAGCTCTCTCCTCCTTTAAGACTCTCCTTTAAACCTACCTCTTTGACCAAGCTTTTGGTCAACTGCCCTAATTTCTCCTTATGTGTTCATTTTTTTTGTTTATAATACTCCTGTGAAGCGCCTTGGGATATTTTACTACATTAAAGGCGCTATATAAATACAGGTAGTTGTTGTTGGAGGTGTTGGTGTGATACTAGGAAATCAGAAGCGACACCAAAAGGAGTGGTGATCTGATGAAAGGGCTCAAGGCCTAGTTTTCCACTGTGCCTGATCCAGTGCCACTACTAAACCATCAAAGAGCAAGCGGAAGATCCTGCCCACCAAGTTTTACATGTAATACTTTGCCTTCATCAAGGAATCCTCACAGCAAACAGCATGTATTGATCATTTGGAACAAAGCTGAGGAGCATCTTTTTGAAAATAACGAGAATGTGACAACTGCATCAGAAGGCATAGATCCCACCTAACCAACCTCCTTTTTTGAGGAAAGCCATGCAAGTGGATACTGGAAGGTCCTAGGATACAAACACCTAGACTTTGAGAAAGCCTTTGATAAAATTCCGCATGAAAAGCTAATACACAAGCTCAAGGGTATGGATGTCCTAGGAAAACATGGAGATGAATAAGGAATTGGCTAGAGAGAGGAACAGCAGATACTATTTACAAGAGCAATGTTACATTGGATTGATGAATTGAACCAAGGATCCGAGCTGGAGCCCCTACTATTTCTGAACAACAACTTGTATTTAGAAAGTGCCTTTAACATAGTAAAACATCCTAACGCGCTTCACAGGAGCATTATCAAACAAATTTGACACCAAGCCACATAAGGAGATTGGTCAAAGAGGTAGATTTTAAGGATCATAAAGTATGAGAGCGATATGGAGGCAGGGACTGGTTGAGGGAGGGAATTCCAAAGCTTAGGGCCTAGGCAACTGAAGATACAGCAGCCAATGGTCGAGCTATTAAAATTGGGGATGTGCAAGAGGCCAGAAGTAGAGAAGTGCAGGGATCTCGGAGGGTTGTAGGAGGTTACAGAGATAGGGATGGGTTGGGCCTTGCAAACAAGGATGAAAATTTTAAAATTGAGGCATTTCCTGGACTGGGAGCCAATGTAGGTCAGCGAGCACAGGGGTGATGGGTGAGCGGGACTTGGTGCGAGTTAGGACACGGGCAGCAGAGTTTATATAGGGTGGAAGGTGGGAGGCTGGCCAGGAGAGCATTCGAATAGTCAAATATAGAGGTAACAAAGGCAACATTGAACTACATAAGTGATCTGGATTCAGAAATGCAATGTACATTGTTTAGATTTATAGATGATACTAAACTAGGAATTAGAATCTGATGAAGCTGTTGTGGAATTACAAAGGAGCTACACAATTTTTGCAAGTAGGTGGAACTATGCCTGATGAAATGCAACACAGGAAAGTGGAAAGTCTTGCACATAAAAAAGAGGCTGAAAGAAATCTCAGAGTTAGAGTAGACTCAACACTGACCAGGTCCAGTCATTGTAGAGAAGCAATGAACAAAGCAATTAGCTGTTCTCAAATTAGTGGAGTATAAGTCTATGGCTGAAGCTAAACAGTGTTCTGGTCAGGGAACAATGTGTATACTATGTTCACGCATAAGACAAACATCGAAGTTTTGGAAACAAAATGGAATGGGCACAAGGCTGATCCCTAGTATCAGATGTTATGAGGAAAGGTTCTAAAAACGTGGATTCTTCAACCTTGAAAGGAGGCAAGTGAGAGGGGATGTTGTAAAAGTATATGTGGAATAGAAAAGTACTATTTCAAGTTAAATCATGACTACAGGACAAGAGGGTAGAGGTGCACACTGGTAAAATGCAAGCGGAGGACTGCGGTCAGTTAGAGCTTCTTCACACAGAGGAATTAACACGTGGAATAATCTAATCAATAAGATACTGGAGACAAAAAGTATGGAGTCATTCAAGGAACCGTTAGAAGATGTGATGGAGAGAATAATATTTCTGACAAAGGGTCATCAACCCAAAATGTTAACTCTGCTACCTCTCCACAGATGCTGCCTGACCTGCTGAGATTTCCAGCAGTTTCTGTTTTTATTCCAGATTCCAGCATCCGCAGCATTTTGCTTTTGTATATATATTTCTGTGGATGAATAATTTAGATGGGCCAAATAGCCTCACTCATCTGTATTTGCCTTTGTGAAAAAGAGAGTATTCTTTCTCTTCTTTACCAACTACGGGGCCGAAATTGAGCCCGCCCCAAATGGGGCGCACTCACCATTTTTTTTAAAGGTTTTCTCCGGCCCAATCAATGGCCTTCGGCTGGGTTGGCTGCCCCTCCCAGTCATCAGCGTCGCGCTGACACGTCACCCACTTCAGTTAAAGGGGCGGGCCGCTGCGAACGCTGCATGGGGTTTAGTTAGTTCTATTGAGCCACCAGTGAGGGTTTCGGCTGGGTCGGCGGCCTGGCACTCAAGAAGGGATGCCGGCTGCCTGTTGGTGGCCCGGTTGAACCTGTGGGCACCATTGTCGGGCCGACTTGGCAGTCGGCCGACAAATAAAATAAAATGGCATCTGCGGTGGTGCACCCTCCCCTTTAAGGGCGGACGCGCCGCCCAAGCACACACCGCTTCCCGCTGGGGAAAGCTGTCGGGGGAAATTTCGCACGCGGAGTGGAAAGGGGGTCGCCGCCAGTCGGCAGGGTGTCCGCACATGCCCGACGGGGCGCGAGCACAGGCGGCGTGGCAGTGAAGACCGCTGCAAAATCCAGGTAGGGCAATTTTTTAAATGGCCCTTACTCCGCACCGACTAGGCGGAGAGGCATTACCGACCCATGGACGCCTCTTTGAGGCAGTCATGGCTCTTAAAGAAAGGGGCAATTTCAGCCCCTACATGTCAAAATTATACAACATTTTTACTGGACCTGATGTATTCAACTTGAACTCTGTTATTTTAGAATTTTATACAAGTTAATGACCTGCTTTCAAACCTCAGCCAATTTATCTGCAAAAGCAGTTTAGGGGAGACTCATCCTCTCCAATGAAGTATGACAAAGAGAAAAAGCTATCAGTATGAAGTATCTGTTATCAAAGATGCTAAGTATGCAGTTATATGGTAACTTTTCCAATGATGAGAAACAGTTTCACGTGTCCATCGATGTGAAAAGTGGCAGTGTAACTTGGGCTTCAGGTACTGATCGGACTCCTAAGCATACTGAAGTTGAGCAAGAGAAATGTAGAATTACATAGAGATTACAAAATGGAAACAGGCATTTGGCCCAACCAGTCCATGTTTGTGTGTATCCTGCCCAGGAGCACTAGTCTTAATTCCATACACCATTCATGTCCCATACCCCTTTATTTCATTCAACCCTGATCTAACATATTCTTATATGTTGACATGGTCTCTGCTTCAAATTACTAAAGCATTCCACAACCTCACAACCCTCTATGTAAAAAGGTTTCGCCTGCTGTGTGTCCTAAATCATTTACATTTAATGTGTCCATGGCCCTTCATTCACAAACCCTCAGCAACTGTTTCTATCTACCCTCTCCATCCTTTCATAATTTTAAACACTTCTATCAGTTCACCCCATAATATCCTCTCTTCTGAAAGAAACAGCTCCAATTTTTCAAATCTTTCTTCATTGGAGGCCATCTTATACCAGTCTGAGCTGTAACTCCAGCTTGCTTCAAAGTCTCAATTTGAAAGTTCTCATGTGATCCACTGGACGACTTAGAAACCTTTGTACTTCATATGGAATCTGCACGCACCTGCAGCACCCTTGTCTGTCCTTGTACTGTAACGTGTGATTAGCTAATTTCCATAACAGTGCATTCAGTGCACAAGTTCTCCTGGCCAGACAAGGAAATCTTGGGCCTACTCTGCTTTGGGCTAATCCCTCCCCATTCAGCCGCAATCATCCCCGACATCCACACTCCCTTGGTGGGGACCATTTCCTTGGTCCCTGGAGGTGCCCAGCCGTGTGACTTGCCATGCCTGCCAGCCAGCCTCTACATCATCAGTACAGAAAAATTATAATGCTCGGGCATTATAATCACCCAGGGCCTCCTTGTTCCAGTGGTCCGTACCAATTGCAGCCCGCTTCAGCCCCCTGTACCTGTGATTTCTGACCCAGGTTAAAATCAAGGCTCTAATCTCCACATACAAGTTTATTTTAGCATGTCCAGGTATGATTGCCCTGGCTTGTACATAAAAAGGGGAAGTGTCATTCCGTTTGCGCACACTCGAAGGTCGAACTCTAAACCATCGTCAACACCTTCATCGAAGCTTACGAGAGTATGGGCCATACACTAAACATCCGTGAGACAAAGGTTCTCTACCAACCTGCCCCCGCCACGCAGTACAGCCCCCCAATTATCAGGATCCATGACGAGGCCTTGGACAACGTGGACCATTTTCCATACCTCAGGAGCCCACTGTAAACAAGGACAGACTCGATGACGAAGTCCAACACCGCCTTCAATGTGCTAGTGCAGCCTTCAGTTGCCTGAGGAAGAGACTGTTTCAAGACCAGGGGCTAGAACCTCCACTTTTGTGCGTATCGCCCAAAAATGGGCATTATTTCCGGCGTGGGCGGTAAAAAAGGGTTTTCAGATCGTCGGCTTCTCACCCATTCTCAAAGCACCTAGTCTCCATTTTTGAAAATGGGCGTTACCGCGAGCGATCTGAAATGGGCGGGATGGTAACATTTATTTGACCTTCTGCGGTAAAGTGTGGCCATCCTTAGCAATGGCATGGCAATGCTCAATTCCTGCGATTCAGGAGGTCAGAGGCACTGAAAGTGTGTGTGGCTATGGTGTGTGCTTGTCTGGCTGTTGTAGGAGGCACGAGGGAGATTCACTAGCAGCAAAAAGCCTACTAAGCACCATGAACATAGTTAGCATTGAGTTTTTGTCCAACAAATAAGATATAACATGGAAGGGATGGAGGAGGCCCTGGAGCTGGTAGCCAGGAACACTGGTGGCAGAGGGCTCCCAGTGATCCCGGAGCATGGCACTCCACCCCAAGGTGCCGCACGCGCATTGCCAACCACACACGAGAGCCAGCAGCAACATCTTTCTTCTGGCTTGGAGAACGATCCCACCTCAGGACCATCCTCTCCCGTATCCGTCCAAGCAGCGTTTTGGCCATCACCCCCGCCCCCTCTCCCCCCCCAATGAAGCATCGCCTGAGGAGCTCCATGGCCAGGCGGCTTGGAGTCAGAAGGGGAAGGGGAAGAGGTAGAGGTGGGGAGGAGAAGCAAGAGGGGGGGGAGGTGGGGGGGAGGGTTGGTTTGTACAGAAATACTGATGATTTCAGACTAATCTTCGGTTTAAATGTTTTTTATTTAACAAAACCTTGTAGCGCTTTGGCTCAGATAGCTGCACCGTTACACACTGGTAATTCTTTAACATCAAAGAGTATAATGACACTTAACTTCAATCAACTTAAACTTTAACTGTCACCAAGGTGATGCCCACCATTGATGTATGACCTGCACACCCAGCAGTGTGTCAGCCTTATAAATAACACCAATGTTCTTTCAGGCAAAGTGATCATTGGTGAGCTCCTTGCAGCTATCATGCCACCATGGGCCCTTTCATGCGGTCTATAGGGGGGGGCGGGGGCATGGCTTCAGCATCAGCCTGATTGTCTGGGCCGATGTCAGCGTCCGCCTCCTCATCCTCCTCATCCTCTCTCTGGTGAGGTGAACTGTCAGACTCATCAGGCAATTCTTGTCCCCTCCTGATAGCCAAGTTGTGCAGCACAGCACCACAAATTGAGCTACCTGCTCAGGGTGATATTGGAGCTCGCCTCCTGAATGGTCCAGGCATCTAAAGCGCTGCTTCAGCACTCCAATGGTTTTCTCCACGATATTGCGAGTTGCTCTGTGGCTCTCATTGCATCGCCTCTCGGCCTCGGTGTGGATGTCACCCAGGGGGGTCATCAGCCAGGTGGTGAGGCCATATCCTTTGTCACCAAGCATCCAGCACTGACCTTGTGGCTGATTGTTAAACAAGTCAGATACAGTGCTCTCATGTAGGATGTGAGCATCATGGATGCTGCCCAGAAATTGAGCATTCACTGCCAGTATAATTTGCTGGTGGTCGACAACCAGTTGGACATTCAGGGAGTTCCTGAAAACCTCTGCATCCTGAAAAGGTGCCCGCATCGCAATGTGCGTACAGTCTATTGCACCTTGCACATTGGGGAAGTTTGCAATTCTGGAGAATCCTAGAGCCCTCTCACTCTGTGCCTCCCTGGTCATCGGGAAACTGATCAAGTCCCTCCTGCATGCGTACAGGGCTTCAGTGACCTGTCTAATGCAGCGATGTGTGGCATGCTGATAAAGTCCACAAATGTCTCCAGCTGTGGCCTGAAAAGAACCCGAGGCGTAGAACGACAGTGCCGCAGTGACTTTGACCTCGACAGACCGTGCAGTACTGATGGTGCTGGCAAGCTGCAGATCTGCCCTGATCAGCTGGCATACCTCAGTGATAACCTCTTTATGGAAGCGCAATCTCCGAAGGCAGGTGTTGTCGGGTAAGTCGAGGTAAGAATGCTTCTCCTTGTACTTGCGGGGGGTGTAACGTCTGGTCCTTCTCATCAGTCTGTCACATCTTACATTGGGCACATAATGCAGTGGAGCATTCCTTTGGCGATGTCAAGTCTGCTGCATGTAATTGGTCACCAAGAGAGGGTGAGAAAGGACAGGCCCCATTGCAGTAGCTCTCTGTTTTCCACCGATTGGTCACAAACAAGAAATGTCCCAATGAAGACACCTATTCAATTCCAATCGGTCACTGTATGGTCAAGATGTTTTTAGAGATGTTCACATCAACTCCAACGACCTGCAGAGTACATCCGAACTCCGCTGAGGTTGAAGCACAGCAGCCTTTTAAAGGATGCGACATATGATGTAGAACATGGCGTCCATAACGCTGTGATTAGTTCCGGTTAGCTCCACTTTTTCTGGGCGGTTTTTGGGCGAGCAATTTTGTGGCCGATATGTGTGCGAGGTGGTGAAAGTGATGCTGGTCGATCTCATGGCCGCTAGTAAATATGCTCTTTACAACAAAAAAAGTGGGCGGGGGTTAATAATGAATCTCGGTGTTAAATCAGTGCGGAAAGTAACGCTGGCCGATATTATGGGCGTTGATTTCACCCATTCTGATGATTCCGCCCAAAAGAAGTGGGCGGACAGTAATATTTTTTCTCGGCTTTAAGTACATGGGGAAAGTAACGCGCGGCAATAAGTTTCCTAAAAATGCCTGTCAGTTTCCATTTTATGCCAAAATGGGCGATATAGGGGCATTATACGTCATTTCAGCGGTAAAATGGGCATTAAGTGGGCGTTAAGCATGCAAAAAAAGTGGAGGTTCTAGCCCCAGGACCTCAAACTCAACACCAAGCTCATGGTCTACAGATGCTTCAGAGACATGGACTATGTACAGCAGGCACGTCAAAAGCACTGGAGAAGTACCACCAAAGCTGTCTCCGCAAGATCCTGCAAATCCATTGGTAGGATAGGCGCACCATCAGTGTTCTTGCTCAGGCCAACATCCCCAGCATCGAAGCATTGACCACGCTCGATCAGCTCTGATGGATGGGCAACATCATCTGCATGTCCGATATTAGACTCCCAAAACAAGCGCTCTACTCAGAGCTCCGATACAGCAAGCGAATCCTAGGTGAGCAGAGGAAACGCCTCAAGGACACCCCCAAAGGCTCCTTGAAAAAATGCAACATCCCCACCGACACCTGGGAATCCCTGGCCCAAGACCACTCAAAGTGGAGGAGAAGCATCCGGGAAGGCGCTGAACACCTTGAGTCTCTTCGCCCAGGAGCAAGTGGTAGCCAAGTGCAAACAGCGGAAGGAGCACATGACAGCCTAAGCACCCCACCCACCTGTCCCTCCAACCACCATCTGCCCCATCTGTGACAGAGACTGTAGGTCCCACATTGGACACATCAGTCACCTGAGAATTCATATTTGTGTGGAAGCAAGTCATTCTCGACTCCGAGGGACTGCCTAAGAAGAAGAAGAACGCCTAGAGGTGTAAACACTTCTGCATTGCACGTATCTTCTAATTCTTCTCTTCCTTCTCCAGAACCAGCAGATAGAGTGGCATGTCCAGTGGGATAACCATGAGGACTATTGAGGCTCTGGCCGTTTAAAGAGATCCCTTCGCAACACTCTCAGATGGGAATGTAGTGGGTGGTGGGTTTGTCAGCCTTTTCGAATTGTCCCACTCCCTGGTTCTGGGGCTTAGAATTATTTAGGGGATGTGATAGATGTAGACAGACAACTGTTTGGTGCAAGAACAAATATTTTATTTAGAAAATAGCACACCACACTAATTAACTTAATAGCATATAACAAAATGGACAGAAAAAGGGGGGAAAACGTATATGCAATGGGTACAGAGGTTATGCAGTAAATAAAAACACCTCCCACCACTACACTAACTAAGTTAGGCTCTGAAATTTCAGGGACTATGCTCACCAAAGGATTTCTCCACAGTTTAGACCAGTTGCACACTGTTTTCTCTCTCCTCAATCTTGTGGATTCTTTGGCTGGTTGCGGTGTCTTCGGTATTAGCACTGGTCGACGTTTTGATGGTAAATACGTTTTTTTCTTGAGTAAGCGCTGGATGATTGTTGGTTTTTCAGTGGCTTCAGAGACTTCTTGTTAGGTTCTTCTTGTTGCGTTGCTGTAACCTCGTGTGGCAAGTTAGATGTTTCAAAGCCAGAGTCAAAGAGCCCAGAAACCAAGGGCTTTTCCAGAGTGTTCTCGGGTACGTTTCTTCAAAAGTGTTTCCTCAGCCCAAAGGTTACCACACAAGCTACCAGCAAGGCCCCCAGTTATACCTGAGAGGCTGCTTTCGCGCCAAAACTCGGATGCACAATTGATTTTTGATGACTGCTTTTGTGCGATTTTGGCAGGCTGATCAACTCTAATGTGATCCCTTTGTGAGATCTTTGGTGGGCTGATTGAGCATTAGCATGATACAAGATTCCCAAAGCTGTTGATGGGGCTTTCGAATGGTGCTGTTAGAATGTAATCAGGTCTTGATACTGTCCATTGTGTGTTTTGCTGATGCCAGAGTTTTTTTGTACAGCCGTTTTAAGAACTATTAAAATATATATGTATCTGGGTCCCTGGTAAGTGGGCTTTAGTTAGACTGCTAATGTCTCCCTGGGGCCTGATTCCCAGGTGGGTTAGCAGCCCTATAAGGATCCCATTTCCCTATGTAGACCCAGCATACAATTTAAAATGTCAAAACTCAATCTAAAAGGCCCTAGTTTAGTCCAAAGGTGCCTAATAGTGAGATATTTCTGTCCACATTTCTCCTCCAAAAGTCTAACACAGTTCCCTTTTAAATTCCAGACACATGTCCATTGAGTAGGGGGGGGCCCAGAATTTTGTGAATCCTACAGAAAAAAGACTGCAGTTTTAGGGAGGTCTGAATTGCTTCAAGTGATGAAGCCAAAACAAGCAGGCAAATGGCTGGGCTAATTTATAGCAACTTATAATAATTACTAAATGGACACCTCTGTAAAAAAGGAGAGCTTAACATAGCTGAATGGTCTATTAGGCATCGTCCATTTCATATGAGCACTGGGAAGTTGCAGTGCTGTTCATGCACGCTGACTGCACAACGACTCCCACAGTTAATTTTAATATTTTTGGGGGTCTTAACGAGCCTACTGCACACTAGGTATGAAGGCCTTCAGTGTCAAAGGCATAATCTAGCTGTAATATGGTGCACTGTGTACAGCAGGCACACAGCAAGCCTCAGGCCCCATTGTGCCCGATAATGTAGGTCGCTTGTACCCAACATGCATCTGTGTACTAGCTGCTGCCTGAGCTTAACATTAAAAAAGTAACTGACAGGTGAGCAGAGCTCTGCACACGCATCAAGGCTGGTCAGTCTGCTGCTGATATGTTGTATAACATGGATCTTCTAGCTGCTCACCGCAGCTGGCAGTTATTGGTCTCAGATGGCGCTTGAGAAAATATTGTACAGATGCACATTATCAAAGATGGAATGTTTGAGATTTTCCTTCCCTGTTGTAAAAATGTCCAGTCTAAAAATACCCACAGACTATGAGTGTTTGGGCAGGTTTTTCCTGCAGCAAGATAACCATCTGATTTTCCAATAGGTTTTCACTGGTGGTTAGAGGCCAACACTCATTTTCCTGCTGGTGCCTTCATGGTAAAGGGTAATCTGGGTGAGTCAGTGCAATTACTAACCCAAGCCACTTTTTATTTTCTTTTGCAAAGATGCAGTTGACCTTGAAACCTTCTGGAAAGTATATATATTTATATATTAAACGCACATAAATTGTCTATCTCAAGTGCACACAGCTGAAAATATATCCTCTGTAACTGGGGCTTACCCAGCATTGGGGGAATTCAAAAGTACTGCCTAGTCAATGGCAAATCTAATCTCAGCTTGGATGGCCTGGCAACATGGGGCTCAATTTTCCCCAAGCCCGTTTTCTAGCGTACTTACCCGAGTTGCGCCGCTTCAGTACGTCAGGAGATGCTCCAGAAAAAAATCTTCCTACTTTCACCGCTGTTTGGCCTCTTCTCTGCAGCCGCGCAGCGTGGTCAATCGCCTCGGTGGGGGGTGAAGCCTGCGTTCTGCACTGGAAATTGCGCCGGGATATCTGCGCATGCGTAGTGGAGAATAGTGATGGCCGCACATGCGCAGTAGTGCTCCGAATTGGCAATCGGCCATTTGTAATGTCCATGATTCTAAGGCTCTGTCTGATTACAAATATCCAAGTTCCAGGGTTTGAATGTGAAGCAGTCAGCCTGATATTGGCTGTGTCCTTCGCTGCCTCACATGAAATGCAGTCTCCAGGTCCGGTTCCATGTCACCTTTGAACGTGGACTGGTCTCTGTTTGCAGTGCGATAAGCCAGGACGGTCATACTGACCAGGGCTGCACTGAACAAACGTCAGCCATGAACCCGAGTCTTATCCAGCCTGCCTCTGAGCTGAGGGCAGTATCTCGGTGCTGGGAACGACACTGCTGCAGACGTGCAAGGAAACCAGACTTCAAAAGCAACTAACAGTATTTTATTTTTAATATTATTAATCGGAGTTTTTAAGAATATGGCTGCGCTGTATCGAAGAATGCCGATTCTGATCTTCTGGAGATTCAAATTGGTACTGTTGCTGTTAATTGTGATCAGTCTGGTGCTGCATGTCCTGACAGCTCTGCTGTCTATAATGGAGCTGAGTGTGCAGGGCCAGTTCGCTCTCTCCCACCCTTAGCCCAGGCCGAGTGGCCTCCCGGTGTGTTCTCCCGCCCCTAGCCCAGACAGAGTGGCCTCCCGGTGCGTTGTCCCACCCCTAGCCCAGGCCGAGTGGCCTCCCGGTGTGTTCTCCCGCCCCTAGCCCAGGCTGAGTGGCCTCCCGGTGCATTCTCCCGCCCCTAGCCCAGGCCGAGTGGCCTCCCGGTGCATTCTCCCGCCCCTAGCCCAGGCCGAGTGGCCTCCCGGTGTGTTCTCCCACCCTAGCCCAGGCCGAGTGGCCTCCCGGTGTGTTCTCCCACCCTAGCCCAGGCTGAGTGGCCTCCCGGTGCATTCTCCCGCCCCTAGCCCAGGCCGAGTGGCCTCCCGGTGCATTCTCCCGCCCCTAGCCCAGGCTGAGTGGCCTCCCGGTGTGTTCTCCCACCCTAGCCCAGGCCGAGTGGCCTCCCGGTGTGTTCTCCCGCCCCTAGCCCAGGCTGAGTGGCCTCCCGGTGCATTCTCCTGCCCCTAGCCCAGGCCGAGTGGCCTCCCGGTGCATTCTCCCGCCCCTAGCCCAGGCCGAGTGGCCTCCCGGTGCATTCTCCCGCCCCTAGCCCAGGCCGAGTGGCCTCCCGGTGCGTTCTCCCGCCCCTAGCCCAGGCTGAGTAGCCTCCCGGTGTGTTCTCCCACCCTAGCCCAGGCCGAGTGGCCTCCTGGTGCATTCTCCCGCCCCTAGCCCAGGCCGAGTGGCCTCCCGGTGCATTCTCCCGCCCCTAGCCCAGGCCGAGTGGCCTCCCGGTGCATTCTCCCGCCCCTAGCCCAGGCCGAGTGGCCTCCTGGTGTGTTCTCCAACCCCTAGCCCAGGCCGAGTGGCCTCCCGGTGCGTTCTCCCGCCCCTAGCCCAGGCCGAGTGGCCTCCCGATGTGTTCTCCAACCCCTAGCCCAGGCCGAGTGGCCTCCCGGTGTGTTCTCCCACCCTAGCCCAGGCCGAGTGGCCTCTCGGTGCATTCTCCCGCCCCTAGCCCAGGCTGAGTGGCCTCCCAGTGTGTTCTCCCACCCTAGCCCAGGCCGAGTGGCCTCCCGGTGCATTCTCCCGCCCCTAGCCCAGGCCGAGTGGCCTCCCGGTGTGTTCTCCAACCCCTAGCCCAGGCTGAGTGGCCTCCAGCACTGGCCCATTGCTTTCCCGGGCCGAGTGCAGAAAGGTGAATTGGAGTTTGATGCTGAAGGTAGGACTTCAATTTTTTATTTCTTATAGAATTGCGGTAATGATTATTTCTTGATTACTTTAATTGTGTGAAGGAAGGATGATTTTGCAAGTCTGTTCCCTCTGAGAAGTGGTGTTTCTATTGAATGGATTTTATTTTTCAATGTCTCGTTAGTAGGTTTTGTTTGCAAATGCACTCCACATTGAATTATTTAACATTGCTAAGGCTTGTTGGTTCAGGTCCAGTTCCTCTCCACTTCCCGCCCCTATCCCAGGCCGAATGACCTCCGATGTACTTACCTGCGCCAATTTCTTTAACTCTCGTCAAGGGTTTTCTCGAGTGGCCACATACGCTGGCCTAAGTAGAAATGGAGTAACTATTAGCTAGCCAAAGTTACCCCTAAATGGCCAGAACTGGCGTGGGTGGCAGGTAACGCCCCCTTTTGAGAAAAAAAAAAGTACCTAAAAAAAGTTAACTTTAAATCAGTTACGCTGGTGCAAATTGATTGGGGAAACTGGGGATCTTTAAGTTAGGCCAGAAAAAGCAGCCTACTCAAAAAAAATGAAGCAAATACTGGGGAAAATTGAGCCCATGATCCTTTGCTGACCCAATGTGAAGTTCAAGAGATTAAATTCAGATTGGGTCAATAAATCCAGACTAGCCTGACCTCCTAGGTAAAAAGGATAACAAAGTAGGCAACGGAATGCAGATCACTACATTCATCTATATATTCATCAGGTCAAACCTCTCACTTTGAATATTATTCGATTTTAAATTCAATCTCTAGTCTTATGGACTTCCTGAAAAAAAACTCTTGCTGGAGTAATGGATTCCTGTTATGACTGCTCTGTAAAGATTCTTATGTTGGGGCTGGATTTTTGGGTCTTCTGCACTCTGTTTTTCACCCCAGAGCAGCGGCAATGGCAGCGGTGAGGTGTTTTGGCTGGGCGGTCAGCCTCCAGCACCCCGCAGCAATCCTCGGGTCCGGTTTTGCGGCAGTACAGAGCAGCATCTCCTGGTGTACAAGGTCCCTGGTTGCGACACTGGCGCGAGTTTGAAATCCTGCCCGACCCGTCCGCCCCAAAGCGCGCATCTCACTGACCGCCTGGGAAATCAGGGCAGTCCAACCATCCCGTCGGCGAAGAGGTAAGTGTGATTGTTTTTCCTTTTAATTTTTTTTGCGATTTGTGGTGTGGTGGCGTGGGCAATGTCTTTGGAATGTTTTTGTGGGATTTTTTTTAGGTTTTTCCCTCTCCAGGTGTCTCTCGGAGTGATCCTGGGCTAGCTCTTTAGCTCAGGAGATTTCTATCCTAGCGCCAAGAGAGGTGGACAATGCCTCCCTTAGCGCTGCATCCCCTGGCGCAGGGCCCAGCTGCCCAAACTTACCTACTGAGGCGCAAACTATTCCCGGCACTGATTTTCCTGTCCCGCCGCCATTATCGCCCCAAAAACATAAAAGCCAAAAATCCAGCCCTTGGCAAGTGTAATCCTGCCCTCAGGATGGAATGTGGTTATATGGGGTCATTATGTAGGTGTACAGGAGGATAGAAACTCTGACTATATGCGTGCAGACTAAAGCTTGTTGCAGATTATTTTGCCAAATTCAATAATCCTGTTCACAAGCTTAACGTTACGCAAATGTTGGCACAGCTTCAATATTTGAAAAGTGTTGTTTGTAATTTAATGGTATAAAAACTGTAACCCATTGCTAAGGAGTCCTCACGCACAAGATGCTGATTTCCGCAACCAAGTTTAGTTTTTTTCTTAAAGTATCTGAAAAATAGGGCGGAACAAAGCAATTGCCAGCGACTTTATCACTATTTGGAGAAGAAAGTGCAGTCCCAGATACATGACGTGTTTATCCAAAAGGAAGTCACCACCCTTCTCAAACACCGCCTGTTTGTTCCTTTGCTGCTACGAACTGTTTTCAGATCCTGAGTAGTCTCAGAGGCCTTCTGTTAAAAGCCAGCACCCAGACTGACTTCCTGTCTTTGCTATGGTTTGTTTTCTCTTATAGGCGCAATGGCTATCCGTAATCGCTGATCATCACTTCAAATCACATCAATTTTAGTTTTTGTCCTGTGTCCTGTTCCATTTTGGACTAGTGCCACTTTGGAATCATGAAGTTAATTCCTTTTTAACGGCAGTTCAGCATGATAGTCATACATGTGATAGGTGAATAACTGAGTAAGGCAGAGTATTTCAGAAGAAATAGACACTCCATTTACATTATTCTAACTGACTACTGTGCATTTATTTTCTGCTTGTTGAACAGGGTGAGCGTGTTTTTATAGGCAAAGCTCAAACACACCTGAACTTTGCCAATTTGACCAAATTAGGTTTCATTGATGGTTTCATGTAAAATGAAAGACTTAATTTTTTCCATGGGAAATTGAAACCCTGAATGCAGCGCAAAGTCCCCTGGGGAGTATTTGCTTACAATGTATAGTTACTATTTTAAAAAGCTTTGATTAGAAACAGAAATCTATTATAACATTTTGAGGGGACCCAGTGGCACAATATTTTGGAGCTGCAAGAGGAAATGCCCCAGGATTATAGACACATGGCCATGTCTACAACTCCCAAAACAGCAAGCTCCTTAAATTAGCCACAGCCTCAGAGTGAGGCAATGAAAAAAAGCCCAGCCCAGGAAGGAAAGCAAAAATTGGAAAGAGATTCACTAAGGGATAACACCTGTGTGCACCTCCTGGAATTCAGCTCCAGAGTTCCCTTGGCAGCAGGCTGCGAACAGCTAGCCTGCCTGTCCACCCTCTCAGCTCATAAATAGTGTATGTGCTGCAGGGCAACACAAAGAGTAGAAGAAATAAAAACTGACCAAAATCTTCAGTCATTTTTCCATCCAAAACAGCAAACAATCCTTTAAAACAGGACTTGTGTTTCTAATGGATAATGAATCTAGCTCAAAACACATTTAACAGTATAGTTAACAATCCCTCCCCCACCCTGCCAACTGCAAACATAGGGCCCAAATTTGGCCAGGAGTCGCTCTGTTTTTTTTGGAGCAATTTGATTTTCCTGAAGTATCTTAAAAATCCCATTCTGCACATTTAATTTGCGCCAGTGTAAGTGAGTTAGTTAGGATTTTTTTTAGTTTCGTTTTTTTTTTAAAAAGGGGCGTTAACAGCCACCTATGCCTGTTTTGGCCATTTAAGCCAGTTTGGACAGCTAATAGTTGCTCCAAACTAACTTAGGCCAGCATATGTGGCCACTTGCCACACAGAAAACCCTTGCGGAGAGTTAAGAAATCAGGTAATCTTCAAATGACAGTGTTATGATAGGAATGCTAGTTTTTTTTTTATCCCAAGTAGCAAGACTGGACAGGATGTAGGTGCTAATAGCCTGATTAAACTGAGTATGGGGTTTTTATAAGAATAAAAATGATCTTGTAATGAAGACTGAATACAGGGGCCACTTAAGCAAGGGGAGGGTTTTCTTTGTAAATAATAGATCAAGAGCACCAACACTCTCACCTAATGGATTCGTGTGCGGCATCGCACCACATTAAATTTTGACTTCCGCTGCACCAAAGAATTGCCCTGACTAGGTTTAGAAAGTTAAAACATTAGACGTAACAAAAAAAGCATGTCAAAATGTAAACTTAAATTTTGGTGTTCAGCATTGCGTGGTGTGACTCTGATAATTAGTAATATTTTAGAATTCTATGCAGTAGTGGGTGAGCTGTAAGATACTGCAGATAGGGAATTTTTAATAAAGATAGCTTGATATTAAAGTACTGGAAAATCTTTGAAGATTCTTTCTTCCCAACACACCCCCCCCCGATCAAAACTCTTACACCACACCTCCCCACCCGATCAAAACTCTTCCCCCCATCAACCTGTTTCTTGTAGCTCTCAGCGGCCGGCCTGTGCGGCAGGCCACTCGGCCCGGGATAGGGGCAGGACGCGTTGGGTCCCACGCTGCAGGCATCATCATCACAATCATGGGAGGAGCTACTGAGCATGCGCGAACGCTCTACTGCACATGCGGACAGCTGCCGACACTGTTTTCGGCGCAGGGCTGTAGCTCCGCCCCCCATTTCACGAGAAATGCCATGCCAGAACCCGGGACACACAGCAGAACGGCCAGAATCGTGAATACGTTTTTTTGACGCCGTTTTGAGCGCACAATGTCGGCACATCTTGGGAGAGTGCACCGGAAAAAGGAGTTGGGGAAATTTGGGCCCATACTGTGGACAGGAAATAATCCTACCACCTGTTTTGGAAAATCCTACCAATTACTCTGGACCTTTCAACTTTCCATTTGTTCCTCAAGAGTATTTATTTTCTTTTAATTAGAAAAATCGATAGGTAAGACTTCAAACAATGAGCTGGCAAACAGATGCATAACTGATCAAAGCCTGAAAATAACAGATGTTGGCAAATTTAAAATGCGTGAACTAGATTTATGCACTCAACCACAAAGCAAGGTTTGTGATTTTCTGAATTCAATTACTCAAAAATTCATTAAAATGGAAGTGTAATGATAAAAGGCAATAAATGAGACATAGAGCTGATCCTACTTAAACTATACAAGGTAGTAGGTCCCTTAGCATGGCAGGGCATAAATTGTGACAATTCATTAATCCATTAAATGACTTCTATTTGTGAAAAATTTCTTCCAACAGTAAATATTTTAACCATTTATCTTTCAAATGGAAACATATTTATGTTTTATACACACTTTTATATGTCCTTAACGCCTTAGTCATACAATTAACTGCTACAACATTTGAAACTCCATCAACACGAGAGAAAGACAATAGAATTGTGGGATGCAGGAGGAATTTTAAATGTGTTGCTCGCCCAAATGCATGATTATATTTTCCAAAGATTAACCAAAAGCACCTGGATTAGTACTGAAGAAATTAAAAGCATCCAATCTTAATACTGCTTTCCTCAACAAGCCTCATCCATTTATACATTAACTAAAATTTATGAGGCATTTTTTTCTATTCAGAATATACTGGCTCAGTTTTGTTTTTGAAGTTTCATTTTATCAGAATGGTCTTACAGGAAGTGGTTTGTTCAGCTAACAGGTGACTTTACTGAATAATGCATCAAGGTTAAATCTCCTCTTCTCAGTCTTTTTTTAGTCATTCTTCACAAAACCCATTTCCTGCAGCAGCATTATATCCAACCACAATGTTCATGTGTTTTTATAACTGCATTGCATGCACATTTTTCTTCTGCCAAATACTTCCATCAACCTCTAATATACAACCATAAAGAAAACTTCAGCACTCTAAGCATATTTTAATTCTATTGCGCAGGAGGTTTCCACCTCCCATATTTATCAACATGTTCCTGTGGCAGTATTACGCACCTGTTAATACTGTTAACAAAAGTCAAAACAGTCACACAGCAATTTCTTAATTTAACGAGAATTTGGTTATTTACCACAAATATGTTCATCTGTTCATCCAGACTTGATATTAATCGCTGGGTAACCTAGTCTGAGCATTTGGGTTTATGACTTGCGTATCTATTAATGGTTCTTGTAGGAACATAGGGCTCAAGTTTCGGACCCCCGCTAGAACGGCGCACATCGGAGAGGCCCGCCTAATTTGTAGAACAAAAATTGTGCCAAATACTTACCTCGCGATTCTCCGATATCTGTAGGCCCATTTCCAGGTCGGCGCGGCACAGCAGGAGCTGCTGGGGGCGGAGCTACAGCCCTGCGGCAAAAACAGTGCTGGCAGCTGTGTGTGTGCGCAGTGAAGGCTGCACACGTGCGCAGTAGCTCCCGGCCCTCCCAGCGCGTCCTGTCTCCGTGGCGACGACCCTATCCCAGGCCGAAGGGACATCGCCCCTATCCCGGGCCGAGTGGCCTGACACATCTTACCTCGTGGGCGGGGCCACCCGGCCACTCACTGGAGGCGGGCCCCGCCCGAAAAGTCATCGGTGTCGGCAGCCCAGCATCTGCTGCGTGCGAGTCCCGCCCGAAGTCCTCAGCGGGGCCCGGCTTTGTTGTCGTCGGCGGGGCCCGCCCGAAGAATTGGTGGCGGCGGCCCAGCATCGGCTGCGTGCGGGCCCTGCCCGAAGTCCTCGGCGGAGCCTGGTCATCTTCTTCTCCATCTCCCCCACCGACTCCCCCGTTCATCATCTCCCCCCCCTCCCCCGTTCATCATCATCTTCCCCACCGCCCCCCGTTCATCATCCTTTCCCCCCGCCCCTGCCGTTCATCATCTTTGCCTCCCCCCCCCCGTTCATCATCTTCTCTCCCCCCCCCACCGTTCATCCTCTCCCCCCCCCACCGTTCATCATCTTCTCCGCCCCCCCCCCATTCATCATCATCTCTCCCCCCTCCCGTTCATCATCTCCCCCCCTCCCGTTCATCATCTCCCCCCCGCCCCGTTCATCATCTTCTCTCCCCCCCGCCGTTCATCATCTCCCCCCCGCCCCGTTCATCATCTTCTCTCCCCCCCATTCATCATCTCCCTCCCCCCACGTTCATCATCATCTCTCCCCCCCTCCGTTCATCAGCTTCTTCCCCCCCCCGTTCATCATCTCCTCCGCCCCCCCCCCCCGTTCATCATCTCCTCCCCCCCCGTTCATCATCTCCTCCCCTCCCCGTTCATCATCTCCTCCCCTCCCCGTTCATCTTCTCCCCCCCCCCCCATTCATCATCTTCTCCGCCCCCCCCCCATTCATCATCTTCTCCCCCCCCCCCCATTCATCATCTTCTCCTCCCCCTCCCGTTCATCATCTTCTCCCTCCCGTTCATCATCTTCTCCACCCCCCCCCGTTCATCATCTTCTCCCCCCCACCGTTCATCATCTTCTCCCTCCCCCCCGTTCATCATCTTCTCCCCCCCCCCCCCCCCGTTTATCATCTTCTCCTCCCCCCGCGTTCATCTTTCTCTCCCACACACCTGTTCATCTTGCTCTCCCCACCCCCGTTCTTCTTCTCCACCCCTCTCTTCTCCCCCCCCTCTCTCCTCTCCCCCCTCCCCTCTCCCACCACCCTCTCTTCTCCCCGATGCTGCAGTAGGTGAGTAGAAATAATTTTTATTAATTGAGTGATTTTTTTATTTTTTTAAATGTTTTTAAAACATTTTTTTGATTGATTTATTGGTTGATTTATTGATTTATTTATCATTTATTATTGATGATGGCTTTTTATTTGTAAAAGTAGTGTTTAATGTTTGTAAACCCCCCTTCCCCCCTCCACCGCACCCACCCCCCCCATCTCTGGATCCTTACGCCTCATTTCTAAGTGTAGGCAAGGTTTTTCTGAGCGTACAAAAATCTACACTTACTCCATTCTAAGTTAGTTTGGAGTAAGTTTTCGCTGCCTAAACTTGCAAAACAGGCGTAAGTGGCTGGATACGCCCCTTTTGAAAAAAAATTCTGTTCTCAAATGAAACTATTCTAACTCACTAGGACTGGAGCAAACTAAATGTCAAGAATTGCAATTTCTAAGATGCTCCATTCTAAACTAGTTGCTCCAAAAAAATAGGAGCAACTCGCGCCAAAACTTGAGCCCATAGGAACAGGAGTAGGCCACTCAGCCCCTCAAGCATGTTCTGCCATTCAATGGGATCATGGCAGATCTGTATCTTAACTCCATCCACGCACCGTGGCTATATATCCTTTTATACTCTTGACTAGCAAAGAATTATTAATCTTAGATTTAAAATTATTAATTGAGCTAGTATCTTCTATTTTTTGAGGGAGACAGTTCCACACTTCAACTACCCTTTGTGTGAAGAAGTGTTTTCTAACTTCTCTCCTGAATGGCCTGGCTCTGATTTGAAGGTTATGTCCCCTTGTCCTACACTCCCCCACTAGTGAAAAAAGTTTCTCTCTATCTACCCCATCAATTTCGTTCAAAATTCTAAAAATCCCATACAAATCACCCCTTAACCTATATTCCATGGAATAGAAGCCTAGTTTATGTAATCTCTCCTCATAATCTAACCCTTGGAGCCCTGGTAACATTCTGGTGAATCTATGCCGTATTCCTTCCAATATATCATTTCTATGATGCGGTGCCCAGAACTGTACAACGTACACCAGATATCTAACCGGGGCTTTATATAGCTGTAGCAAAACTTCCTCCCTTTTATGTTCTAGCTATAAAGGCTAACATTCCATTAGCCTTTTTGCTTATTTTGTTGTACCTGACTACTACATATTAGTAATCTGTGTACATGGACCTCTAAATCTCTGTGGACATCCACTGTTCCTAGCTTTTTAACATTTAAATAATACTCTGATCAGTCCTTTTTTGGTCCAAAAAGGATGATCTCACACTTACCTGCATTGAAATTCATCTACCACAGTTTCACCCACTCACTTACTCTATCACTGTCTCTGTAATTTAATGCTCCCATCTACATTACTTACTATGCCACCAATCTTTGTGCCATCGGCAAACTTGAATATATGGCTCTCTATTGTGCTAATTCATTAATAAACATAGTGAATAGTTGAGGACTCTGCACAGATCCTTGTGGGACACCACTCATCACTTCCTTCCAATTCGAGTACATACCAATAATCCCTACTCTCTGTCTTCTACTGTCTAACCATTCTCCTAACCAGGTCAATAATTTGCCTTCAATTCCATGGGCTTTAATCTTAGTTAAGTTTCTTATGCGGAACCTTATCGAATGCCATCTGGAAGTCCATATAAACTACAACCATAGAAATTCACCTGTCTACTACTTTAGTTTCTTCCTCAAAAAATGTAATTAAGTTCATGAGACATGACCTACCCTTTACAAATCCATGTTGGCTCAAATTTCTTTCAGTGCTAAGTCACTTAATCCTTAATTATAAATTTCAATAACTTATCCACAGATGTTAAACTAACAAGTTTATAATTTCTTGTTTTCTCTCTCTCACCTTTCTTAAATAATGGTGATGCATTTACAATTTTCAAATCTAAAGGGACAATTCCTGAATGGAGAGCGCCTTGGAAGATTATGGCTAAGAAAGAAAGACTTGCATTTATATAGCGTCTTCCATGACCACCTGACATCTCAAAGCATTTTGCAGCCAAAGCAGTACTTTTGGAGTGTAGTCACTGTTATAATGTGAGAACCGCGGCAGCCAACTTGCACACAGCAAACTCCCACAAACAGCAATGTCATAAGAACTAGATAATTTGTTTTAGTTATGTTGATTGAGGGACAAATATTGGCCGGGACTCCCCTTGCTCTTCTTTGAAATAGTGCCATGGGATCTTTTAGAGCAGACGGGACTTCAGTTTAACATCTCATCTGAAAGTCGGCAACTCCCGACAGTGTAGCACTCCCTCAGCACTGCACTGGAGTGTCAGGATAGATTTATATGCTCAAGTTCCTGGAGTGGGACTTGAACCCACAACCTTCTGACTCAGAGGCAAGTGTGCTACCCACTGAGCCACAGCAATTTCTTCACCTACTTCTTTTAAAACCCTGGGGTGGAAACAAACAAGCTCTGGGGATTTTCAAGGGCAATTAGGAATGGGCAATAAATTGTCAGTCTTTAGTGTCATTATTTTTTCTAACATTGTTTTCTTGCTTACTTTACATGAACTTTAGTGAGTTCCAGTCTTTGCTTCATTATTAATTTCCCAGGAATGTCAGGTTTCCTATCCTCTTCCTCTACTGTGAAGACTGGCACAAAGTAATTATACAACCAGTCTGCCATTTCCTTATTTTCTATTCAAATATTACCCCATCTGTTTTTAAAGGGCCCGCATTACTCTTGACTACTCTTTTTCTTCTAATATAATTGCAATAACTTTTTGTGTAAATCTTGAAAGCACTCGCAGGTTTCTTTTTGTAACTCTCTTTTTTCTCTTACTCTCTTTTTTGTCTTCTTTTGCTGTTCACGATAGCTCTCCCAATCTCCTGGATTTACACTATTCTTTGTACCTTTGTATGCTCCTCTATATGACCACAAAGGTTTTACTGCCTCCATTGATCATTACATAGAGGCCGAAATTGATGAAGGCCTCCGCCCGCCCAAGTGTCGCCCAAAGGACTGCCGAAGGCCGCCGAGGTCCCTGACGGCTCTTTAGAAACATAGAAAATAGGTGCAGGAGCAGGCCATTCGGCCATTCGAGCCTGCACCAGCATTCAATATGATCATGGCTGATCATTCAACCTCAGTATCCCACACCAGCCTTCTCTCCATACTCCCCGATCCCTTCAGCCGTAAGGCCCATATCTAACTCCCTTTTGAATATGTCCAACGAACTGGACTCAACAACTTTCTGCGGCAGAGAATTCCACAGGTTCACAACTCTCTGGATGAAAAAGTTTCTCCTCATCTCGGTCCTATATGGCTTATCCCTTATCCTTTGACTGTGTCCCCTGCTTCTTCACTTCCCTAACATCGGGAACATTCTTCCTGCATCTAACCTGTCCAGTCCCTTCAGAATTTTATATGTTTCTATTAGATCCCCTCTCATTCTTCTAAATTCCAGTGAGCATAAGTCTAGCCGATCCAGTCTTTCTTCAAATGTCAGTCCTGCCATCCCGGGAATCAGTCTGGTGAACCTTCGCTGCACTCCCTCAATAGCAAGTACATCCTTCCTCAGATTAGGAGACCAAAACTGCACACAATATTCAAGGTGTGGTCTCACTAAGGCCCTGTACAACTGCAGCAAGACCTCCCTGCTCCTATACTCAAATCCCCTCACTATGAAGGCCAGCATACCATTTGCTTTCTTTACTGCCTGCTGTACCTGCATGCCAACCTTCAATGACTGATGTACCATGACACCCAGGTCTCATTGCACCTCCCCTTTTACTAATCTGTCATCATTCAGATAATAATCTGCCTTCCTATTTTTGCCACCAAAGTGGATAACATCACATTTATCCACATTATATTGCATCTGCCATGCATTTGCCCAATCACCCAACCTGTCCAAGTCCCCCTGCAGCATCTTAGCATTCTCTTTGCAGCTCGCACTGCCACCCAGCTTAGTGTCATTTGCAAACTTGGAGATATTACATTCAATTCCTTCATCTAAATCATTAATGTATATTGTAAATAGCTGGGGTCCCAGCACTGAACCCTGCGGCACCCCACTAGTCACTGCCTGCCATTCTGAAAAGGATCCGTTTATTCCCACTCTTTGCTTCCTGTCTGCCAACCAGTTCTCTATCCACGTCAATACATTACCCACAATACCATGTGCCTTAATTTTGCACAGTAATCTCTTGTGTGGGACTTTGTCAAAGCCTTATGAAAGTCCAAATACACCACATCCACTTGTTCTCCCTTGTCCACTCTGCGAGTTACATCCTCAAAAAACTCCAGAAGATTTGTCAAGCATGATTTCCCTTTCGTAAATCCAATGTTGACTTGGACCGATCCTGTCACTGCTTTCCAAATGCGCTGCTATTTCATCTTTAATAATTGACTCCAGCATTTTCCCCACCACTGATGTCAGGCTAACCAGTCTATAATTCCCTGTTTTCTCTCTCCTTCCTTTTTTTAAAAGTGGGGTTACATTAGCTACCCTCCAATACATAGGAACTGATCCAGACTCCATGGAATGTTGGAAAATGACCACCAATGCATCTATTATTTCTAGGGCCACTTCCTTAAGTACTCTGGGATGCAGACTATCAGGCCCTGGGGATTTATCAGCCTTCAGTTCCTTCAACTCCCTAACACCATTTCCTGATTAATAAGGATTTCCCTCAGTTCCCCCTTCTCGCTAGACCCTCGGTCCCCAAGTATTTTCGCGAGGTTATTCGTGTCTTCCTTAATGAAGACATAACCAAAGTATTTGTTCACTTGGTCTGCCATTTCCTTGTTCCCCATTATGAATTCACCTAATTCGGACTGCAAGGGACCTACATTAATCTTCACTAATCTTTTTCTCTTCACATATCTATAGAAGCTTTTGCAGTCAGTTTTTATATTCCCTGTAAGCTTACTCTCATACTCTATTTTCCCCCTCCTAATTAAACCATTAGTTCTCTTCTGCTGAATTCTAAATTTCTCCCTGTCCTTAGGTTTGCTGCTTTTTCTGGCCAATTTATATACCTCTTCCTTGGATTTAACACTTTCCCTAATTTCCCTTGTTAGCCACAGTTGAGCCATCTTCCCTTTTTTATTTTTACGCCACACAGAGATGTACAATTGTTCAATTGTTATAGTTCAAGCATGTGATCTTTAAATGTCTGCCATTGCCTATCCACCGTCAACCCTTTAAGTATCATTCGCCAGTCTATCCTAGCCAATTCACGTCTCATACTGTCGAAATTTCCTTTCTTTAAGTTCAGGACCCTAGTCTCTGAATTAACTGTGTCACTCTCCATCTTAATGAGGAATTCTACCATATTATGGTCACTCTTCCCCAAGGGGCCTCGCACGACCAGATTGCTAATTAATCCTCTCTCGTTACACAAGACCCAGTCTAGAATGGCCTGCTCTCTAGTTGGTTCCTCGACATATTGGTCTAGAAAACCATCCCTTATACACTCCAGGAACTCCTCCTTCACAGTATTGCTACCAGTTTAGTTAGCCCAATCAATATGTAGATTAAAGTCATCCATGATAACTGCTGTACACTTATTGCACGGGTCCCTAATTTCTTGTTTGATGCTGTCCCCAACCTCCCTACTACTGTTTGGTGACCTATATACAACTCCCACTAAAGTTTTCTGCCCTTTGGTGTTTCGCAGCTCTACCCATATAGATTCCACATCATCCACGCTAATGTCCTTCCTTACTATTGCGTTAATCTCCTCTTTAACCAGCAACGCTACCCCATCTACTTTTCCTTCCTATCTATCCTTCCTGAATATTGAATACCCCTGGATGTTGAGTTCCCAGCCTTGGTTACCCTGGAGCCATGTCTCCGTAATCCGAATTACATCATATCCATTAACAGCTATCTGCGCAGTTAATTCATCCACCTTATTACGAATGCTCCTCGCATTGAGACTCAGAGCCGTCAAGCTTGTTTTTTTAACACTCTGTCCTTTTAGAATTATGTTGTAATGTGGCCCTTTTTGATTTTTGCCCTTGATTTCTCTGCCCTCCACTCTTGTTTTTCTCCTTCCTACCTTTTGCTTCTGTCCCCTTTTTACTTCCCTCTGACTCCCTGCATAGATTTCCACCCCCCCCCTGCCATTTTAGTTTAAACCCTTCCCAACAGCACTCACAAACACTCCACCTAGGACATCGGTTCCGGTCCTGCCCAGGTGCAGACCGTCCAGTTTGTACTGGTCCCACCTCCCCCAGAACCGGTTCCAAGGTCCCAGAAATTTGAATCCCTCCCCCTTGCACCATTCCTCAAGCCAGGTATTCATCTGAGCTATCCTGCGAAGGACAGAGCTGCCTGCACTTAGCGGTCCACTGCTGTCCTACCGCCAACTCCCGCCTGCATGAATATGGCATCTCGGCGGGCGGGAATCTACTTACGCGCATTGGCCATGCGCTGACATCGGCGGGCGCTTCCCGCGGCTCTCCCCTCCCGCCCGCTCCAGGCCACGACAAAAGTGGCACTGGGCGGTTCAACCAGAGGAATGTTGGCAGCAGTGGGCGGGAAAGGCCTTCAATTTCGGTCTCTAAGATTTCCTGTTTTGTAAGATTTTCATCATTCTTCAAAAGGCAGTATTCTTCACAGAATCTACAAGAACTTGTCCAATTTTGATCAGTTCTGAGGATTCACATTTTCTTTTTGCCGGATATCATTGGAAATGTCCCCATACGACCCCTTTCTTCCACCCTCTATAAAGCACGTGTGTGATAGCTCAGCTTGTTTTGACCCATGCTATCCTAAAAATTTCAAAACTCTCCAATCAAGGGATAACAAAAGTAGCCCCAACAGGGCCTGAGGGGTTGACTGGGAGGGATTGTAATAAGAACATAATAAATAGGAGCAGGAGTAGGCCATAAGGCCCCTCGAGCCTGCTCCGCCATTCAATAAGATCATGGCTGATCTGATCATGGACTCAGCTCCACTTCCCATAACTCCTTATCGTTTAAGAAACTGTCTATTTCTGCCTTAAATTTATTTAATGTCCCAGCAAATTCCAGAGAATGTGTGAGGGATTTAGGAATGGGAAAGACTCTACAGTGTAGTTAATCGTACTTTCTTTATTATTCAAGCACCCCTCTCACACCACAGGAGCCATACCAAAATAATATAAAAATAGGAGAAGAGACATCCTAATCAGGATGTCTCTATTCATGCTGCCAAAACAGATATGCCAAAAATTATGTCTTGGGCATTGGCCAAATTTAAACAATAATGTTTTTAAATATGTAAAGGGTACTTCATGTAGTTATCTTACAGATACTGCCAACAGAAAGTTAACTAAGAGAACCTGAAGCAGCAGCCATGGAAAGAGCAGTATGGCCTTTAATCCGGACCTCCAGAATGTTTAAAAGCTAAATGGTACAACAGAGAACACATTCCATTAGCCTTTCCACTATATGCTTTAATCACGTAGTTATCGAAGGTCATCTTTCCCTATAACCCAAATAACTGCTTGGACCTCCTAAAGTCCCAAGTTCAGTGAGCATAACAATAAAGTGCTCTGTGTACATCGACACTGTGAAACCTACAATCCTCATCTAACTGGTGGGAGTGGGGGGGGGGGGGGGAACGGGGGGAATAGATTAAAACAATACATAATCTCCTGACCCAAATGAAACTAAGAACTCATTGGGAAGAAACAGTGGGAAAGTCCAAGAACAATTTCATTCTCACGTCAAATTAAATAGCATAAATCTACAATTAAAGTCTGTAGCTGACTAACTCTGCCGATAGAAACTAATGATACAAAAATTATCTGTGTGGTTGATAATGAAGACATTTCCTCTGCCAAGGGGACTGCAGGAAGATATCAATGTACTGATCAGGTGGGCAGAACAATGGCAAAAGGAATTCAATCTCGAGTAGTGTGCGGTAATGCATTTGGGGAGGGCTAACAAGGCAAGGGCATACACAATAAATGGTAGGACACTGAGAAGTGTAGAGGAACAAAGGGATTTTGCAGTGCATGTCCACAGATCCCTGAAGGTAGTAGGCCAGGTAGATAAGGTGGTTAAGAAGGCATACGGAAAGCTTGCCTTTATTAGCTGTGGCACAGAATACAAGAGCAGGGAGGTTATGCTTGAACTGCATAAAACATTACTTCGGCCACAGCTAGAGTACTGGGTGCAGTTCTGGTCACCACGTTACAGGAAAGATGTGATTGCACTACAGAGGAGATATATGAGGATGTTGCGTGGACTGGATAATTTTAGCTATGAGGAAAGATTGGATAGGCTGCGTTTCTTGTCTTTGGACGAGAGGAAGCTGAGGGAAGACTTTATTGAGGTGTATAAAAATATGACGGCCCTTGATAGAGTGGATAGGAAGGACCTATTTCCCTTAGCAGAGGGGTCAACAACCAGGGGCATAGATTTAAAGTAATTGGTAGGTGGTTTAGAGGGGATTTGAGGGAAAATGTTTTCATCCAGAGGGTGGTAGGGGTCTGGAACTCAATGCCTGAAAGGTTGGTAGAGGTAGAAACGCTCATCATATTTAAAAGTACTTGAATGTGCACTTGAAGTGCCGTAACCTACAGTGCTATGATCCAAGAGCTGGAAAGTGGGATTAGGTTGGATAGCTCTGTCAGCCGGTGCGGACAAGATGGGCTGAAATGGCCTCCTTCCGTGTTGTAAATTTCTATGATTCTATGGCAGGGAGAGTATATCTAGCCATGCCATTCTGAAACTTCCACCACTTGATACAATAAATTACCAATGATGGAAGACTTATATCTAGAAGTTGACATTGTCAATAACCATGCTATCAGCTAACTGTATTTTAGCATTGGCTGTGGAATCTGGTCCTACAAACCAACAGTGACTACACTTCAAATATAATTCATTGGCTGTGAAGCACTTGAGAGGTCCTGAGGATGTGAAGGGCAATATATAAATGTATGTTTGTTCATTCTTGCTTTGAACCACATTGTTCACTATCTCAGTTCACTGTCTTGCCCAACGTTCCCTTTAAGCTGCGTGGCCACACAGCACCCTGCAGGTCCCACGCAGCTGGTGAGCTGGCTTTTAAGTTGAAAACTCGTGCATGTGTGGAATTTTGAGTCGGCCGTGCAGCCCATTTAAAGGGGCCGCACAGCCCCCCAAAATTAGAGGGAGCATTGGTCTTGCCTTGTCTTAATTTGTCTCAATTGTTTCCTCTTTCTAATTGCTAATTTGGAAAACACTGTTGTTCCAACATTCACATAGCCTATAGGATATAGCTTAGTACATGAACTCTTATAACAGAGTAGGGATCATGTTTGTGGTAAGATAACCCTGAGTCAGTGTGTATATGCGAGAGGCAGAGACTCGATGTTTTGATAAATATGTTACTGAAAGAAAAAAGAAATACTTGTATTTATATGGTGCCTTTCATGACCTCAGGACATCCCAAAATGCTTTACAACCAATTAAGTACTTCTGAAGTGCAGTCACTGTTGTAATGCCACTGCCACAATCTAGGTGCCTACCCTTTCAGGATAAAATATTAATGTAGGCTAAATACAGAAATACAATAGAAGGCATAATTTGGAAATGTATTAAATATAATAGAGGATGAATGTGAAAAAGACACTAGCTTTCCAACGTGGTCTCAATTGCATCAATTTACATTTCCCCTCCTCAAGGAATCCAAATTTACATAAAAAATATAGATTGGGTTTCTGCCCCTTTGAGAACTTAGTGTAGAAGAGCAGTGCAACATAACTTTCTAAAGATTTTTGGGTCCATTCTTGTGGGGCAAAGGGGGATTCTTGTTCTTTAATGGTGCTTTAATAATATATTCAAAATGATTGAACTAAATATCCAAATTAAATTTACAAAAACATTGATATTTCCAATTTGTAAGCTCTGGATCTAAAATCTGAATCTTTCTTACAAAAAAAAATCATTCTTAGTTAACACTTGCCTGAGTGGCGAAGGTAGTTATCAATTTTAGATAGAACGCATGGGAATTAACAATGGGAAGAAGCCAGCAGCCAGAGAGCAGTTTTCTCATTGCCCTGAAAGCTGGGTGAAGCAGGGTTACGCCCAGATATTATAAACACAGCTCATTATAAAGCTGAGGGTGTTGATCTGATTAGTGTATCTAAATGAAAAAAATAAAAATACATCGACAGGGTCATCTTATCTAGTAATCTCAAACCGCTTTAAAGTTTTCCTATAAAGACAGTATTCATTCTAGATCATGAGCTGTCAACACCCTTTTTAAGAACAGAATCATCACGTAGCAAACAGACTACATTAAAGCTGGGTGTCATAGAAATTACCGCAGAAAGAATAAAGACATTTATTTTAATAATTGAAGTACAGTACCATTTACTGTAACAACACAAGCTTTGACTGCTGTGCGATCTGGATGTGGATCTTCTCAGATTTATTTCCAATCACCCAAATTTGGCCCTGTCTGGATCAACTCAGTTTGAATGCAGCTGCTACTTTAAAAGAAAAGGAGTCCAATAATGTAGATCATCCTTGATGGTTTGGAGAGGGATGAGTACTATTTCTGCGCTTTGCACATCTGCGTCACCACGTATCTCCCCTCCTTTAAAGGGGAGAGAATAGGCAAATATTGAGGTTCGGCCACTGGGCCACCAGGGAGGGTTTCAGCCAGGCCCGTGGACACAATAGTCCGGCCGACATGGAAGTCGGCAGGCAAAAAAAAAAAAATGTCGGCCTTTAATGGCCACCGCGCAGCCAGGGCTCACAGAGAATACAAGGTGCACTGACAGAGAAAGCTCGACGGGCATTAGAATTTTTGGCCTGAATTTTGATGGAGGTCGGGGGTCCTGGCGGTGCACGCACTGATGATGCAATTACGGCCGTTCGGCAGCGGCGGGGCGGAAGTGGGGACCGCCAAAAAAACACCCCTGCTGAATTTGGCTGGCGGCGGCCATTCGAGCAGAAATCGGCAGCTATTTAATTCCGCCGCCTGGCCGCCGCATTCTGGCGGTAACGAGCCTTATTGGGACCCTGAATTTCGGCCTCCTTGAGTTCAGTCCCAGTCTTGATCAATTTCTTAATCTATTGCAAGTTTGGGACAGAATTTTAAAAAATGCTAGAGACGTCTTTTAGAGATCATTGTTAAAAAGGAAGCCAAGCCCAAATGGTAAACATTGGTGAAGTATCCGCCTGTTGTTTCTTGTTGCAATGTTTCCTCTTTTCCTTCCCTCCCAGAAATGATATAAAGGGTACTCCATTTGGTTGACTGATTTAAACATCTCAGAACTTGCCCAGTGGAGTTCCTCTATAGCTGAGTGGGTAAATGCGATATGTCTTCTAGCATTGAGCTATTCAAACCTTGTCAGGTTCTATCCTTTGCTGAATCAATCAATTTCAGCTGTGACAATGTTATAGCACTACAATTGACAAGAGTGATCATAGCATGGTTGAATTTCAAATTCAGATGGAGGATGAGAAAGTTGGATCTCAAACCAGCATACTCAGCTTAAATAAAGTAAACTATGAAGGTATGAGGGCAGAGTTGGCTAAAGTGGACTGGGAAAAAGATTAAAGTGTAGAACAGTTGATGAACAGTGGCTTGGGGGCCCCAACTTGTGACAAACCATCAACGGCAGGTCGGGGCCATAAAAGGAGCGGCGTGCGGCCCAGGGAGCAGCATGGAGGCCCCGACTGGCAAGAAACCATCAGCGGCAGGTCAGGGTCATAAAAGGAGCGGCGTGCGGCCCAGGGAGCAGCATGGAGGCCCCGACTGGCAAGAAACCATCAGCGGCAGGTCAGGGTCATAAAAGGAGCAGCGAGCGGCGGCCATGGACAGCATGGAGGTATGCCACTACAAGGTACAGCGCAAGCTGGCAGCAGCGAAGAGTGACGTCAGCAAGGTCGAGGTCGTTGATTGGAGCGTGGGCAGATTCAGCAGGAGCGGCGAGCAGGGAGAAGGAGCTGTGAGAGACTGTGGAGGGATGTGATTGGGGCCCAGGGGAGGAGTGAGTTTGGGACCAGGGGCCCAGGGACAGCACGGGCCAGCCCACACTGCGATATGTGTGCGCACTAGGTCCGTGCAGCGGAGCAGGTCTCCAGTTGTATTGGGTAATCCTTGCCACTGGACCAAGACCTAGCTCTGTCAAGCCCGTGTGGTAACTGGTGCGCAACGGTCAACGCACGTTAAAAAACCACACACAGGCATCTTCCACCCTTGAGGATATAGTTCATGTTCTTAATTCGAAACATCTGTGAACTCATCCATTTTTTTGGCGTGGAAGCAAGTCATCCTCATTTCGAGGGACTGCCTATGCTGATGATGATGATGAGTGGTGTACATTTAAAGAGACATTTCGCAATTCGGGGACCACGGCCTAACCCTAACCCTAACACTAACCTGAGGTGGGAGTTCAGTGGCCATTGCTCCAGTTGATTACTTGATAGCTTCAAACGGACAGTACCCAAGAAAGGATATACTTGCCATAGAGGGCAATTCCTGGGATGGCAGGACTGTCGTATGAGGAGAGATTGGGTCGACCAGGGCTGTATTCATTAGAGTTTAGAAGAATGAGAGGGGATCTCATTGAAACGTATAAAATTCTGACTGGGTTGGACAGACTGGATGCGGGAAGGATGTTTCTCCTGGCTGGGAAGTCTAGAACAAGGGGTCACACAGTCTCAGGATACGGGGTAGGAAATTTAGGACCGAGATGAGGAGAAATGTTTTCACTCAGAGGGTGGTGAACCTATGGAATTCTCTACCACAGAAGACTATGGAGGCCAAGTCACTGAATATATTAAGAGGGAGATAGATAGATTTCTAGACACAAATGACATCAAGGGGTATGGGGAAAAAGCGGGAATATGGTGTTGAAATAGAGGATCAGCCATGATCATATTGAATGGCGGTGCAGAATTGAAGGGCCGAATGGCCTACTACTGCTCCTATTTTCTATGTTTCTATGTTTCTATGTAACTCTCAAGAAAAATATATTCCAGTGAGCAGGAAAGGGTGTAAAAGAAAAGACAGCCATCCGTGGCTAACTAAAGAAATAAAGGACGGTATCCCATTAAAAACAAGGGCATACAAAGTGGCCAAAACTAGTGGGAGGACAGAAGATTGGGAAGCTTTTAAAAGCCAGCAAAGAATGACCAAAAAATGATTAAGAAAGGGAAGATCGACTATGAAAGTAAACTAGCATGAAATATAAAAACAGAGAGCAAGAGTTTCTATAGGTATATAAAAATTGAAGAGTGGCTAAAGTAAATGTTGGTCCCTTAGAGGATGAGACCGAGTGATTAGTAATGGGGAACATGAAGATGGCAGAAATTCTGAACAAATATTTTGTATCAGTCTTTACGGTGGAAGACACTAACAATATCAAACAGTGGATAGTCAAGGGGCTATGGGGAGGAGGAACTTAACACAATCACAATCACTAAGGAGGTGGTACTCAGTAAGATAATGGGACTAAAGGCAGATAAATCCTCATGACCTGATGGCTTGCATCCTAGGGTCTTAAGAGAACTAGCGACAGGGAGAGTGGATGCATTGGTTGTAATTTACCAAAATTCCCTGGATTCTGGGGAGGTCCCAGCAGATTGGAAAACTGCAAATGTAACGCCCCTATTTAAAAAAGGAGGCACACAAAAAGCAGGAAACTATAGACCAGTTAGCCTAACATTTGTGGTTGGGAAAATGTTGGAGTCCATTATTAAAGAAGCTGTAGCAGAACATTTGGAAAAGCATAATTCGGTCAGGCAGAGTCAGCATGGATTTATGAAGGGGAAGTCATGTTTGACAAATTTGCTGGAGTTCTTTGAGGATGTAACGAACAGGGTGGATAAAGGGGAACCAGTGGATGTGGTGCATTTGGATTTCCAGAAGGCTTTTGACAAGATGCCACGTAAAAGGTTACCACACAAGATAAAGGTTCACGGGGTTGAGGGTAATATATTAGCATGGATAGAGGGTTGGCTAACGAACAGAAAACAGAAAGTCAGGATAAATGGTTCATTCTCGGGTTGGCAATCAGCAACTCGTGGGGGTGCTGCAGGGATCAGTGCTGGGAGCACAACTATTTACAATCTATATTAATGACTTGGAAGAAAGGACAGATGTAGCCAATTTTGCTGTCGATACAAAGATGGGAGGAAAAGCAATGTGTGAGGAGGACACAAAAAATCTGCAAAAGGACATAGACAGGCTAAGTGAATGGGCAAAAATTTGGCAGTTGGAGTATAATGTTGGAAAGTGTGAGGTTATGCACTTTAGCAGAAAAAAATCAAAGAGCAAGTTATTATTTAAATGCAGAAAAATTGCAAAGTGCTGCAGTACAGCGGGATCTGGGGGTACTTGTGCATGAAACACAAAAGGTTAGTATGCCGGTACGGATCAGGAATGCCAATGTTATTTTGGCCTTTATTGCAAAGGGGATGGAGTATAAAAGCAGGGAAGTCTTGCTACAGATCTACCGGGTATTGGTGAGGCCACACCTGGAATACTGCGTACAGTTTTGGTTTCCATATTTAAAAAAGGATATACTTGCTTTGGAGGCAGTTCGGAGAAGGTTCACTAGGTTGCTTCTGAAGATGAGGGTGTTGACTTATGAGGAAAGGTTGAGTAGGTTGGGTCTCTACTCATTGGAATTCAGAAGAATGAGAGCTGATCTTATCGAAACGTATAAGATTATGAGGGGGCTTGACATGGTGGATGCAGAGAGGATGTTTCCACTGATAGGGGAGACTAGAACTAGGGGGCATAATCTTAGAATAAGGAGCCGCCCATTTAAAACAGAGATGAGGAGGAATTTCTTCTCACAGAGGGTTGTAAATCTGTGGAATTTGCTGCTTCAGAGAGCTGTGGAAGCTGGGACATTTAATACATTTAAGACAGAGATAGACAGTTTCTTAACACATAAGAGAAGGGTTATGGGGAGCGGGCATGGAAGTGGACCTGAGTCCATGATCGGATCAGCCATGATCGTATTAAATGCCAGAGCAGGCTCGAGGGGCCGCATGGCCCACTCCTGTTCCTATTTCTTATGTTCTTATGTAAGTGTAGTTTGCTTAATTGGTATCCCATGCCACTGAACTCAATATCTACCCCCGACATCACTGGCACTGTGGCTATAGTAAGTATCTACAAGATGCACTACAGCAATTCATCAAGGTTACTTTGATAGCATCTCCCCCCGTGACCACTACCACCAAGAAGACAAACAGCAGCAATGTGATGGGCACACCATCACCTCTAACTCATACACCATCCTGACTTGGATATATATCTCCATCCTTTCTACATCGCCTGGCCAGAATCCTTTAATTCCCAACTAACACCATTGCAGGAGCATTATGACCACAAGGATTGCAGCAGTTCAAGAGAGAGGTGCACCACCACCACTTTCCAATAGGCAACTAGCGATGGGCATTACATGAGTTCTTGGCCGCATAGCTCACATGCCAAGAATAGTTTTTTTAAATAAAAAATTAATTCAGATTGGGATTCAAGTTCAGGTTCCCATCATAGACATTTATCCAGCATTGTATTATGAATTCTATTGAGTCCCATAAATCACTATATCCTTAATTACATGGAGTTAATTGTCTTTTGGAAGATTAGACAAACCTGAACGGCAATTCCTTGTTATGAGCATTTCCTGCAATTGAATCAAATACAACTGTGGAGTAAATGTTTTGAATGGGAATTTCTTGTCTCCAATTAAATTGCTAAATGTGAAGACAAACTATTGTAAAAGTGCTGAAGACTTCAAACAGATGATCTTGTATTTAGATGTTAGACACGATCACCATCGTGAAGCTGGAGTGAACAAGTAATGTGCTAAACAACATGCTGATGGTTCTCCAATGTTTGCCATTTGGGCGTGGCTTCCTTCTTAACAATGGTCTCTAAAAGACGCCACATTATCATTTTTTTCAATTCTGACCCAAACTTGCAAATAGTGGAGAGCCTCACCTATTTTTAGCAATCCAAATTTTCCAAATGATTTAATTCAAAGGTATACTTTATCCACCTATTTTTTAAATTATAAAATTCTTCTATCTAGCCAATGTCTCTTCAGTAAATGGTTTGAGACATGCAATTTACCTCTGTATTCAGTCCGCATTGTACTGAATCATGTCCTGCCACAACGTCTGACCATCCATGAGACAATGGACGCTAACAGTTTTTACAAATTTCACATCTGTATCTCAGTTCTGACTTACAGTTAATCAATCAGTATGCTTCTTGATAATGTTAAATGGATTTGACTCTCTGGATGGACTCTCCTACAATACAATTCCTACAGGAACAATTGATATATGCTGTAGAAAAAACATTTCCAATTCTGACTGCTGTACTCCCCACCTTTCCCTTTGATATTTTTGTTGTGCAGCTCTCGTGGCTTGATATGGTGCTCATTAAAGCTTCAGTATTTCCTTTGACCTCCTTTCAACTCCTAGCAAGTTTGGTAAATCAGACTGGATTAGCAATGGGAAAGGCAGTGGAGCTCTGTGATGGTGCAGCTAACAGTCTTTTGGATAAAACGTTAAACCAAGGTCCCGTCTGGCCTCTCAGGTGGATGGTAAAAGATCCCATGACACAATTCAAAGAAGAGCAGGGGAGTTCTCCCCCTCAACCAACATCACTAAAAAATAACAGGTATCTGGTCATTATCACGTTGCTGTTTATGGGTGCATAAATTGGCTGCCATGTTTCCTACATTGCAAGTGATTACACTTCAAAAGTACTTCATTGGCTGTAATGGGCTTTGGAACATCCTGAGGTTGTGAAAGGCACTATATAAATGCAAGTATTTTATACTTTCTTTCTTGTATCACCCCATGTACCCACCTTCTGCTGGCCAGTCATAGGTTGTACACTCTGTGGATCACATGGTCCCACACACCTACTTCCTGCTGGCCAGTCATGGGGCTGTATCAATCTTTCACTGTCCTGTCATATAGGCTAGACATACTACAGCTCCGAGCCTCCCACTAGGTGACTGAAAGAGGAGGCGCAGTGGGCAGTGACACAGTTGAAAAGGAAATCAAGTTTAATGGTCAATAATTTTGAGAAAGGTCACAGAAAATGAGGTATTACATTTCACCCAATGATAAATTAAAAATTTTAATGTAGCTCCCAAAATAAATACTAATACGGCAATTTTATGAATCAGTGAACTAAATGAATTTGGCAAATTGGCAAGAATTGAAGTGCGAAGAGGATAATGAAACATCAAGAATCTAAAGTGAATTCAAAACTATTCATTTGATAACCGCTTACTGCAACTGTGCAATTACCAAACTTCATATTTGTATTGGTACATGAAATGAGAATTATCAGAAATATCAGTTTCTCTATGTACTTTAAACAAGGAAACCGGTACAGAAAGAACAGGGCAAAGCAGACACCCTGAGGGGTCAGCAACTCATCATCGGCTGACAGCCATATCCTTCCTAACCATGTACTAGTTGAGACAGTTACTTCTCCTTCAGTGAAAAGTAAGCTAAAACAAGCAGAGGGAAGTATATTAGTGCTTGAAAAACAAGGAGTCTGAGGGAGAAAGATAAATCAAAAATCTCCTCCTGGCGAGGAATCACAAACAGGCAGCAACAGTTTCTTCAGCAGCATTTCCTGCAACCTGAGTTTACCAATAAAACCAAGCAAACATAGAAAGTCAAGTTGGAGTGAAACTTCCATTCTTTAACAGTTAAAGAGAGGCATTTTAAGCATTAAACACATTTCTGTAGTACCAAATTAATATGTATTATATAAAAAGCAAGCGATGCAATTTCCTTTTGGTGCTTGATTGCATTAGATAAGGCTGTTCCTGATTTTGTTGTTTTTCTATAGACATAACAAAGCTCTCAAAGCAATTAGTCACCAGAGGCCTGTACAACAGAGACCTCAGCTGGATTCTAAATGTATTGCTGTGCAAGTGTAGGATGTGCAGTATTCAAGCTCTATTGATTGACCAACTCTTGGTCCAATATTTTTCCCCTCTCCCCATTTTGTAAGTTATTTTCTAGTTTTCTTTACAGCCCCTCCACACCATTTCCTGACCAAGGAAGCAAACAGCTGGGCTGTTCATAAGCATCTGGCCAACCACTAGGAGATAATGACGTAGAACATTACATGACAAGAGTGACATTCAAAAGCACTTCATTGGCTGTAAAACGCTTTGGGATGTATGAGCTTATGAATGGCGCTATACAGATACAAGTCTTTATTTCTTTCACCATTTGGAGCAGCATCTCCGATACCAAGGTCAAAACTAGTGAGCGGGCTACACATGATTTTGAGCAATGTGAGCCACCGTACACAAGAAAAGGGGAGATCACCAAAAATGAGACCCCCATTGTGCAACAAAAAAAACAATGCCCCTTCACTGAACAAATGTACAAGACCACCCTTCCGCCAGTCCTTTAAAATTCCCAGTCTGGAAGACTTGTAATTGCTGCTTCCTGATTGGACTGATCTAGTCTACCAGGCCCGGGAACTTTAAAGCAGCTTACGGTATACATTTGCCGTTTGGGCCATGTCGTAACGCATGAACACATGAAAAAGTACAGGAAGAATCAACTGGTCCATCCCCCCCCCCCCGCCCCCTCCCTATTCAACCCTGCAATTACCTGAGAGGGGCAAAAGAAAAAGAGAAAACATTCTTAAGCCAATTTAGGAAAAGACTCTGGAAAATTTCTCCCCAGTAGGTCATAAAGCAAGCTCCAGGAGATAACAATGAATGGTTGCAAAGTGCGTTGTGACATCCTGAGGATTTGGAAGCTGCTATGTAAATATAACTGACTTTCTTTTACTGGAGTCCAGGCACTGGTTTGTACATCTTGGAATCTGGTCCAGTCTAATCTCGAACCGGCACTTTCACACCCAGCAATCCAAGAATATAGAAGCCAAAGAAAAGGAACATGCAAAAAGTGGAAACAGTTTAAAAACAGACAGGAAGAGAAACTAAGAAAAAGATTAGGGTAAATGAAAAAGATCAGCTGCCTGTTCAAATCAGCCCTGCCAGAATAAGAGAATCCCTGAATTGTTCATCGGTGGGTTTACCAGGCTCAGTTGAAAAAAACTTTATCAGCCCTCATTTAAGTCACAAGATGGAATCATCATCGGCAATCCCTCAGAATCTAGGAAAACTTGCTTCTACTCTTCAGGGAAAGGGTGGGTGGGACAGGTTTGCCGCACTCTCTTTCCGCTGCCTGCGCTTGATTTCTGCATGCTCTCGGCGATGAGACTCGAGGTGTTCAGTGCCCTCCCGGATGCACTTCCTCCACTTCGGGCAGTCTTTGGCCAGGGACTCCCAGGTGTCGGTGCGGATGTTGCACTTTATCAGGGAGGCTTTGAGGGTGTCCTTGTAACGATTCCTCTGCCCACCTTTGGCTCGTTTTCCATGAATGAGTTCCGAGTAGAGCGCTTGCTTTGGGAGTCTCGTGTCTGGCATGCGAACAATATGGCCTGCCCAGCGAAGCTGATCAAGTGTGGTCAGTGCTTCAATGCTGGGGATGTTGGCCTGGTCGAGAACGCTAACATTGGTGCGTCTGTCCTCCCAGGGGATTTGTAGAATCTTGCGGAGACATCATTAGTGGTATTTCTCCAGCGACTTGAGGTGTCTGCTGTACATGGTCCATGACTCTGAGCCATACAGGAGGATAGGTATTACTACAGCACTTGGTGGCAGATTTGAGGGCCTGGTCTTCAAACACTCTTTTCCTCAGGCAGCCGAAGGCTGCACTGGCGCACTGGAGGCAGTGTTGAATCTCGTCGTCATTGTCTGTTCATGTTGATAAGAGGCTCCCGAGGTAAGGGAAATGGTCCGCACCATGGATCTTGATGACTGAGGGGGGCACTTCTATGCGGCGAGGACAGGCTGGTGGAGGACCTTTGTCTTATGGATGTTTAGCATAAGGCCTATGCTTTCGTACGCCTTAGTAAATACGTTGACTATGACTTGGAGTTCAGCCTCTGTATGTGTGCACACGCAGGCGTTGTCCGCTTACTGTAGCTCGACGACAGAGGTTTGGGTGGTCTTGGACCTGGCCTTGAGATGCCGAAGGTTGAACAGGTTCCCACTGGTTCTGTAGTTTAGTTCCACTCCAGCGGGGAGCTTGTTGACTGTGAGGTGGAGCATGGCAGCAAGGAAGATTGAGAAGAGAGTTGGGGCGATGACGCAGTCATGTTTGACCCCGGTCCGGACGTGGATTGGATGCATTGGTAAGGATCACGGCCTGCATGTCGTCATGGAGCAGGCGAAGGATGGTGACGAACATTTGGGGCATCCGAAATGGAGGAGGATACTCCATAGACCTTCGCGGTTGACAGTGTCAAAGGCCTTTGTAAGGTTGGAGAAGACCATGTATAAGGGCCGGTGCTGTTCCCTGCATTTTTCCTGCAGCTGTCGCGCTGTAAAAATCATGTCCGTTGTGCCCCGTAGGAGATGGAATCAGCACTGTGACTCCGGGAGGAGCTCCTCAGCCACAGGGAGAAGACGATTGAGGAGGACTCTAGCGATGACTTTCCCAGTGGCTGATAACAGGAAGATTCCTCTGTAGTTGCTACAGTCAGACTTGTCCCCTTTTTTAAAGATGATCATGATCACTGCAACTCTGAGATCTCCTCCTTCCCGATGAGAGAGATGAGGTCATGTATTTGCGCCAACAGTGCATCTCCGCCATACTTCAGTACCTCAGCGGGGTTTCCATCCGCTCCGGTAGCCTTGTTGTTCTTAAGCTGTCTTATGGCTTTTTCTATCTCTCGCAGTGCTGGGGTTTTACTGCGGTGGTGGCGGGTAGCATGCTGCGGGATGGAGTTGAGAAGACTCGAGAGTCAAAGGCAGAGTCTCGATTGACAAGATCTTCGAAGTGCTCCTTCCAGCGGGCCCTGACTGCCTCGGTGGCTTACAAAGGCAGAGGGAAAAGACAGTACATGAGGGGAATTCACCTCCATGAACACAGCGAAGAATGTCAGAAACTTTTGGTGATGAGGCCTACTGCATGGCTCATCAATCGAGCAGGATTTCCTTCCCCCTGTTCCTGCCTGGACCACCTTCCCCACCAGATGCATGGCCCAGCAGGTTTCCTTGTTCTCCGCTAAATGCAACTCCAACTTCCCGGGTGGTGGCAGTTAGCTGGGGAAGCAACTGTCAGTACCCAAATGGAGGGGGGGAGGGTCTGGTAGCAGCCACATCTCTCTCCAGATAACCAGAAAGATTTACTTTCGGCCAAGGTCTTCAGTGGAAGGCATCATTCCAATATTTTAACCCTTTAAATCCCTCATCGGATTTTGGGTGCTGCAGTGGCATCACTCTTCTCCCCACTCTTCTAAATAGCATTGGCAGGCTCCCACTTCACAGCAAGGGTCCCACCGACCCAGGAAAATGGGACTGGGCTGAGGCAGACACAGAGGGAAGGGTGGAACTGCTGCCCTGCCCGAATCCTGCCCAAAAAGCAAAATCTAGGCTTGTCTTTTCACAAGCCAATCACCCGTTAATCATACAGTGGCACTGCCAGCAGTTTAAAAGACCAGGACTAGGATCCACTCAGCCTCTTAACTAAAGCAGATAGCATGGGAGCACAAAGCTATCCTTGTTTTGTGGGAGAGGAGAAAAAAATAAACAAAAGAAAAGTAATGCAACAGAAAGTAAAACATAAAGATAAATAAAAAAGCAAAGGGGGGAAATAATTATTTCAAATTCCTAAGTCTACACATTCATAAGTAGCTATCTAAAGCTTTGTCTTTGAAGGCAGACCCTGTAAAATTCTGAGTATATCACTCCCATATTAAAGGGGAATTGCTGACCTAGTTTTCCAGCTTTGTAAATATAGTTTCAATTAAATGATCAGTAGTGCAATGATGTCACTGCTTCACCAACTATGCTTTTAAAAATATATTATTTTCTTAAAGGTTGGGAAAATGGAGTGATAATGTACCAAGCCTTAAACTGGAGGGATAGACACTTCTTGTTGAGTGACAAAGAAATCTATGTATATTTATTTTACAAGTAATACACATGATAGCCATTTCATGTAGGTGCAATACTTCATCATTACTTTCCAGTCACACTTTGTTGATTGGTTCAAAGTAAAACAGAATTTGACATTTTCAGTATAAATCACGAGCTCCGATAACACATTATGTATTACATGGCATAACACACCTGCTGTAATAAAACAGCATATCCTCTAAGCAACACCTCAGGATATAGATATATTTAAAATAAAATCAAAATATCTCAATGGTTAATATTCATTTATAATCATTAGTTCAGATAAAAAGAGGAATTCCAATAAATGATTTCCCTGAATTACTAACAGCATTTTGTGTGAGTGCCAGTGACTGGGACACACGGCATACTGTGAGTAGCAAAGGCCTGTCCCTCTGAAGATTTTATCCACATATGTAGCCAGGACTTGTTGAACATGTACACTATACTCCTGCTGATAAATGTATTTTCTTACCAGGGTCCAGGTGTGTGAAAGTCCCAATAACAAAATCCATCGTGGAGATAGCCAGCAAGGCTAATAGCAGCAGTTGAAATCGAATGATCCATTTGACTCCTGCTAGATTAATTCCCAGTAATCCCATCAGCACAGCAATGGAAATGCCTCGGACTGCCCAGATGTTACTGAGGTCCAACAAGTCGGCAATGGATTCAGCAAAGCCAGTGATATACATAGCACCTGCAACACACTGCAAGAGAGCATTATTTTATCTTTTTCATCAGAAACACTTTTTATTAACATTGTTTAATGGCTTTATGATAAGCAGTAGTCTACTAAAACCAATGGCTTACCAATCCATGACCCATTTCATTCCTACTTATGAATGCACAAGTTTGAATTTCCAAAGTCAGGTGACTAGTTAGGCCTCAGCTGGAGTATTGTATTTAATTCTGGACACCACACTTTAGGAAGGATGTCAAGGCCTTAGCAAGGGTGCAGGAGAGATTTACTGGAATGATACCAGGGATGAGGGATTACAGTTGCTGCAGAAGCTGGGTTGTTCTCCTTAGAGCAGAGAAGGTTAAGAGGAGATTTGATATAAATGTTCAAGATCATGAATGGTTTTGATGGAGTAAATAAGGATAAACTATTTTCAGTGGCAGAAGGGTCAGTAACCACAGGACACAGATTTAAGGTGATTGGCAAAAGAACCAGTGGTGACTTGAGGAAACATTTTTTTACACAGCTGGTTGTGGTGATCTGCACTGCCTGATTCAATAATAACATTCAAAAGGGAACTGGATAAATACTTGAAGGGAAAAAATACAGGGCTATGGGTAAAGAGTAGAGGGATAAGATTAATTGGATAACTGTACCAAAGAGCCGGCACAGGCACGACGGACCGAAGTCCTCCTTTTGTGTTGTATCATTCTATGATTTTATGATTGCAAAGGATAGCACTCCTTCATAAGCAGCTCTATCAGCAGACATCCTTATTCAAGTAGAAGCGTTGAACAGACAGAACCTCACACTTCTCTCTGCCAATAATGCTTGTCTACAATCAGTCAACAGGAGGCATGATTCAAGTGGAATAAAACATAAGTTCAATCATTTTAAGTTTCTCCTCTGACTTGAACTGCCTTAATGCCACATCACATTCCCAGGTGGTGGCCAGTAAAGAAATGACAAACTCACCTGCTGCTGCAAGCCATAAGAATATGGGAATAGGAGTCGGCCATTTAGCCCCTCGAACCTGTTTCACCATTCAATTAGATCACGGCTGTCCTGTATTGAGCTTTTACTCATGAATAGGCTGAGTATTCCATTCTTCCCCAGTGTGCATTCTTTACTTATGTATGAAAGCTGCAAAGCGCATTGATGATTTGACAAATAATCTCAGAAAGACTAAGATTGTTTTACATGTTCCGCAAGATGACACTATGCACTAAACTTTCCTGTACAATCAATAGGTAACTTGGGAATGTAAAGATGGATGGTCACAACAGAAGATGAAAGAAGAAGTTTAATTGTTAGTTTATTTATTCCACACTTTGTTCCCAGCTGTCAGTTCTCAGCTATGGGTTATAGGTATAAATCACTAATGCAATGATTCCCACATGTTTCCAGCTAAAGTTGAATTACATTTCATTTACTTAAAAAAACAGACTTTTATTTAGATTAAAATATCAAATGGCTTTGTTCCTTTGATCTAATTAACATGATTGGTGACATAGAAATGTAGGCACAAAATGAAGACCTTGTATTTTTCTTTTTGAACAGAACAAAGTTTAGACAAATATTAAAACAAAACTTTGATAGGCAGGTAGCATTACGTGTACCTTCTAAAGCTGTTGTAGTGTAAGTAAACGTTTTATTTATTCATCCCGGGATGTGGGCGTCATTGGTAAGGCCAGCATTCATTGCACATCCCTAAATGCCTAAATGCCCTCGAGAAGGTGGTGGTGAGCTACCTTCTTGAACCACTGTACAGTCTGTGTGGTAACTTGTGGGTGGTCCAGCAGTTACTGTTGGATTTTTCAACCATGGTTTGAATCCCTGCACTGGCAGAACATTCCCGTGTGAGTAATCCCCTTGCACAAAGGACTTGCCAGAAGTGGACTTTAATGTGCCCAGCTGCTAAGTGGTTACTAGCATTGCTGGGAACTCAATAGCAAACCTGTGTAAATATCTAGATACAGAAGGGTCTGTACACTATTGAGACTGGGCCTTCACAGAGAAGTAGGCAGTTTAATTAAAGGCTGGCTATGGTAAACTTTGATCCAGATACATAATCTTCATATTATAATGTATCAATCATAAATTGCTGCTTCCTTTTATGCACATTTTTATTTCATACTTTAAAAAAAATCTTGTACCTCACTTCAATTTCTCCATTCTAACAATTCTCTCAGGCCAGAAGCAGAGTAATGTGGCTGAATTTAAATCCACAGTTGGTCTAGAAATGTTCCAGGCATGATCCCCAAATCCCAGGTTGATCGCTGCCACCATTTTGGAATATAGGGAGTCACTGCTACTGTGACAAATAAATGAAAGGTAGAGACACCATTCCCATAGAATTCAGTGATTTGATCATCAAATTCAATATGCACATTTTGCTTAGAATTGCCATAAAATCTCTAAATGGATGCAAACAGAATTCTAAACGGTTCATAAAAACCACAAGCTTGAAGTCTTGATTACCTGTCCAAATACATAGAGAAATCCAAAAGTTCCTCCAATTCGACCTCCCAGAACTGTAGAAAGCATGGAATATACTCCACCATTTCCAAGACTGCATCTCTCCCACACGCCAATTCCAGATAGAACTGTCACCAGAGCAACCAAGACAACCAGGGTCACCATAAACATTCCCAGTAGGACGCCGGTATTGCCCTGAGATTAAACAAACTACAATAATCAGTGATCTGATAACAATCAGAGCTCTCATGATAAACTGAACCTTACCTTGGCAATGGATATATATTAGCTTTGTCAAAATCAAACTAACGTTCATCTGGAACTACTGGAAAGTGTATCTATTTTTGTAATGGCAGCACATCTCTCTAGGTATATTTTGGAGTAAATAGAGCTTGTGGGAAATCAGACAAGTGGCAGCTTGGCAGCAGGGGGGTGGTAAATCCCCAGTTGCACAACTAGGGATGAGGCCACACTCTAGCATAAACCATTTAACCGTATAATCATATACAAACGTCATGTAAACAGACAAAGACGGTGGCAGTTATATAACTCATGGGTCAGGCGGTTTCTTATCAATATCCGATTTTCTGTACAATAATGAGATTTTCTATACTTGTTTACTTCAATGTATAAATGATTATGCTCCGCTCTGCTTAAACAAGAAGTCGGCTGCTGTGACTGTGTAGTCCACGGCGTCTCTCCCAGAGCGCTCAGTTTAATAAACCGTTTATGATTTGCAAAGCTCACTCCGTTTTTCGGTGAATAAGTTATTTCACTAACAGTACAGAATCATTGATTTGTAGACAAATAATTCTCCTCAAAGACAGCATGGAAAACCTAATCCAGTGGTCAGTCTGTGTAGAGAGGTAGTTGGCAGGTATGTGAATGCAGGTATCTAATTTATACAGATCAGCCATGATCTAATCGAATGGCAGAATAGGCTCGAGAAGCTGAATGTCCTACTCCTGTTCCTAATGTAAAAAATTTAGATTAATCATTGATATTTAAAAGTATTTCGATTAAGAGTCTAAAATGTGAGTTTTAAAAGTTCTCCCAAATTGTTGAAATAAGTTTAAAAGTTGATTAAAAGTCTAAAAATTAATTAAAATTTGGTTGGGAGTATAAGACGTTGGGTTGAACGCCGCCGCCTCAGTCCCTACGGCCGGTTCAACATCCCCGGAGTCCCTACGGCCAGTTCGACGTCCCCGGAGTCCCTACGGCCAGTTCGACGTCCCCGGAGTCCCTACGGTCGGTTCAACATCCCCGGAGTCCCTACGGCCAGTTCAACGTCCCCGGAGTCCCTTCGGCCGGTTCCATGTCCCCGGAGTCCCTACGGCCAGTTCGACGTCCCCGGAGTCCCTACGGTCGGTTCCATGTCCCCGGAGTCCCTACGGCCGGTTCGACGTCCCCGGAGTCCCTACGGCCGGTTCCATGTCCCCGGAGTCCCTACGGCCGGTTCGACGTCCCCGGAGTCCCTACGGCCAGTTCGAGGTCCCCGGAGTCCCTACGGCCAGTTCCATGTCCCCGGAGTCCCTAAGGCCGGTTCGACGTCCCCGGAGTCCCTACGGCCAGTTCGACGTCCCCGGAGTCCCTACGGCCGGTTCCATGTCCCCGGAGTCCCTACGGCCGGTTCGACGTCCCCGGAGTCCCTACGGCCGGTTCGACGTCCCCGGAGTCCCTACGGCCGGTTCCACGTCCCCGGAGTCCCTACGGCCAGTTCGACGTCCCCGGAGTCCCTACGGCCGGTTCGACGTCCCCGGAGTCCCTACGGCCGGTTCGACGTCCCCGGAGTCCCTACGGCCGGTTCGATATCCCCGGAGTCCCTACGGCCGGTTCGACGTCCCCGGAGTCCCTACGGCCGGTTCGACGTCCCCGGAGTCCCTACGGCCGGTTCGACGTCCCCGGAGTCCCTTCGGCCGGTTCCATGTCCCCGGAGTCCCTACGGCCGGTTCCTCGTCCCCGGAGTCCCTACGGCCAGTTCGACGTCCCCGGAGTCCCTACGGCCGGTTCGACGTCCCCGGAGTCCCTACGGCCGGTTCGACGTCCCCGGAGTCCCTACGGCCGGTTCGACGTCCCCGGAGTCCCTTCGGCCGGTTCCATGTCCCCGGAGTCCCTACGGCCGGTTCCATGTCCCCGGAGTCCCTACGGCCGGTTCGATATCCCCGGAGTCCCTACGGCCGGTTCGACGTCCCCGGAGTCCCTACGGCCGGTTCGACGTCCCCGGAGTCCCTACGGCCGGTTCGACGTCCCCGGAGTCCCTTCGGCCGGTTCCATGTCCCCGGAGTCCCTACGGCCGGTTCGACGTCCCCGGAGTCCCTACGGCCGGTTCGACGTCCCCGGAGTCCCTACGGCCGGTTCGACGTCCCCGGAGTCCCTACGGCCGGTTCGACGTCCCCGGAGTCCCTACGGCCGGTTCGACGTCCCCGGAGTCCCTGCGGCCGGTTCGACGTCCCCGGAGTCCCTACGGCCAGTTCGACGTCCCCGGAGTCCCTACGGCCGGTTCGATATCCCCGGAGTCCCTACGGCCGGTTCCATGTCCCCGGAGTCCCTACGGCCAGTTCGACGTCCCCGGAGTCCCTACGGCCGGTTCGACGTCACCGGAGTCCCTACGGCCGGTTCGACGTCACCGGAGTCCCTACGGCCGGTTCGACGTCACCGGAGTCCCTACGGCCGGTTCGACGTCCCCGGAGTCCCTACGGCCGGTTCGACGTCACCGGAGTCCCTACGGCCGGTTCGACGTCACCGGAGTCCCTACGGCCGGTTCGACGTCACCGGAGTCCCTACGGCCGGTTCGACGTCCCCGGAGTCCCTTCGGCCGGTTCCATGTCCCCGGAGTCCCTACGGCCAGTTCGACGTCCCCGGAGTCCCTTCAGCCGGTTCCATGTCCCCGGAGTCCCTACGACCAGTTCGACGTCCCCGGAGTCCCTACGGCCGGTTCGACGTCCCCGGAGTCCCTTCAGCCGGTTCCATGTCCCCGGAGTCCCTACGGCCGGTTCGATGTCCCCGGAGTCCCTTCGGCCGGTTCGACGTCCCCGGAGTCCCTTCGGCCGGTTCCATGTCCCCGGAGTCCCTACGGCCGGTTCGACGTCCCCGGAGTCCCTTCGGCCGGTTCCATGTCCCCGGAGTCCCTTCGGCCGGTTCGACGTCCCCGGAGTCCCTTCGGCCGGTTCCATGTCCCCGGAGTCCCTACGGCCGGTTCGACGTCCCCGGAGTCCCTTCGGCCGGTTCGACGTCCCCGGAGTCCCTTCGGCCGGTTCGACGTCTCCGGAGTCCCTACGGCCGGTTCGATATCCCCGGAGTCCCTTCGGCCGGTTCGACGTCCCCGGAGTCCCTACGGCCGGTTCGACGTCCCCGGAGTCCCTTCGGCCGGTTCCATGTCCCCGGAGTCCCTACGGCCAGTTCGACGTCCCCGGAGTCCCTACGGCCAGTTCGACGTCCCCGGAGTCCCTACGGCCGGTTCGACGTCCCCGGAGTCCCTACGGCCGGTTCGACGTCCCCGGAGTCCCTACGGCCGGTTCGACGTCCCCGGAGTCCCTTCGGCCGGTTCGACGTCCCCGGAGTCCCTTCAGCCGGTGTGACAGGGACAGGCGTGGGCAGGTGTCGAGTCCTTTCGGCCCGGGATGGGCTCCGCCGGTGCAGAGTCCTTTTTTTTCAGAGGCTGAACTCCAGGATATTGTCAATGTATTCACTGAGGCACATGAAAGCATGGGCCTTACGCTTAACATCCGTAAGGCAAAGGTCCTCTACCAGCCTGTCACCACCGCACAGCACTGCCCTCCAATCATCAAGATTCACAGCGCGGCCCTGGACAACGTGGACCATTTCCCATATCTCGGGAGCCTCTTATCAACAAAGGCAGACATTGATGCGGAGATTCAACATCGCCTCCAATGCGCCAGTGCAGCCTTCGGTCGTCTGAGGAAAAGAGTGTTTGAAGACCAGGCCCTCAAATCTACCACCAAGCTCATGGTCTACAGGGCTGTAGTAATACCCGCCCTCCTGTATGGATCCGAAGCATGGCCGATGTATAGAAGGCACCTCAAGTCGCTGGAGATATATCACCAACGATGTCTCCACAAAATCCTGCAAATCCCCTGGGAGGACAGGCACACCAACATCAGTGTCCTCGACCAGGCTAACATCCCCAGTATTGAAGCACTGACCACACTCGATCAGCTTCGCTGGGCAGGCCACATTGTTCGCATGCCAGATACGAGACTCACTAAGCAAGTGCTTTATGCGGAGCTCCTTCGTGGTAAATGAAGCCAAAGGAGGACAGTGGAAACGTTATAAGGACACCCTCAAAGCCTCCCTGGTAAAGTGCGACATCACCACTGACACCTTGGAGACCATGGCCGAAGACCGCCCGAGGTGGAGAAAGTGCATCCGGGAGTGCGTTGAGCTCTTCGAGTCTCAACGCAAAGAACGTGAAGAGGCCAAGCGCAGGCAGCGGAAGGAGCGCGCGGCAAACCAGCCCCACCCACCCCTTCCCTCGACGAATGTCTGTCCCACCTGTGACAGAGTCTGTGGCTCTCGTATCGGACTGTTCAGCCATCAAAGAATTCACTTTGGGAGTGGAAGCAAGTCTTCCTTGATTCCGAGAGGCTGCCTATGATGATGATGTTCCTAATGTACAGTGAGCAGTGTCAACTTTGACAGAAGAGCCCCAGAACACATGAGAACTGCATCCACAAGTAAATTGTCCATTTTTTGGTTCAGCAAATAAACAAAAATGTCTGGACTGTCCTTACTAGTTTTATTATTAGTACTGTAATAGGTGCGAAAAGATATTTATTCCTGTTTCTACAAATGCAGCAAATGTACATTACAAGAAATGTAGATATTTATACTCTGTTGTAATTTGATTCCTTGCACTTTGACAGCAAGTCAAGTGACAATAAGTCTTAACTACAAAGAGATTACATTGGGCTAGAAATTGCATACCGCCCTGTTTGGGCCGATAACTTTTCAGGGAGTGCAAAAATATCGCCAGGCAGTAAAGTTTTGATTCTTCTGGGAACTTCCACTTTAGCGCTCCAAGAGGGAAGTGGAGTGTTAAATAAAGCCCTATCACTTCCCTTAGAGCACTAAAGGGAGCGAGAGGAGCAGTATCGGCAGACCGCTGAGCAATGTTTGGGGCAGAGCTGCTGTCTTTGCAGGCTCCTTCCCTCCCTTAAAGGGAAGGGCCAATGCTGCAGTGAAGGAATCTTCAGGCTGTGACTGGTGGGGGACAGTTCTTGCGATACATGCACAGCAGCCCCAAGCACTCAGAGAGTGCAGGGCTGAGCAATCGTGGGGGAAATAGAAAGCAGGAATCACCAGAAAGGGAACATAAATTGATTTTGCCCTATTTGACCACCACTGCCTTTAAATATTGCCCCTCCCCCCCCCCCCCACCCCCCCACCCCCCCACCGCCCAAGCAGCCAGTAAAGGTGACAATGCATGGCGATGCTACAAGGGGCGGAAGCAAATATTACATCCGGGGCAGTAACGGGGCGCTGCGCAGCACATGACATCACGATCTACGGGGCGCAAGAGATCGACGCGGTAAGTCTTTGCACCAGCGCAAAACTGCCAGGGAAGTTCGCGCCGTTCGTAATTTTGCCGTGCCCAGTCGGTAACCCCTTAGCACCCCGTTACCGCCCCCAGCAGGTGCAAATGGGAGGTGCAAACCAGGCAAATTCCTCCCCCAACATTTCATCCAACAGTGGTCTCCTTTTCCTTTTATAAATATTTAGCCTTTCATAGAATCATAGAAAAATTACGACACAGAAGTGTCCATGCTAATCGAAAAAGAATTACCCAGCCAAATCCCACCTTCCAGCACTAGGTCTGTAGCCCTGTAGGTTATGGCTCTTTAAGTGTACATCCAAGTACCTTTTAAATGTAATGAGGGTTTCTGCCTCAACCACCATTTCAGGCAGTAAATTCCAGACTCCCACCACCCTCTGGGTGAAGAAATGTATCCTCATCTCCCCTCTAATCCTTCTACCAATGACTTTAAAACTATACCCGTCCCCCCACCCTACACCTGCCCCCCACCCCCACCCGCAGGTTATTGACCCCTCTGCTAAGGGAAATAGGTCCTTCCTGTCCACTTTATCAAGGTTCCTCATAATTTTATACACCTCAATTAGATTTCCCCTCAGCCTCCTTTATTCCAAGGAAAACAACCCCATCTATCCAATCTTTCCTCATAGCTAAAGTTTTCCAGTCCTGGCAACAACCTCCTCAATCTCCTCTGCACCCTTTCTAGTGCAACCACACCCTTCCTGTAATGTGGTGACCAGAACTGCACGTAGTACTCAAGCTGTGTCTGGTGGGGGACAGCTCCTGCGATACGCGCATAGAACATAAGAACATAAGAAATAGGAACAGGAGTTGGCCATACGGCCCCTCGAGCCTGCTCCGCCATTCAATAAAATCATGGCTGATCTGATCATGGACTCAGCTGCACTTCCCCGCCCACTCCTCATAACCCCTTATCCCCTTATCGTTTAAGAAACTATCTATTTCTGTCTTAAATTTATTCAATGTTCCAGCTTCCATAGCTCTCTGAGGCAGCGAATTCCACAGATTTACAATCCTCAGAGAAGAAATTCCTCCTCATCTCAGTTTTAAATGGGCGGTTCCTTATTCTAAGATCGTGCCCTCTAGTTCTAGTCTCCCCCATCAGTGGAAACATCCTCTCTGCATCCACCTTGTCAAGCCCCCTCATAATCTTATACCTCTCATTCTTCTGAATTCCAATGAGTAGAGGCCCAACCTACTCAACCTTTCCTCATAAGTCAACCCCCTCATCCCCGGAATCAACCTAGTGAACCTTCTCTGAACTGCCTCCAAAGCAAGTATATCCTTTCTTAAATATGGAAACCAAAACTGCACGCAGTATTCCAGGTGTGACCTCACCAATACCTTACATAGCTGTAGTAAGACTTCCCTGCTTTTATACTCCATCCCCTTTGCAATAAAGGCCAAGATAACATTGGCCTTCCTTATCACTTGCTGTACCTGCATACTATCCTTTTGTGTTTCATGCACAAGTAGCCCCAGGTCTCGCTGTACTGTGGCACTTTGCAATCTTTCTCCATTTAAATAATAACTTGCTATTTGATTTTTTTCTGCCAAAGTGCATGACCTCACACTTTCCAACATTATACTCCATCTGCCAGATTTTTTTCCCACTCACTTAGCCTGCCTTTGTCCTTTTGCAGATTTTTTGTGTCCTCCTCACACATTGCTTTTCCTCCCATCTTTATATCGTCAGCAAACTTGGCTACGTTACACTCAGTCCCTTCTTCCAAGTCGTTAATATAGATTGTAAATAGTTAGGGTCCCAGCACTGATCCCTGCAGCACCCCACTAGTTACTGGTTGCCAACCAGAGAATGAACCATTTATCCTGACTCTCTGTTCTCTGTTAGTCAGCCAATCCTCTATCCATGCTAATATATTACCCCCAACCCTGTGAAATTCTATCTAGTGCAGTAACCTTTTATGTGGCACCTTGTCAAATGCCTTCTGGAAGTCCAAATACACCACATCCACTAGTTCCCTTTATCCACCCTGTTCATTACAGCCTCAAAGATCTCCAGCAAATTTGTCAAACACGACTTCCCCTTCATTAATCCGTACTGATTCTGCCTGACCGAATTTTGCTTTTCCAAATGTCCTGCTACTGTTTCTAAGAGAGTGAAGGTCTGAGCAATCATGAGGGAAATAGAAGGCAGGAGTCACCAGAAAGGGGACAGAAATTGATTTTGCCCTATCTGACCACCGCTGCCTTTAAATATCACCCCACCCCACCCCCCCACTCCACGCCCCCCCACCCACCCCCACCCCACCCCGCCCCCCCAAGTAGCCAGTATTCTATGCCTCGGTAAATAAAGGAAAGCATTCCGTATGCCTTTTTAACTACATTATCGACCAGTCCTGCTACCTTTAAGGATCTGTGGACATACACTCCAAGGTCCCTCTGTTTCTCCATGCCTCTCAGTATCCTCCCATTTATTGTGTATTCCCTTGCATTGTTGCCCCTCCCCAAATGTATTATCTCACACTTTTCCAGATTGAATTCCATTTGCCACTTTTCTGTCCAACTAATATCTTCTTGCAATCTAGAGCTTTCCTCCTCACTGTCAACCACATAGGCAATCTTTGTAACATTTGAAAATTTCTTTATCATGGCCCCTGCATTGAAATTTAAATCATTAATATATACTACAAAAAGTAAGGGACCGAGTACTGAGCCCTGTGGAACCCCACTGGAAACAGCCTTCCAGTCACAAAAACTCCGCTCAACCATTAACCTTTGCTTCCTGCCACTGAGCCAATTTTGGATCCAATTTGCCACTCTCCCTTGGATCCAAAGCTTTTACTTTTTTGATCAGCCTACCATGTGGGACATTGTCAAAAGGCTTGCTAACATCCATGTAAACTACAACAAATGCATTGCCCTCATCGGCCCTCCTTGTTTCCTCCTCAAAGAACTCAATTAAGTTAGTCAGACACGATCTTCCCTTAACAAATCCACGCTGACTAACCTTGATTAAACTGTGTCTTTCTAAATGAAGGTTTATACTGTCCCTTAGAATTGATTCGAGTAGTTTGCCCATCACCGAGGTTAAACTTAACTGGCCTGTAATTGCTCGGTTTATCCCTTCCTCCCTTTTTAAACAATGGCACAACTTTAGCAGTTCTCCAATCCTCTGGCACCACTCCTGTAGGGAGGATTTAGTAGCCTGGTGTATATTTCTTCCGGTCCGTGCAATTTATCTACTTTCAAGGATGCGAAATCCCTTAAAAACCCCATTATAAAACATTTTTCTACGGCGTGAGTAGTCCAAAAGGAATGTGAATAATTGTGCTTGATTGGTGAGACAATCAGTAAAAATGTGGAGAGAGTGCAAAAAAGATTTACAAGGATGATACCAGAACTCTGACGTTATACCTATCAGGAAAGGATGAACAGGCTGGGTCTTGTTTCTCTTAAAAAGAGAAGGCTGAGGGGTGATTTAATAGAGGCTTTAAAATTCCGAAAGGTTTTGATATACAGAGAGAGAGAGAGTGCTTCCACTTGTGGGGAATAGCAAAACTAGAGGCTATCAATATAAGATAGTCACCAAGAATTCAAATAGGGAATTCAAAAGAAACCTCTTTAACCAGAGAGCAGTGAGACTGTGAAACTCACGACCACAGGCAGTGGACGAAGCGAATAGTATAGATGCATTTAAGGGGAAACTAGAGAAGCACATGAGGGAGAAGTGAATAGAGGGTTATACTGATAGAGTTAGATGAAGAAGGAGCTCGAGTGTAACATAAATGCCAGCATGGACTGGCTGGGCTGCATGGCCTATTTCTGTGCTGTATATTCTATTTAATTCTATGTTAACTCTTGCCTATTTCCATCATTTCTGTTTTTCAAGCACTTTTGATCACCCTGGTCATCTTCCTGTCTTCATATCTAATAGTAATACTGCTGCAAACCTTCAGTCATTTGTCTATGGTGCTATATCTTTCATTACTGGGGTAATTTGTTGAAGGAATATTTTAAAGCTCTTATTTCATGTAATACACCCTTATATTACTGACGCATAACCACTTCAGTGCATACCATAAAACACACACTCTGGACAATATTTATCCCTCAGCCATTTGGCCCAACAGGTCCATGCCGGTGTTTATGCTCCACAAAGCCCTCCTCCCATCCTTCTTCATAGAAACATAGAAACATAGAAAATAGGTGCAGGAGTAGGCCATTCGGCCCTTTAAGCCTGCACCACCATTCAATAAGATCATGGCTGATCATTAACCTCAGTACCCCTTTCCTGCTTTCTCTCCATACCTCTTGACCCCTTTAGCCATAAGTGCCACATCTAACTACCTCTTGAATATATCCAATGAACTGGCATCAACAACTCTCTGCGGTAGGGAATTCCACAGGTTAACAACTCTCTGAGTGAAGAAGTTTCTCCTCATCTCAGTCCTAAATGGCTTACTCCTTATCCTTAGACTGTGTCCCCTGGTTCTGGACTTCCCCAACATCGGAGTGAGTGAGTGAGTGAGTGTGAGTGAGTGGGAGAGTGAGTGAGTGGGAGAGTGAGTGAGTGAGTGAGTGGGTGGGTGGGTGAGTTAGTGAGTGAATGAGTGGGGTGAGTGAGTGAGTGAGTGGGTGAGTGAGCGAGTGTCTAACTCTATCAACATATCCTTCTATTCCTTTGACCCTCATGTGTTTATCTAGCTTCCCCTTAAATGCATCTATGCTATTCACCGTAACTATTCCTTGTGGTAGCATGTTCCACATTTTAACCACTCTCTGGGTAGAGACGTTTCTCCTGAAATCCCAATTGGATTTATTAATGACTATCTTATATTTATGGGCCCTAATACAGGTCTTGCCCACAAATGGAAACATCTTCTCTACGTCTACCTATCAAATCCTTTCTTAATCTTAGACCTCTATCAGGTTACCCCTCAGTCTCCTCTTTTCCAGAGAAAAGTGCCCCACAGCCTGTTCAATCTTTCTGTCTGTCTGTCAGACATAAATACAGCTCAAGTTCATGGTTTAATCTTGAGCACAATTTCATAGAAATTTGTGTTCATATCATATGTCAGGAATTTTGGTAATAGGAAGATGATTTAAGAAATTATTATTAAAATTTATTGCAGTTCATCTGGCTAATGCTCAGTAAAGCAATGGGAAGGATGTCACACTGTACTAAGTGCATACCAAAGAGCCATGGTCATAGTATCTGAATAATGCACAGATTTATTTAAACTATGAAAACAAACCAAAATGTTTAATTCCAAGACTACTAAAGCCACGGACTTTAATTCTGCATACAACAGAAAGTAGAGAGGATGAGAGTCAACCATTCAAATGTCTTGCCCTTTCATTAAAAACTACATGGAAAATTCATGGAATATTGGATGTAAAAAATGAACCATCCATCCCCATTATTACATTAACAGGAGAGATGCCAGATATATTGAAGATTTTCACTAACATCCCCCTTCTTCATATTTAGTGAAGGTCAGAAAACGATGCTAAAGATTCAAAAGTTATTGAAATTAGTGCGAGGAGCTCATGGAATTCTTTGTCACTAAGATTGTGGCCATCTGTTGAACTGCCTCAGCCGTATCCTTCCCTTCCCCTTGCCCACCAAGCCAAACTTCCCCCAAGGTTCTCCCTGTCCTATTGTTGAGCCCACATCTTTCTCTCGTTTCTCTATCAGCTCCCTCATGCCCTCTCCAAACTCATCTTGTCCATGAGACCTTCTTGCTCCTTTGACCCAATTCCTACTACACTGCTAAACACCCAACTTTCCATCTTGGCCCCCATGCTAGCTGACATTGTAAACAGTTCCCTCTTCTTAGGCACTGTTGCCCTCCCTTTAAAATCTTCCCCTCCCTCCTCAAAAAACTCACCCTTGACCCCTCCATCCTTGCAAACTGCCACCCCATCCCCAACCTTCCTTTCATCTCCAAAGTCCTTGAACATGTTGTCGTCTCCCAAATCTGCACCCATGTTTCACGCAACTCCTGTTTGAACCTTTTCAATCAGGTTTCCGGCCCTGCCACACACTGAAAAAGCCCGAATCAAAGTCATAAATGACATTCTCCTTGACTGTGACCATAGTGCACAATCCCTCCTCATCTCTCTCGACCTCATTGTCAAGCCAAGTGACACTGCACTCACCTCATTCCACTCTTTACTATCCAGTCGTAACCAGAGAATCACCTGCAATAGGTTCTCTTCCAACCCCTGCACCATTACCTTTGGAGGCCCCCAAGGATTTATCCTTGCCGCCTTCCTATTTCTCATCCAAATGCTGCCCTTTGGCAACATCATCCAAAGACATAACACCAGGTTCCACATGTATGTGAACGACATTCAGTCTCTCACGCATCCCCCAATTCCTTCGCCCCATCATTGCTGGCCAAAAGGGAGCTGGATGTGGCCCTTGTGGCTAAAGGGATCAAGGGGTATGGAGAGAAAGCAGGAATGGGGTACTGAAGTGAATGATCAGCCATGATCATATTGAATGTTGGTGCAGGCTCGAAGGGCCGAATAGCCTACTCCCGCACCTATTTTCTATGTTTCTATGTCTATGTTTCTATGTTTCTATGCCTTCAGTCGTCTAGGCCCGAAGCTCCAGAATTCCCTCACTACCTCTTCCTCCTCCTTTAAGACCCTCTGAAAGCCTACTTCTTTGACAATGCTTTTAGTCACCCCTATTAATAATTCCTTCCTCAGCTCTGTGTCAATTTTTATATGTGAAGCATCTTGGAACATTTTCCTACATTAATGGTGTTATATAAATGCAAAAATATTTGAGTCAGACCCTTTGGAGTTGTTTGGTATGTCAATTTGTTTATTGCAGGAAGTAGTTGAAATGCATTCTCTATAATGGCAACCCTCAGAATGTCCATTGTTTTTAAAAGCAAATACAAGAACTAAAAATGTTTAATACCTTAATTGCCCTGACTATTGAGATGATGGATCCGATCTTTAGAGTACCAGAAAGCTGTACAAGAGGTGTTAGGTTTTGCTGTAAACTTTAGCTCCCTGCTTTACAATGCCCATTCCACTTTTGAATTATGATTCTAATCATGGAATAAAGTTAATAGTTCATCATTCCTGTTGTTTACCAGCTGCTTAAAATACTCCGTATCTAAAATGAAAACTAATCAAAATGAAAAGGTAACACTAAATTTCAGAAACATCAAGTTAATACTTTTTTCAATGGATAAAATATAATCATGTTTGTGAAAGTCGGATTACTTTGTAACTTCGTACAAGTGAAAAATCATGCCAAACAAATTAAACTTGAGGTCGGAAAATTTGATAGCATCAAATTAAGAATTAGTCTCCTTAAATAGGTCCAAAATTCAAACAATCTATTCAACTGACATTTTTTTAAACTTCCTATCTGTGATAGGTTTCTGTCAGTAGTTTTTTAAACAATATGGAGCTGGAATTGTCCCTTTCTATAGCCCCATTAGCACCTCCGGGGGTGCGCCTCCAGGGGGCACTAATGGGACACAGTGTCGTTATCGCTCGGGGGAGGGGGGGCACTAGCCCCTCTGGGGAAATTGCCCCGGAAGTTTGTGGGGGGAAGCTGTGCCGGTAGCACCCTGCCCAGCATTTAGTAGACGCACACACGGCAATTATGTCATTGCCTTGCACGCCGACCCCTTTCCGCCCCGTGGGCCGTGAGGCTGGCGCAGGCCAATGTCAATGCCAGCTTCACTTGCCGCGAATCTGCCGGACATCCGCCGCCGGGGTGTCCCTTAAAGGGGCCTTTAGCCCCCCCCAGGCCACCGTTTTATTTTGTCAGCTGACTCTTGTGTCGGCCCGACAATGGCGGCCCTCGCATCCACCGGCATGCTGCCCGGCATTCCATTTTGGGTGCCGGGCCACTGGCCCTGCCGATTGTGTCCCTGGTGGCCCCTTTAAATGAAAGGGAGGGCCATGTAGCGTGTTAGCGCGGCACTGGACTCAATGCCGTGCTGCTGCCTCGGGGGCACACCCCCAAGGAAGTGGAGCGCTAGAGACAACGCTCTGATTCCTTTGAGGGGCGCACAGCCCAATTCCGTGTCGGAGCGGGTCTTCAGGCCCGTGTGCCAAAAGTCCCGGCCCCGGATAGTTACCGCCCCCAATCAGGACGAGGGACAACTTCACCCCTTTTGGGTTTTATTTCTTCTGCTCTCACATTGATCAACATAGGTGTAAAATTCCTTTGTGCACTTTGTGCTGTTGCAAATCCGTTTATTTTGAATAGGTTAAGAAATGCAATGCAACAGGCAAAGAAATTTTACACAAATTGATTAAGTGTACTATCAGAGGAAATTAAAAACCCTGGAATTAAAATTCAGCATCTTGAAATCAACATAGCTGTAAAAGTTGTGAGAAATAAATATACACTTACCACAAGCCACCCAGTCCGCAGGAAGAGAACCACTCCAAAGATGTTGATCATACAAGTTGTGAATACTCCATCCCATGTTCCAAATAGCACTGGATCCCAGACAAATATCTTAACTTTCCACCAGGGCTTAACATGGGACTGGGATACCTGTTTGGCAAATTAAGACCATTTTCCAGTTAGTAACCTGATATATAATATACAGTTGCTCCAAAGACAAAAGACTCATGTGTGGAAAGCATTCTATTTTATCCTGGTAGCTATTTTATCCCTAGGTTTTCATAAATCAGATCAAATAACTAGCCTCTTGCTATATAAGGAGGATTCCCAGTGAAAGCAGTAAAATACCAACTGCACATTTGATGCACGAGGGAAGTACATTTATAGCAGCTTTTTATGAATGGCAGTTTTGAAATAGTTTATAACAGTGTGAAAGTAGGATAGTAAATATAATTTAGTTTTTTTAATATCTAATTATCTAAATTTGTAATAAAGTAAATGCTTTGCAACTGTGCTCACAACATATTTTATGGGACAACATTCTAGTTGCTATAAACTGCTGACATGGTCGTACTAATATCTAACTGCATTAAACATCTGTTGACTGTGACCTTGTTTTGTCCCCAAGGCATTTACTTTAGATAACTTTGTTCAAATAAATGGATAAATGTTCATTTGAATTTTTAATATGTGCTGTTCCACTTTTCACAAACTCTATCTCCCTAAAAATGTGTTTACAGGATTACATAAAATAGAGAAAACAGAAAATATGTAGGGACAAATCTAATAACTTACAGTAATACATTGTGACTGCACTGCGAGCTTTAAAATCTACATTTTAATTAATTTTAATGCAAACGTCAGAGCATATTGCAATGTGGCCAAGCATGCTGCCTTTTTAGAACTTATGTTCAATATTAATTTTAAATATGTCTTGCTTTATACAGCCATGAAAGTTAGATCAGATTAATAGTGTTGGAGCTCAGGGGCCATGCCCAAGCCTCATGTCTTTATAGACTAAAAAGTGTTGAATATCTTAGGGCTAGACTTTCCACTTTGCTGTCTATCACCCAAAAAATGGGCGATGTTCCAGCGATGTTCGATGTTCCAGCCTTACCGATCACTGGCTCATCACCCATTTTTCGGATGGTGATTTTCCACTCAGCGATAGGCCAGCGATGTCAAATGGGCGATGCAAAAGGTCAGTGATGTGATGCTCTCCCAACGAATGGCCAGCGATGTGGAAGGCAAAAGCTTCCCTCGCAACGGCCTTCTGCGCATGCGATTTTTAATATTTTTTCCGGTTGACAGCATTTAGCGCGTTTTGGGAGGTCAGGGGTCATCCACACATGCGCAGAAGGTCAATTGTGGTGGGAGAGAGAGAGAAAGAGAGCAAGAAGGAGGAGAGAGCTTGGATTAGGATTAAGAGAGCAAAAGGTGATAAATTGGAAAACGTAAGTGTGAAGACTGTCATTTGAAAAAGTGTAGTCAAAAATGTTAATTTTAAAATGTGAATTCAAAATATTATAAAAGTTATCAGAATGTCAGCAGCATCATCATCGGATGTGGAGAAGGGCCAAGCCCTTCTCAAATGAGGCAAACGAGGTCCTCGTTCAGGAGGAACAGAAAAATATGGGCTGAGATTTCGGACGTCATCTCGGCGGCGTCTAGTGAGGCGAGGGGGTCCGACCAATGCTGCAAGCGTTGGAACAGCCTGTTCACGTCAGCAATAATAAGTACAGATTTTACATTGTATATTATTGTAATTTTAATATTAAATCTCCTGCATTGAAATATATTTTGTACACAGCGGGATACATTAGCTCCTGACATTGCAGACCTCAATGGAGATTGCATTAGAGAGAGATTTGTTTGTGTCAATCATCACCTTGTATCCCTGATGTGTGTTATAACTGTTAAAATGTCTTTCCATGATAGTACACATACTATACAGCTTATGCCATGCACTTTGACAATTTTGCAGAGGAAGATATCGAACAACCGAGCCCAGCAGGGGCGCACGGGAGGGGAGACAGCTGCCTTATAGCCGCTGAGTGACATTGAGGAGCATGCTACGGCTCTGGTGGGGATCCAGAGTCAAGCGGCCACTTCCCGTGGATCTGCCGAGCCCACTGATGTGTCACGTGAGTAATGTGTCAAGCAGTGTAAAAGTAATGTAACGTCATTTCATGACAATATACGAATGTACGGTTCTCTTAAACAATCTGTATATCTCAGACTAATCCTGCCTCCACAACTCTGTGTTACTTAAGTCCGCATAGATGTACGACCAATACGATGCATTGTTATGTAACGTCTTCTGGTCTCATTTATTGTAGTAGTGATTATTGTGGTAGTGATGCTACTCTGCAATGTGTACCCCTCTGCTATAATACTTAATAAGCTCAATTGTGTTTTGCAGGGCCCACAGCACAAATGTGCAGATCACCAGCGGTTCCATTGCAAGTGGTCCTCACCATGAGTGGGGAGGAGGAGGAGGAGGAGAAGAAGGAAGTGGATTCGAAGGAAGATGCCCCTAGCATCCCTCATCATGTGGTGGAATCACCTGTGGGACCTGTGGCCATTACGTCGGCATCTTCGACGGAAGAAGCAGCGGGACCAAGCGGCGTGCAACTGTCGACACCAAGGTGAGCAGTAGTGCCCTTGCAGACCCCACGTAGGTTGCATCAGCGAGTAGAGCACACGCCTATCCTGGCCGATCGCTTGGATGCCTTAGCTCAAATGTGCAAGGAGACCGTCGCGATAAGTCATGACCATCTCCAGGCATTTCTGGACTTCATGGAGACCCTCTCCCGGGTGGCACAACAGACGTTCGAGCAGATGATTCAGCAGACCGTCACCACCAATGCCTTGCAGCATGCATTGTTAGTGGGACACGGCGCTGCACCTGAACATGACGCAGACCGCAAACGCCAGCACACAAGCGGGTCAGGAGGAAGCAACTCCTTCTGATTCGGAAGGCGATCCCCATGCTTCGCCTTCCCCTCCTACATCCCCAACAGGCGATTGGACCAGCAGTTCCCCCACCATGGCAGGAAGTCTTGCTGTTGGCAGCTGCACGCCCGCGATGTCTCGGTGCCACCCGGGGACCAAATTGGGCAGGTGGGGCTAGAGTACGGGGAGGGAAACACGGCCCCAGGTGATGTGTGAACATTGTTTATGGTTTACTGTTGGGGTGTTGTTTGGGGAGGTTGGGTGGGAGGGTAAGTGGGTGGGTGGGTTGTTGGGTTGTTTGGGTTGCTCCTGTTGCAGTTGAAATTTAAATTTTGTTTGAGTAAAAATTTATTATTACAATTTACAATTATTGTGCATTTTCTTATAATAACGTAATAACATATTAATGTAAACAATGGCCGACCAGACCAGGCAATGAGGTAACGTAGCTCAACGCTAACGCAAACGCAACTGTTGTTTTGTGATAAACGTAACTGTAACTCTGACAGTCCACAATGGAAGTTCATGCAAAACGTTCATTTATGAGCTTCTCACGCAACACTTTTGCAGCCACGTAACTTCCACGGGGTTTTTCCAGTCTTGCGGGTGGCCGTGGGGTCATGGGTTCATCGCCAGGTTGAATGTCCTCCTAGAGGTGCTCATCGGCCTCCTCCTGCTCCTCTTCCTCCTCTTCTGCCTCCAATCCTTCTTGAGGTGGACCGGCAGCCCCATCTAGCAAATGTTGTTCTCTCCTTATAGCCAGGTTATGTAACATGCAGCACACCACAATAAACTCAGCGACCTGGTCAGGATGGTGCTGTAGGCTACCTCCCGAGTGGTCCAGGCATCTGAACCGCTGCTTTAGGATCCAATTGTCTTTTTGACGATGTTGCGTGTAGCAATATGGTTTTCATTGTAATGCTTCTCAGCCTCAGTAACAGGGTTACGCATGGGGGTCATGAGCCAGCTGGCAAGGCCATATCCTTTATCACCCAGCATCCAATTGTGACCTTGTAGCTGATTAGCAAACAAGTCAGAGACAGCACTCTCATGCAGGATGTGTGCATCATGGATGCTGCCTGGAAAGTTAGCATTAACTGCCATGATAATCTGGTTGTGGTTGACAACGAGCTGCACGTTTAGCGAGTGAAATCCCTTTCGGTTATGAAACACCTCCGCATTTTGTAAAGGTGATTTCAGGGAGATATGCGTGCAGTCTATTGCTCCCTACATCTTGGGGAAGTTTGCTATTCTCGAGAACCCCAAAGCCCTCGCGGTTTGTGCCTCCCTGGTCATAGGGAAATTTATAAAGTCCATCCTGTGAGCATAAAGAGCTTGAGTCACCTGTCAAATGGAGCAGTGTGTGGCATGCTGAGAAATATGGCAGATGTCGCCAGCTGAAGCCTGAAAAGAGTCCGATGCATAGAAGGATAGTGCCGCAGTAACCTTTACCTTGTCCCCGGTCCTGATGGTGCTGACATATCTCATTGATGACCTCCTTTCAGAGGTGCAACCTCTGAAGGCACGCATTATCAGACAAGTTCAGGTAAGATTTCTTTTCCTTGTAAGTTCTTCGGCTGTAAGGTCTCCTCATACGTCCACGCGTTAGTCTGCGACCTCTACGATTGGCCCCTTCACTTAACCCTTCACTTAACTCAAGCTCAGATGCCAGCAGTTCTGCATTTACTAGTAATGGCAGAGAAGATGCAGCCCCCATTCTTTCACTCTTTATATAAATGCCTTTTCTACTACTAAACTGACCTTTCTATAAAAATAAATGAAAATATAATTATAATAAATAATATAAGTTCAAATTTGACTGGATATATCTGTCAAATACACTTATAACCCACAAATTATTAGAGCACTCTTGTTTTTGCAGCCTCCCTCCTTTCCTCCGATATTCAAAATGGCGTCAAAATGGCATCCGTAGTGCTGAGCTCTATGAGTAAAGCCCGGGAAAAGCAATTATTTCCCAGCAATGTTGTCGGCGAGTGATGAGCCCGGCAATGTGCCGGTGACGTGCCAGAAGTTAGACTGGGCCATGTGCGGGCAATTACCTCGGCGATTAGCTTGGCAATGTGAGCCGAAAGTCAGGGAGATAATTTTTCGGCGATGATCCAGCCTGAATTTCCACTTTTTTGCCAAAATGATTGATGAAAGGTCGTTTTGTGCGATATATGGGCGATATATGGGCGATGTGAAGTGGAAAATCTAGCCCTTAGAGTTTGTGGCCTCAATCCACATTCCCCAATCTCATAGAAACATAGAAAATAGGTGCAGGATTAGGCCATTCGGCCCGTCGAGCCTGCACCACCATTCAATAAGATCATGGCTGATCATTCCCTCAATATCCCTGTCCCACTTTCTCTCCATATCCCTTGATCTCTTTAGCCATAAGGGCCATATCTAACTCCCTCTTGAATATATCCAATGAACTGGCATCAACAACTCTCTGCGATAGGGAATTCCACAAGTTAACAACTCTCTGAGTGAAGAAGTTTCTCCTCATCTCAGTCCTAAATGGCCTACCCCTTATCCTAAGACTGTGTCCCCTGGTTCTGGACTTTCCCAGCATCGGGAACATTCTTCCCGCACCTAACCTGTCCAGTCCCATCAGAATCTTATACGTTTCTATGAGATCCCCTCTCATCCTTCTAAACTCCAGTGAATAAAGGCCCAGTTGATCCAGTCTCTCCTCATATGTCAGTCTCACCACCCCAGGAATCAGTCTGGTGAACCTTCGCTGCACTCCCTCAATAGCAAGAACGTCGTTCCTCAGATTAGAAGACCAAAACTGAACACAATATTCCAGGTGAGGCCTCACCAAGGCCCTGTACAACTGCAGTAAGACCTCCCTGCTCCTATACTCAAATCCCCTAGCTATGAAGGCCAACATACCATTTGCCTTCTTCACCGCCTGCTGTACCTGCATGCCAACTTTCAATGACTGATGAACAATGACACCCAGGTCTCGTTGCACCTCCCCCTTTCCTAATCTGCCGCCATTCAGATAATATTCTGCCTTCGTGTTTTTTTCCCCAAAGTGGATAACCTCACATTTATCCACATTGAACAGCATTTGCCATGTATTTGCACACACACCTAACCTGTCCAAGTCACCCTGCAGCCTTTTAGCATCCTCCTCACAGCTCACATTGCCACCCAGCATTGTGTCATCTGCAAATTAGTTCTAAGAAATACCAAAGTTTAACCTTATCATAGAAGACATCAGGAACTGCTATTAGCAGTCTAAAATTAATTTTAATCTCCTGGAAAAGCCAGATGGGATACAGAAGGCTTGAATTTGCGGTTGGAGGCTTCCCGTGGGTGGATGCCTCTGAATCACAATAAAAGAACATAGCTACTGGATAGTCCTGGATCCACGGAGACTCACGTTCCTGGGTCTCTACACATATGCATGCGTAAAGGCACATGTATAAGAACATAAGAACATAAGAAATAGGAACAGGAGTAGGATATACGGCCCCTCGAGCTTGCTTCGCCATTTAATACGATCATGGCTGATCTGATCATGGATTCAGCTCCACTTCCGTGCCCGCTCCCCATAACCCCTTATCGTTTAAGAAACTGTCTATTTCTGTCTTAAATTTATTCAATGTTCCAGCTTCCACAGCTCTCTGTGCCAGCGAATTCCACAGATTTACAACCCTCTGAGAGAAGAAATTTCTCCTCATCTCTGTTTTAAATGGGCGGCCCCTTGTTCTAAGATCGTGCCCTCTAGTTCTAGACTCCCCTATCAGTGGAAACATCCTCTCTGCATCCACCTTGTCAAGCCCCCTCATAATCTTATATGTTTCGATAAGATCACCTCTCATTCTTCTGAATTCCAATGAGTAGAGGCCCAACCGACTCAACCTTTCCTCATAAGTCAACCTCCTCATCCCCGGAATCAACCTAGTGAACCATCTCTGAACTGTCTCCAAAGCAAGTATATCCTTTCGTAAATATGGAAACCAAAACTGCACGCAGTATTCCAGGTGTGGCCTCACCAATACCTTATATAGCTGTAGTAAGACTTCCCTGCTTTTATACCCTATCCCCTTTGCAATAAAGGCCAAGATACCATTGGCCTTCCTGATCACTTGCTGTACCTGCATACTATCCTTTTGTGTTTCATGCACAATTACCCCCAGGTCCCGCTGTACTGCCGCCATTTGCAATCTTTCTCCATTTAAATAATAACTTGGTCTTTGATTTTTTTCTGCCAAAGTGCATGACCTCACACTTTCCGACATTATACTCCATCTGCCAAATTTTTGCCCACTCACTTAGCCTGTCCATTTCCTTTGCAGATTTTTTTGTGTCCTCCTCTGACATTGCTTTTCCTCCCATCATTGAATCATCAGCAAACTTGGCTTCGATACACTTAGTCCCTTCTTCCAAGTCGTTAATAGAGATTGTAAAGAGTTGGCGTCCCAGCATTGATCCCTGCAGCACCCCACTAGTTACTGGTTGCCAACCAGAGAATGAACCATTTATCCCGACTCTCTGTTCTCTGTTAGTTAGCCAATCCTCTATCCATGCTAATATATTACCCCCAACCCTGTGAACTTTTATCTTGTGCAGTAACCTTTTATGTGGCACCTTGTCAAATGCATCTGGAAGTCTAAATACACCACATCCACTGGTTCCCCTTTATTCACCCTGTTCGTTACAACCTCAAAGAACTCCAGCAAATTTGTCAAACATGACTTCATAAATCCATGCTGACTCCATCACAAGCATCCCTGGGATCATGTGGGCTGGCCCAACTTATCAGAAAGGAGATTTGCATTATGCTTGTGGGGATTTCATTTACATATGGAATCCCCACAAGCTTAATAGGAATCACCCAAAAAATAAATTTTTACAGCACTGAAATAAAAAAATTGCACGTTTAAAATGAATTAAAATACATTAAAATTAGTTAAACATTTAAAACAAAAGTTTTCATTTTTGAAAAATAATTGAAAACATTTTTCAAGGGGACAAAAATAACACACTTATTTTACAGGTTTTTGAATGTTAAAATGATTTTATTTTAATAATTATTTTCACCCTTACGCTGGTAAAAGATGGCCTTACGCCTGCTTTTACCAGGCATGAGTTTCATGGACATTTGCCAGGCACGAGTTGGGCAAATAGCCCAACTCTCTGCCCGCGGATGCCCAATTCTCGGGGAAGTGGAGGATCTGTCACGAAGATTCTTGACGGATCGCAAGTTCTGGATCTTCGCACATGCACAGCGCATGCAGAAACCGGAACTTGCGAGGTACGTACACACCGCGTGCATGGCCATAGACCCTGGAAAATCTGCACCTCCAGCAAGTGTACCTTGCTATAAGCTATGGCAGGATCAGAATCTATCCTTGCACATGAAGACCAGGGCGAAATTTGTCCAGATCCCTTTCCTCTTCTTAATTGTTCTTAGTTTGGATAAGATGGCTGACTTTGACCTCCTGGCTTCTTTCTGATGTTTTTGTCGGATGAAGTGTATATGCTATACATTAATTTCTTTGCCTTGAATAGTTTGTTTAATGTTAACACCAAAAGTTTTCTGAAAAATCTTAAATAATGCAGTTGAATTATAGCTACAATCTGTAAAAATTACTTTGATAATGCATAGAAATGGTTTGGATCAAAATGTTGCTGCTACACAGTATACACTTTGGATGCACCATTGAAAAGACAATTGCAATAATACTGGTCATACGCTTCTAAGCTAGCTCTTAATATAAAGAGGTAATTTTATGAGTTCACAAACCGAGCAAATGAGGCTGCATGTCGGGAGAGCAAAATTGTAAAAGTCCCCCTTTGTAGATATTGCTCAAAATAATTAGCCCTATATCGAGACTTTCTTTTATGTGCAAGAAACTCAAGGGCAGAAATTACCGCCTGCAATATCAAAGAATGAAAGCTTAACATTTTCACTTGCTATTTTAACAAAGTCAATACCCAGTTTATTTTAAATTGGTCCATGACTTTCAAATGTTTGTCTCCTGTTATGGCCAGCAGTAATTTGTATCCTTATATTCCAATAGTTGATGCATCAACTATTAACACCAGCTGCAATATTCAGTGATGTTAGTTTTAGGTTTTTTTGCACAATTAATTGTTTATTAAATGAATATAATGCAATTCAAAACTATTTGAGTCATATTACAATATTTTCTTTCGAGAATGATCACACACATTTCAACTGTCCCATGCCACATGCAATATTTTCTTAATGGAAAATTTATGCACTGCAGTTTTACTTAAATGGGATATAAATTTGTGCATCATGCAAATGACTAATTTATTTCAACATGATCTGACCCATCAATATTTCAAGTATGCAGTCCAGTGTGGCATTTCTGATTTAATTAATCCATACTTTTGTAGAATACCTACCAAAATTAAGTCAGTTTACTTAATTGTACTAACTCCAGGGTGAAGTCAAAATCTTTGGTCAGTACTGTCTGAACTTGAAACCAAAAGTTATTTTTACTGGGGCAAAATGCAGACTTTGTGAAGAAGATTCTACCAAGTGACATTAGCCAGCAGAAAAATGATGGTGATGCAACAGTTTCGCTCTGAGGCCCAGAAAGACTTCTAATAAATATTGACATAATTTTGTCTTGCAACAAAGGCCCAGAATTTGCAGTTGTAATGGCGGCAAAACTGTCAGCGTTCACTGTCAATACAACTGTGAATCAGACAGCACCTTCTGGAGTATGCACATGTGCAGTTAAACACAGAATCCAGAAGTTGCTGTCAGTCATTTGCTGCTACTCCACAGGATGTGCTGTTGAAATCCCCGGAGCCGGTAATCAATTGAAATCATTGAACTGATGAACTTTTAAGCTGGAATATTGCTGTTAATACCCTTGAAAAAGCTAAGCCTTAGTTCAGTGAGATGTAACTGAGTCATAACTCACAACCGTTCTGACCCTGAAAAATTTATATATTTGTGGATTGTCAAATTCCTCCATTATGATAAAAACATTCCATGGTCTTTAATATTGAATACTTTTTTTTAAGTTTCTTTATGGTATTTTAGCTTCTAGCTTAATCCCATGTGTATGCACCAATCTTTACTTCTTTCTCTGTAAAATGGTTAAAAAGTGAAGGAAAATCAGTGCATTTTATTTCCTGGTTTGCTATCAGTGAGAATTCTTCAATCTGATTGGCTGCTTGATGACATTATTGTTGATGGACACTGGAGATCCCCTAGACTTGACAAATTCAAATTAATGTCGGGAGAGGTGAAATCAAGGCCACAGAAATCGCTAGATCTTTGTGGGCAGCTTTCTTGGAGGCCAGCAGCTAGTGCCATCACTTCACCGCTGACCGCTAAATCTGAACCAATGTCTCAAAAGCTGTCAATTGCTGTTGTTATGTGGGCTTCAATGGCTATTGATTAAATCATGTATTTCACATGAAATAAGATTTTTTTTCAAATGGAAACCTGAAAGGAAAACAGAAAATGTTGGAAGTACACGGTAGGCCAAACAGCATTGGAAAAAAGAAAAGGTAGATTCATGTTTTAAGTGTTGACTCTATGTCAGAATATTCTGATATATGGTTTCTTATCTGAACTGTTCAACTGTCTTTTCTCTTTTCGGATGCTGGAAAAACTGCGTTTCCAGAAGATTTTCTTTTTTATTTCAGATTGACAACAGTTTTCTGTTATGGATTCGACAGACTGACTAACATTCTTTATTTAAGACTTTTCCAGCCTTCAGAGATAGATTTTTATTCTAACAGCCTTTGGATCAAAACCCAAGTGAAGATCCTGCTCAAAAAGGTTACATGAGAGACAGTAACTACATCAATGTGTTAGTCAAATTCACCTGTGCAGCTTCATGGAAAAGTTCTTGCACGTGCCCAGCACGTCTAGATCCATGGGAACTATTTAGTAGTAATGTTGTTTTATCCATCACCTCTGAATTGCACTTCAGATTCCAGTCTTCTTCCATACTGTGCAAACGCTGAAGCATCCAGTCAAACAGTAAAGGGATATATACGTCAACGCCTAGGTTTGATCAAAGTGCCTTTTATCTTCATGAAAAGAAGCCACTTCATTCTTTACCCTAAAATAAAGCACAAGTCTTTAGATATTCAATCTATTAGAACTTAATTCCAGAAGTTTCGAACAGATAATATGAATTATATGGCGCTGCTCCTTTTTGACAAATATTGGCCTGATCACATCTCTCAGAAACCTCTCAAAGCGCTTTGCATACAGGATATACTTTGAGGACAGTCATTATTACTTTATAGGTAAACACCTAGATTCCACAAAGAGATGAATGGCCAAATAATCAATTCTTAATGGTATTAGTGTTGGCCAGGACATGAGGGAAATGCTGCTTTTCTTCCAACAGTGCACAAGACCTCCAACTAAACTATTAGACCCATTAGAAACAACTTGTTTGAAAGACAGCATCTCTGACAATACAGATCTTCTTCAGTTAGCATCGCAACGTCAGCCTAGATCATGCATTCATGGAATGAGGTTTGAACTCTCAACATACTGACCCAGAGGTGAGAATGCTACCAAATGAACCAAGCTGAATGATAAATATTAGATTTACTGTCATTATTCTCCTGTTAGTGTTAACCACTAAGTGCTATTGAACAAGTTGATTAAACAACTGGAAACTAAGATTTCTGCTTCAAAATATAGTTATTCCTATTCCCCGCAGTTTATAATGTATCCTTCTCATCCACCAGATGAAGGTTCAGTCTTATTGTAAAAGAATAGAACTCATTAAACCTTATACAGTGTTGTTTTTATTTTAAACCATTCTATGCACATCAAGTTGCTAACAATAACCTATAAAATACAGGCTAGAAAAAAAATCCTGTCCTAATCGCACATGGCAGGGATTGCGAGAACGGTATATAGAACATCTTCATTTGATGATTAAGAACTACTATATCATAAATTGGTAATCTGTCCTTTCATTGCATTATTTAATCTTCCTCTCATTGAATAGCTCTCTCAAGGTAATACCAAAAAAGGGAGGAACTGGTCATCCACATGTTGGCCAGGAAAAGAATCTCTGCTCTACCACACTATCCCCTTTTTAAAAAACCAATGAATCATGTTCAATAATGACATGGATTAAGCTAAATTGCTATTTTGCAAATACCATCCATTAGAGGTGCTCAAACTAGAGCCTGTGGGTTGGTCACATGCAGTCCTCGAACCAGGGCTGTCTAGCCGAAGAAGTCTCCGTGAGTCACCTTCCTACAGAACTGATAAATCCTCAGTTCACCGTAAAAAGTCAGTGCTGCAGACAGACCTTCCCAACTGCCAGTCCCATCAAATTCAAATAGACAAGCCCAGCGACATTAAAAAATAGCAACAAAAATGGAATGGCAAATCTAAATTCAGTCTGTAACTCAACTTGGGGTGCAGCGGCTTTTACGTGTATTTAATTACACAAAATTAATTTTAAATTCAGTGGCATGGTTTACAACAGCACTAAATTAACAATTAATGTTGTTATGTTTTTAATGTGGCCCATGATGGTCCAATTGTATGTAATTAAGTGACTAATTGAAAAAAAACTTTGGACAACCCTGTCAACAAGGTAACATACTTCAAAGTTTGCTTAAGCAACAGCTACAACTCTAGTGAGTTGGCCCTTAATCCTGCTCATCACAAATTAAAACCACATGCCCAGAATGACATCTACACCAATAAATAACCTAACCGTATTAGTTAGGGAAACAGATTATTTGGATGACAACAGAGCTGGCAGAACTAGCTGTAATACAACAGCAACATAAAGGCAGCAGTTGCCAGAAAACGCATTGCCTATACTTCTTCAGTTTTGGAGGAATCCCTTCAAGATGATTCTGAAAGAATATTTTCCTCTTTCATCAGAAAAAGTGTTGATATAGACAATCTGTGCTTTGACATTATGAAATGTTTGTAAGAGTGGGACCAATTCTCCTGAATTTCAGCTGAAACACTATTTGAGTTGTTTTCCACTATTGCAACTGATCTGGTTAATTATGCTGCCAAGATTTTAATTGCCTAGCATATCAAGTCCTTGAAAAAAAATGTGCACATTTGAACAAAGGTCATAAACATCCACGCTACTTCATTGGTTCAGAATATTTGTGATTTTGTCAGATGTAGAAGAGTCACCCAGACTCCCTAGTGGCCTCCTGGGTAAAGTCATCACTGAGTGTTTTACTAAGTCAGAATGCCGCACGTTCCATCTCCGGTTTACAGCGAGTTATTTAATCTCAGCCAGAGCAGCAATTGGGATGCTACAATTAGCCTCTGTGTCTTTGGACCATGGAGGTGGAAATCTGCCAAGGACTGCTTTCTAGTGACCCCTCATGGAAAGTGTGAATATGCAGACAAGACTGGGCTCAGTTATGATGGCCCAATGTCCAATTTGGTGCTGATCATTTGCGTGAGATGTGGAAGGTTTCTGACACCCATGAAGCTACAATTCAGCAAAAGTGACCCACCTTCAGGACAGATGGGAAGAAAATTGAAGGTGAGAAGAGCCAGATTATCGAGAAGAGAGGACTCCACCTGTCATGTATCATGGGCAGCAATGACGAATTTGGTGGGATTCCATCAGGATGACACCAGAGATATCAGTCAGCTACAATGCTGTCTTGATCAGACCCTTCCCTGGAGACTCCTGCATCCAAATGTTGGCTGTGGATACAGGACCATCCCAATGCCTCTTGAAGGGTAAACACCATGAGGAGGTTGGGGATGAGTAGTAGCTCGATTCTTCTGTTTTAATTAAACAAACTATTTAGCTATCCTTGAAAACTCTCCAAAATCAGAATGATAAAAATTTCAGGCAATAAGGAGACAATTCCACCCATTGGTGCCAAGTTTCGGCCTGAGTAGCTCCTGTTTTTTTGGAGCAACTGGTTTAGAATGGAATATCTTAGAAATTGCAATTCTCGGCATTTAGTTTGCTCCAGTTCTAGTCAGTTAGAACAGTTTCAGTTTGGAACAGATTTCTTTTTTCAAAAGGGGGCGTGTCCGGCCACTTACGCCCATTTTGAAAGTTTAGGCAGTGAAAACATACTCCAAACTAACTTAGAATGGAGTAAGTGTAGATTTTTGTACGCTCAGAAAAACCTTGTCTACACTTAGAAAATCAGGCGTAGGTTACAAATCAGGCGTAGGGAATGGGGGGGGGGGGCGGGGATTTAAAGGGAAGTTTACAAACATTAAACACTTCAGTTTTACAAATAAAGAGCCATCATCAATAATAAATAATAAATACATCAATAAATCAACCAATAAATCAATCAAAAAAAATTAATAAAAAATAAAAAACATTAAATAATCAATAAATAAAACATTTTCTACTCACCGACTGCAGCACTGGGAGTTCTCCGGGAGTGCTGGGATGCCCCCCACCTCCCCCCCCCCCCCCCCCCGCCACAGTGTGTCTCTGTCAGTGTCTCTATCTCTCTGTCTGTCTCTCACTCTCTGTCTGTCAGTGTCTGTGTTTCTGACAATGAGAGGAGGGGGGTGGGGTGGGGGAAGGGGAGGGGGAGGAGAGAGGTAGAGGGGGGTGGGGGGAGGAGAGGGGGGAGGAGAGGGGGGAGGAGAAGCGGGGGGAAGGAGGGGGGAGGGAAGGAGAGGGGAGGGAGGGAGGAAGGAAGGAGAGGGGAGGGAGGGAAGGAGAGGGGAGGGAGGGAGGAAGGAAGGAGAGGGGAGGGAGGGAAGGAGAGGGTAGGGAGGAGAGGGGAGGGAGGGAAGGAGAGGGGAGGGAGGGAGAGAAGGAGGCTGAACGGCCGGGCCCAAGACTTCGGGCTGGATTTACAGGTAGATGGCGTCGGGTCTTGGGTCCCGGGTCCGGGGGGGGGGTTGCGGAGATCGGGGGCTGAGGGGGTCACGGAGATCAGGGGGGGGAGAGAGCCGCGGAGGTCGGGGGGGGAAAGAGAGTCGAGGAGGTCGGGTCGCTGGGGGGGGGGGGCGGGGGCGAGGGGGGGAAAGCGGAGGTCGGGTTGCTGGGGGGGGGTGGGGGGGAGCGGAGGTCGGGGCGGGGGGGAGTGGAGGTCGGGTCGCCGGGGTGGCACGGGGGAGCGTGGAGGTCGGGTTGGGTCGGGTTGCCGGGGGGGGGGGGAGCATGGGAGTGGAGGTTGGGTCGCCGGGGGGGGGGGGGGGGGGAGGTTGGGTCGCCGAGGTGGGGAGAGCGGGAGTCAAGTCGGGTCGGGTCCGGTCGGGTGGGAGGTGAGCATTATCCATGCAGCCCCAGTCAGGCCATTCGGCCATGCGTGCTTTGGGCCCCTCCCACAGTTTTGGGCGACTGGAGCTACTGCACATGCGCGCCCACTGTAGCGCGCATGTGCAGTGGTCCTGGCACTGTTTTCAGCGCAGGGACCTGGCTCCGCCCCCTACAGCTCGTGCTGCGCCACGTCCAGCTCCAGAGGACCTGCAGGGAGCCGGAGAATAGGTGAGTTTTTTTTAGGCGCACTTTGTGGCGTGAAAAACGTGCATCCAGGTCCGGGCTGCGCCGTTTTAGGTGCGGCCCGAAACTTGGGCCCATTGTGTTGGTGCTAGCTCCATACTGGAGATACCCATTCTAATCTTATTTCCTTGCTCTTATCCTGAATTCTTCAATATTTTTCTTCAAGCGTTTATCACTTAACTGCTTGATTGATTTGGTTTCAATAGCCACTTGTGGTACTGTATGTGGAAAAAGTCTCTTCCTATCTGCCCTTTTATACTTTTAATACTAATCCTAAATTTATGATCTTTTATTACAAATTCACTCACCAGTCAACATAATGTTTCACTGCTGACCCTATTAAACCATTGAATAATTTTGAACATTTCTATTAAATTTCCTTTTAAAAGCCCTAGTTTAACAAATCTCTCATAACGATACCCTCTCTCATCGCCCTAAATCTATGATGCTCCTTTTCCATAGCTCAGATATCTTTGTCATTATGGGGTGTCCAAAACTGCACACACTATTCTGGTCTAACCAGTGTCTCATACAGATTTACCACTACCTTCTTGATTTTGTATTCAATGCCTTTTTATTTTAATAAAACACAATCACATTTGTCCTTTAATAGCTTTTTTCCCCAACTGTAATCTTACCTTGAAAGATCTGTGTATCTGTACTTTCACCATACTGAGAATTGTACCATCTTAGATACACTTCCATTCTCTTAATTTAACCAAAATATACTACAATTTTATTAACATTGAACTGCAGCATTCTTCACAGTTTGCCATGCCTACTCATTTAGTATCATGCACAAATGTTCATATTATAGAAACATAGAACATAGAAACATAGAAATTTACAGCGCAGAAGGAGGTCATTCCGGCCCATCGTGTCCGTGCCGACCGACAAAGAGCCGCACGGCCCTTGGTCAGCAGCCCTAAAGGTTACATATAAACCTATGAACAATGACGGAAATGCAAAGAGCACCCAGCCCAACCAGTCTGCCTCACACAACTGCGACATTCCTTATACTGGAAACATCTACACTCTACCCGAACCGGAGCCATGTGATCTCCTGGGAGAGGCAAAAACCAGATAAAAACCTAGGCCAATTTAGGGAGAAAACAATCTGGGAAAATTTCTCTCCGACCCATCCAGGCGATCGAAACTAGTCCAGGAGATCACCCTGGCTGTATTCTATTCCCTGCAGTACTTACCATTCTATCTGCACCGTCCAACAAAAGATCATCCAGTCTAATCCCAATTACCAGCTCTAGGTCCGTAACCCTGTAGGTTACGGCACTTCAAGTGCCCATCCAACCATCTCTTAAAAGTGGTGAGGGTTTCTGCATCCACCACTCTTCCAGGCAGCGAGTTCCAGATCCCCACAACCCTCTGCGAAAAGAAGCCCCCCCAATCCCCTCTAAACCTTCCACCAACCACCTCAAAACTATGCCCCCTCGTAATAGACCCCTCCACCAATGGAAATAGACCCTTATTATTCACTATGTCCAGGCCCCTCAATATTTTGTACACCTCAATGAGGTCTCCTCTCAACCTCCTCTGTTCCAATGAGAACAAACACAGCCTATCCAATCTGTCCTCATAACTAAGATTCTCCATTTCAGGCAGCATCCTAGTAAATCTCCTCTGCACCCTCTCTAGTGCAATCATGTCCTTCTGATAATACGGCAACCAGAACTGCACGCAGTATTCCAGCTGTGGCTTAACCAAAGAATTATACAATTTAAGCATAACCTCCCTGCTCTTATATTCTATGCCTCGGCCAATAAAGACAAGCATTCCGTATGCCTTCTTAACCACCTTATCCACCTGGCCTGCTACTTTCAGGGATCTGTGTACAAGCACTCCAAGGTCCCTTTGTTCATCTACACTGTTAAATGGTCTACCGCATAATGTGTATACCCTTTCCTTATTAGCCCTTCCAATGTGCATCACCTCACACTTCTCTGAATTAAATTCCATTTGCCAATGCTTGGCCCACCTTACAAGTAGATTGATATCCTCCTGCAGCCCATGACTTTCCTCTTCATTATCAATCACACAGCCAATTTTAGTGTCGTCTGCAAACTTCTTAATCATACTCCCTATATTCAAACCTAAATCGTTATATATACCACAAAAAGCAAGGGACCCACTACTGAGCCCTGCGGAACCCCACTGGAAACATCCTTCCAGTCACAAAAACATCCATCAACCATTACCTTTTGCTTCCTACCTCAGGGCCAATTTTGGATCCAACTTGCCACTTTGCCCTGAATCCCATGGGCTTTAACCTTCATGATCAGTTTACCATGAGGGATCTTATCAAAAGCCTTGCTAAAATCCATATATACAACATTGTACACACTACCCTCATCGACCCTCTTGGTTACCTCCTCAAAAAATTCAATCGGGTTAGTCAAACACGATCTTCCATTAACAAATCCGTGCTGACTGTCCCTAATTAATCCTTGTCTTTCCAAATGCAGATTTATCCTGTCTTTCAGGATTTTTTCCAATAGTTTTCCCACCACTGAGGTTAGGCTGACATGCCTGTAATTACTCGGCCTATCCCTTTTTCCCTTCTTAAACAAGGGTAGTACATTAGCAATCCTCCAATCCTCTGGCACCATGCCCATAACCAAAGAGGACTGGAAAATGATGGTCAAGGCCTCTGCTATTTCCTCTTTTACTTCGCTCAACAGCCTGGGATGCATTTCAACTGGGCCTAGGGACTTATCTACTTTCAAAGCTGCTAAAGCCCTTAATACTTTCTCTCTCACTATATTTATTTCATCCAGAATATCACACTCTTCCTCTATAGCAGTATCTGCATTACCTCTTTCCTTTGTGAAAACAGATGCAAAGTATTCGTTAAGAACCCTACCAACATCTTCCGCCTCCACACAAAGATTACCCTCGTGGTCTCTAATAGGTCCTACCCTTTCTTTAGTTACCCTCTTACTCTTAATATACTTATAGAACATCTTGGGGTTTTACTTAACTTTACTGGCCAAGAATTTCTTGTGCTCTCTCTTAGCATTTCTAATATCCTTTTTAATTTTACTTCTTAACTTTCTATATTCCTCTAAAGATTCTAAAGTATTTAGCCATTGATATATGACATAAGCGTCCCTTTTTTTCTTAATCCTCCTCTGTAAGCCCTAGACATCCGGGGGCTCTAGAATTACTTTCCCCAGCCTTTTTCTTTAAGGGCACATGTTTGGTCTGAGCATTCCGGATCTCCTCCTTGAATGCCTCCCACTGTTCCAACATTGATTTACCCACAAGTAGCTGTTTCCAGTCCACCATGGCCAAATCACTCCTTAACTTAGCAAAATTAGCTCATGCCCACACCCAAATTAGCTTATTATTGCTCTATGCCCACACCCAAAACATTCATTTGTATAGGGAACAAGAAAGTTCCCTAGTGTCATGTATGTAATCATAATGCAACAGTAATCTTCATGTAACTGTAACCTTCATGCAACTCCTGTACACTGTACTTATACCCTAGAAATGCACACCCTGACCACAGGGTGTGAACTTGTGGGAGACACTCCTCATCTGGGTTTCCAGGTATAAAAGGGGAGGTCCCACCCAGGGCCAGCACTCCTTGGTCCTGGGAATAAAGATTAAGGTCACGTAGTGACTATGTCTGCAGTACATGCCTCGTGTGAGTTTGTAGTACGGTGCAGGGACACCACATTTGGCAACGAGAAACGGGAATCACTAAACCACGAGGATGGCCACCGGTAGCACAGAGGAACGTTACTGTGTGGGTGAGGACTGGGACGACTTCGTGGAAAGGCTCCAGCAGAGCTTTGTCACAAGGACTGGCTGGAGCGACAGCGGCTGACAAGCGGAGGGCGCATATACTGACCAGCTGCGGACCACAGACGTATGCGCGGATGAAAGACCTGCTCGCACCCCAAAAACGAGCGGACAAGTCTTTTGAAGGGCTCAGCCAGCTGATCAGTGAGCATCTCAAGCCGGCGAGTAGCATACACATGGCCCGGCACCAGTTTTACACACACCGGCGTCGGGAGGGACAATACATCTCGGATTTCGTTGCGGACCTGTGGTGCTTGGCCAGTCTCTGTAAGTTCACAGACGCCTGCAGGGGGGAGATGTAAAGGGACTTTTTCATTGAGGACATTAATCATGCCGGGATTTTCAGGAAGCTCATAGAGGCCAAGGACTTGACTTTAGAAGGGGCGGCGTTGATAGCTCAGACCTTCATGGCAGGGGAAGAGGAGACCAAGCTAATTTACGCGCGCAGCCCTGGTCCCAACGTGGCAATGGACCAGGGAGTTAACATTGTGAATGCAGCTAGGGACCCCGTAGGCAGGCAAGGGAATTTCAAAACCGCCCAGGCAGAAACAGACTCTAGGGTGAGTCCACAACAGGGACAATGGAAAGGGGATCGGCAATTCACGCCATCACGAGGAACAATGCGTCCCCCGATGGGACCATTAACACCCACCATCAGAGTGCTTAGAAACAACCAAATGGGCAATCAGAGAGGAATGCCTGGTAACAGTCCCTTTGTTAACAACAATCTCAGCTCATGCTGGAGATGCGGGGGTAGACATACTGCGAAAAGCTGCAGGTTCCAGCAGTATACCTGTAGGATTTGTAACATCAGTGGACACTTGGCCAGGATGTGCAAAAAGGCTGTGGTGAGGCTAATCTGCAAGACAGAGGAACCAGACGAGGGGTCTGCAATGCAGGATGATGCCTGGGGAAAAGCCATGGATGCTGAAGTTCAGCGGGTTCACGTGGCCGACGTCCACAGCTCATACACTAAAATGCCACCCATGATGCTGAAAGTTTTATTGAATGGCATCCCGGTGCACATGGAGCTGGATACGGGAGCTAGCCAGTCACTTATGAGCGCCCAACAATTTGAGAGACTATGGCCACACAGAGCAAGCAGGCCCAAACTGGAACGCATTGACACGCAGCTACGGACGTACACCAAAGAGATCATCCCTGTGCTCGGCAGTGCAAACTTGGTGGTAACACATAATGGATCACAGAACCGGCTGCCACTCTGGATCGTCCCTGGAAATGGCCCTGCGCTCTTGGGGAGGAGTTGGCTAGCCGAGATGAATTGGAAATGGGGGGATATGCACGCCATTTCATCTGTGGAGCGAAGTTCATGCTCATAGGTCCAACAAAAATTCGGGTCACTGTTTCAACCCAGTGTCGGAATGTTCAAGGGCACTAAACTAGTGATACGCATTACTCCGGACGCCAGACCAGTGCACCACAAAGCCAGAGCGGTGCCATATGTGATGCGTGAGAAAATTGAAAGTGAATTGGACAGGCTGCTCAGAGAGGGCATAATTTCAGCCGTTGAATTCAGCGACTGGGCAAGTCCCATCGTTCCTGTCCTTAAAGCAGATGGCTCGGTCAGGATTTGTGGCGACTACAAAGCCACCATCAACCGAGTGTCGCTGCAAGACCAATACCTGCTATGGGGCAGCCAGGTAGTCATGCCCCAGAAAGGCAGGGAAGCGTTCATCAGGGAACTCCACAGCGAGCACCCTGGCATTGTGTTAATGAAGGCCATTGCCCGGTCACATGTATAGTGGTCGGGGATTGACTCAGACCTGGAACACTGGGTTTGCAGGTGCACGTGTGCCCAGCTGGACAATGCCCCCAGGGAGGTCCCACTCAGCCCGTGGCCCTGGCCCACCAGGCCATGGTCACGTATTCACATAGACTATGTGGGCCCGTTCATGGGGAAAATGTTCCTGATCGTTGTCGATGCATACTCGAAATGGATCGAGTGCATCATATTAAACTCGTGCACAACATCCATCACCGTGGAGAGTCTGCGTACGGTTTTCACGACCCACGGCTTGTCGGACATCCTGGTCAGCGATAATGGCCTGTGTTTCACCAGCCATGAATTCCAGGAGTTTATGTCGGGCAATGATATCAAACACGTCCGGACAGCGCCGTTCAAGCCGGCTTCCAATGGCCAGGCGGAACATGCAGTCCAAGTCATAAAACAGGGCATGCTACACATCCAAGGACCCTCCCTTCAGTACCGCCTATCGTGCCTCCTGCTGGCCTACAGGTTCCACCCGCACTCGCTCACGGGAGTCCCGCCAGCGAAACTCCTCATGAAACGCATGCTTAAAAAGCGTGTGTCCCTCATTCACCCAGCCCTGGCAGACATTATTGAGGGCAAGCACAAGTACCAAACATAATTCAATAATCGAAACTCAAGGGGGAGGTGTATAGAAATGGATGACCCGGTATTTGTTCTTAACCATGCTTTGGGATCCAAGTGGCTTGAGGGCACAGTAATTGGCAAAGAAGGAAATAGGGTCATAGTAGTCAGACTAAACAATGGGCAGATATGCCGCAAACACTTGGATCAAGTAAAGAAAAGGTTCAGCATAGACACGGAGGAACCTGAAGAAGAGCATGAGATGTCACCCACACCACTGCCAGTGGATGAGCAACGAGGACAATCCACAGCATGCACAGTCCCTGCAGCCAGCCCGGACAGGCCAGAATCACCTCAGGTGACAGAGCCGAGGCTCAGCCACCAGGGCCACAACTGCGGCGCTCCACGAGAGAGCGTCGATCACCTGAAAGACTTTACCCTTGACACAAAAAGATGTAGGGGGGGAGATGATGTCATGCGTGTAACCATCATGCAACGGTAATCTTCATGTAACTGTAACCTTCATGCAACTCCTGTACACTGTACTTATACCCTAGAAATGCACACCCTGACCACTCCTCACCTGGGTTTCCAGGTATAAAAGGGGAGATCCCACCCAGGGTCAGCACTCCTTGGTCCTGGGAATAAAGGTTAAGGTCACATAGTGACTGTGTCTGCAGTACATGCCTCGTGTGAGTTTGTCGTACGGTGCAGGGACACCACACCTAGTTAGCACGAGTTACATTATTCCAATCCAGGAAACATCCATTTACTCTTACCCACTGCTTTCTATCCTTCAGCCATCTCTATTTCCAAGCTGCCACTTTAATAGCAGTTGCCTTGTACAACCCTCAAATCCTCAGCCAGAGGCATGCACTTGCTGTTAATAAAGCTTTTCTTAAGATTAATCAAATGAGAGGTCAAAATTGCAATCTTTGGAACCAAAATGCTAGAAAATGTTAATCTTGGTAAATAATCTACAAACATGTTTAAAGTTGATCCTCGATGGCAGTTAATATCTTTTGACACGTCAGATATCATAATTCAGTAAAATATTAACTTCCAAACAGATACCAATGCACCAAACCTGTAGAACATGTTTACCCCCAGCCACCCCGATCACTATTCTTTATAAAACTTAATATTTTTTCTTTTTAAAGTTACTTCAAATTTGTTTCTGCACAGTGATAGTTATAAGCATTAATTTTATCATCTGACACTCTGCCAGCTGTAGGTTCAAGTCACAGCACTGGCTGGCTGTTACTCACATCGAAGGCCACAACAGGCAGGAATTGTGCCTTGGCTGCCTGGAGCAGGACATTCCAGCTCAGAGGAAAGAAACGCCTTTAAAAGACGAATACTTTGAAGCTGACAATGTAGCAGGGTTGATGTTCGTTCTGAAGTCCCTGACAGCCTCTGAGATCCTTTCAAACAAAAAATCTAAACAAAATGTTTTTATAAAAAGTGATTCCAGAGTCAAGTTAACATCAGTGACATCATTGAATAAAAGAGCATAACCAGAAGTCACTAAGTAGCATCATCTGAAATTCACACAAGAATCAGTAGAAAAGCCATACTGCAACTTAATCTGCTCTTCAGAAAAAAAGTTAAACAGGGTCTTTAAATAGTCTCTAGAGCCCTAAACAGGTGGAGTAGATGTATTGTATGATAATGAAAGCATCTGATTCAAGTCAAATATTCAGGTACTACCAAGTAATTTAGATAGAGTTACATATAATTTACAGCACTGAAACAGGCCATTCTGCCCAATAGGTCTATGTTCCACATGAGCCGCCTTCCATCTTAGTTCCTCTCACAGTTTCAAAACATCCAGTGGGGTACCGCAGGGATCAGTGCTGGGACCCCAACTATTTACAATCTATATTAACGACTTGGAGGAAGGGACTGAGTATAATGTGGCCAAGTTTGCTGACAATACAAAGATGGGAGGAAACGCAATGTGTGAGGAGGACACAAAAAAATCTGCAAAAGGACATAGACAGTCTAAGTGAGTGGGCAAAAATTTGGCAGATGGAGTATAATGTTGGAAAGTGTGAAGTCATGCACTTTGGCAGAAAAAAATCAAAGAGCAAGTTATTATATAAATGGAGAAAGATTGCAAAGTGCTGCACTACAGCGGGATCTGGGGTACTTGTGCATGAAACACAAAAGGTACAGCAAGTGATCAGGAAGGCCAATGGAATCGTGGCCTTTATTGCAAAGGATATTGTGTTCCTAACACAGATGAGGCTGCACACAGGGAGGTTAAAGTAACAGTGACCTCAGTCTTTAATAAGACACGCCAGAGTGAGGAACAGGCCTTGGGGCCGGCTTCTATACAGTGCTCCCAAGGGATGCTGGGATCCTTTGGGACTTAAGGGGATGAGCTCCCTGGTGGCGGAACATGGGAGTGCATGCTTTACAGATACACATCACTCCCTCCCCCCCAAAGTCAAAGTGAAAACTATTTACAAGGTGAGGCGGCGGGAGCCTTTCTTTCCCTGGTGGACCGCCTCGGTACAAATGTCTGTTCAGGTGTGTTGGTTGTGCCCTCGCTGGGCTGGCGTGTTGTTGGCCCTGCAGGGCTGCAAGGTGAGCCTGGCCTTGTTGGGCTGTTGGGCATGATGGGTTCGATTTCCTGGTCTGGTGTGGTGTCGTTGATCCTTTGGGTGTGTGTTGTGGGCTCGAAAATGGTGGTGTCTACTATGGGTTGTTCAGGGCAGTCTGTGAACTGCAGCCTCGTTTGGTCCAGGTGCTTTCTGCAAATTTGTCCATTGTCTAGTTTGACTACAAACACCCTATTCCGTTCTTTAGCTATCACCGTGCCCACGATCCACTTGGGACTATGTCCATAGTTTAGCACATACACAGGGTCATTCAAATCAATTTCCCGTGACACAGTGGCGCAACCATCGTTTACATTTTGTTGCTGCCGTCTGCTCTCTACCTGATCATGCAGGTTGGGGTGAACCAGCGAGAGTCTGGTTTTATGTGTCCTTTTCATGAGTAGCTCAGTTGGGGGCACCCCTGTGAGCGAGTGGGGTCTTGTGCGGTAGCTGAGCAGTACTCGGGACAGGCGGGTTTGGAGTGAGCCTTCTGTGACTCGTTTAAGGCTCTGTTTGATGGTTTGTATTGCCCGCTCTGCCTGCCCATTGGAGGCTGATTTAAAAGGGGCCGAGGTGACATGTTTGATCCCATTGCGGGTCATGAATTCTTTAAATTCGGCACTGGTGAAACATGGTCTGTTGTCACTGACCAGTATGTGAGGCAGGCCGTGGGTGGCAAACATGGCCCTCAGGCTTTCAATGGTGGTGGTGGCGGTGCTTCCCGACATTATTTCACATTCAATCCATTTTGAAAAAGCATCCACCACCACCAGGAACATTTTACCGAGAAACGGGCCCACAAAGTTGACATGGATCCTCGACCATGGTCTGGAGGGCCAGGAGCACAAACTTAGTGGTGCCTCTCTGGGCGCGTTGCTCAACTGAGCACACACGCTGCATTGCCGTACACAGGACTCGAAGTCAGAATCAATACCGGGCCACGACACGTGGGATCTGGCTATCGCTTTCATCATTACTATACCTGGGTGTGTGCTGTGAAGATCCGAGATGAACGTCTCCCTGCCCTTTTTGGGTAGTACTACGCGGTTACCCCACAACAGGCAATCTGCCTGAATGGACAGCTCATCCTTTCGCCCCTGAACGGCTTGATTGGCTCTTGCATTTCAACGGGGATGCTGGCCCAGCTCCCATGCAGTACACAGTTTTTTACTAGGGACAGCAGAGGATCTTGGCTGGTCCAAGTCTTAATCTGGCGGGACGTGACAAGTGATTTATCATTTTCAAACGCTTCCATGACCATCAACAAGTCTGCGGGCTGCGCCACCATCAACAAGTTTGCAGGCTGCGCCATTTCCACCCCCGTGGTGGGCAATGATAGCCGACTGAGAGCATCCGCACAGTTCTCGGTGCCTGGCCTGTGGCGGATGGTATAGTTATCCGTTGATAGCATGAGTGCCCACCTTTGTATGTGGGCTGAGGCATTAGTATTTATCCCCTTGTTTTCAGCGAACAGGGATGTGAGGGGCTTGTGATCGGTTTCCAGCTCAAATTTGTGGCCAAACAGGTACTGATGCATTTTCTTTACCCCGACCACACACACCAATGTTTCTTTCTCAATCATGCTGTAGGCCCTCTCAGCCTTAGACAAGCTCCTGGAAGCATAGGCGACAGGTTGCAACTTCCCCGCAACATTAGCTTGTCGACTCCATACGACGAGGCGTCACATGCTAGCACAAGTCTTTTACATGAATTATACAATACAAGCAGCTTGTTGGAGCATAAAATGTTTCTGGCTTTCTCAAAAGCAATTACTTGGTTTTTTCCCATACCCAGTTCTCACCTTTGCGCAATAACACATGTAGGGGCTCTAAAAGGATGCTTAACCCCGGTAGGAAGTTACCAAAATAGTTGAGGAGTCCCAGGAACGACCGCAGCTCCGTGACATTCTGTGGCCTGGGCGCGTTCCTGATAGCCTCTGACTTGGCGTCTGTGGGCCGAATGCCATCCGCCATGATCTTTCTCCCCAAAAACTCCACTTCTGTTGCCATGAAGACGCATTTCGATCTCTTCAGCTGCAGCCCTATGTGATCCAGTCGCTGGAGGACCTCCTCCAGGTTTTGTAGGTGCTCGATGGTGTCCCGACCCATGACCAATATGTCATCCTGAAAAACCACCGTGCGTGGTACTGACTTGAGTAGGCTCTCCATGTTTCTCTGGAAGATCGCTGCAGCTGACCAAATTCCAAACGGGCATCTGTTGTAGATGAACAGTCCCTTGTGCGCATTGATGCAGGTGAAGCCCTTCGAAGACTCCTCCAGCTCCTGCGTCATGTAGGCCGAAGTCAGGTCGAGCTTGGTGAACGTCTTGCCTCCTGCCAGCATCGCAAATAGGTCGTCTGCCTTAGGTAGCGGGTATTGGTCCTGTAGCGAGAAATGATTAATAGTTACTTTATAATCACCGCAAATCCTGACCGTGCCATCATTTTTGAGTACTGGAACAATTGGGCTGGCCCACTCACTGAATTCCACTGGGGAGATGATGCCTCGCATTGCAGCCTGTCCAGCTCGATTTCCACTCTCTCCCTCATCATGTGAGGTACCGCTCGCGCCTTGTGGTGAATGGGTCGTGCCTTTGGGACCAAATGGATCTGTACCTTCGCCCCGGAAAAGTTTCCAATGCCTGGCTCAAAAAGGAAGGAAATTTGTTGAGAACCTGGGTACGTGAGACCTCATCGACATGTGATAGTGCTTGGATGTCATCTCAGTTCCAGCAGATTTTGCCCAGCCAGCTCCTTCCAAGCAATGTGGGGCCATCGCCCAGGACAATCCAGAGTGGCAGTTCGTGCACCGTTCCCTCGTAGGTGACCTTGACCATGGCGCTGCCCAGGACAGGGATAAGCTCTTTGGTGTACGTTCTCAGTTTCATGTGGATGGGGCTCAGGGCTGGTCTGAATGCCTTGTTGCACCACAGTCTCTCCAACATCTTTTTACTCATGATGGATTGGCTAGCGCCAGTGTCCAGTTCCATGGCTATGCGTAAGCCATTCCATTTTATGTTTAGCATTATAGGTGGACATTTCGTCGAAAATGTGTGCACCCCGTGTACTTCAGCATCTGCCTCCTCTCTCTGAGGCTCAAAATTGCTTTGATCCACCATGGACCGATCTTCCTCTGCCACGTGGTGGTTAGCAGGTTTTGCAGAGCTTGCAGCTCATTTGCAAGCTCGTTGGAGGTGCCCCATTGTTCCACAGCTCTTGCAAACATACCCTTTGAAGCGGCATGAATAGGCTGAATGGAAGCCTCCACAACGCCAACAAGGTGTGAATTGCCTTGCATGCATCCGTTGTTGGGGACTCTGAGTCATCTGGGTCACCTGAGGTCTGCTGCCAGTTGCAGACTCGTGGGTTCTGCCCTGTACATTTCTGCTCGCAAACACAGTTCCAGTTAATTTATGAACATTGCTAGCACTTGTGTGCTGAGAGATGTGTTTGGTGTTATCACTGGTGGACATAAACGCCTGTGCTATCACAATGGCCTTACTGAGGGTCGGTGTCTCTACAGTCAAAAGTTTTCGTAGGATGGTCTCGTGGTCAATGCCCAGTACAAAACAGTCTCTGAGCATTTGCTCCAGGTAGCCATCAAACTCACATTGTCCTGCAAGTCACCTTAGCTCGGCGATGTAGCTTGCCACTTCCTGACCTTCAGATCGCTGGCATGTGTAGAACCGATACCTTGCCATCAGCATGCTCTCCCTCAGGTTAAGATGCTCCCGAACAAGTGTACACAGCTACTCATACGACTTATCTGTGGGTTTCACCGGAGCCAGAAGATTCTTCATGAGGCTGTAGGTCGGTGCCCCGCAGACCGTGAGGAGGACCGCTCTCCTTTTTGCAGCGCTTCTTTCTCCATCCAGCTCGTTGGCTACAAAGTACTGGTCTAGCCGTTCGACATAGGCTTCCCAGTCCTCACCCTCCGAGAACTTCTCCAGGATGCCCACAGTTTGCTGCATCTTTGCGTTGGATTCGTATTCTCGTCACCAGTTATTGTGTTCCTAACACAGATGAGGCTGCACACAGGGAGGTTAAAATTACAGTGATCTCAGTCTTTAATAAGACACTCCAGAGTGAGGAACAGGCCTTAGGGGCTGGCTTATATACAGTGCTCCCAAGGGATTCTGGAATCCCTTAGGACTTCAGGGGATGAGCTCCCTGGTGGCGGAACATTGGAGTGCATGCTTTACAGATACACAACAAAGAGGATAGAGTATAAAAGCAGGGGAGTCTTGCTTCAGTTTACAGGGTATTGGTGAGGCCACACCTGGAATACTGCATGCAGTTTTGGTTTCCATATTTACGAAAGGATATACTTGCTTTGGAGAAGGTTCACTAGGTTGATTCCGGGGATGAGGGCGTTGACTTATGAGGAAAGGTTGAGTAGGTTGGGCCTCTATTCATTGGGATTCAGAAGAATGAGAGGTGATCTTATCGAAACGTATAAGATTATGAGGGGGCTTGACAAGGTGAATGCAGAGAGGATGTTTCCACTGATAGGGGAGACTAGAACTAGAGGGCATAATCTTAGAATAAGGGGTCACCCATTTAAAACTGAGATGAGGAAACATTTCTTCTCTCAGAGGCTTGTGGATCTGTGGAATTCGCTGCCTCAGAGAGCTGCGGATGCTGGGACATTGAATAAATTGAAGACAGAAATAGTCAGTTTCTTAAACAATAAGGGAATAAGGGGTTATGGGGAGCGGGCGAGGAAGTAGAGCTGAGTCCATGATTGGATCGGCCATGATCGTATTAAATGGCGAAGCAGGCTCGAGGAGTCATATGGCCTACTCCTGCTCCTATTTCTTATGTTCTTATGTTATCCTTCTATTCCTTTCTCCTTCATGTACTTATCTAATCTCCCCTTAAATGCATCTATGCTATTTGCCTCAACTATCCCATGTGGTAACAAATTCCACATTCAAATCATTCTCTGAATAAAGACGTTTCTCCTGAATTTCTTATTGGATTTATTAGATGTTGGCCCGGATTTTGCGCCGTCGATGACAGCATACGCACAATGTACGCCGTCGTAAACCATCAGACAGGCCGCGCAAGTTCTGGGTTTCCACATGTGCTGCGCATGCACGAGAACCCGGAACTTGCGATCTATCAAGGTTCGCCTTCACAAACCTACCGCACTGACCCTAAAATCACTTTTGCTGGCACAGAGTTGGATTATTTTGCTCAACTACTGCCCAGCAAATGCCCACAAAACCGTTACACAAGGTAAAAGCAGGTGCAGAGCCTGCTTTCACTTGCATATGGATGAATATAAATCTTAAATTCAAAATTTAAAAATCAAAAATCATGCACAAACATCTAAAATTAGTTTATGTAAATTTTGGCTTGGATTAATATGTTTAATTATTTTTCAAAAAATTTAATTTTTATCATACATGCTTTATGGAAGGGACTTTGAATTAAATTTGAAAATGGGAACACATATTTTTATTCCAGTTGTATAAATTATTTAATTATTTGGGGATTCCTCATATGCTTATGAGGGTTCCATTCGTAAATGGAATCGCCATTCGCATATTAGGAATCCTCCTTTCTGATTGGAAGACCTGGCCCACATGCTCCCAGCGATGCTTCCGAACTGCCTGCATCCCTGGGATCTTTGGACTTTTAGTAGGTGTTTATCTACAGGCCCAGGACCCAAAGTCTCCGAAGCCTGAAGGTAGGTGCTGATTTTTTTCCGAGGCATACTCCGGAGTTAATGCTAATTCTTAGCCCTTATAGTTACAGCCCCTAGTTTGGACTCCCCCACAGGTGGAAACATTTTCTCCATGTCTACCCTGTCGAACCCCTCAATAATTTTAATGACCTCTGTCAGGTCACCTCTCAGCCTTCTCTTTTCTGGGGAAAAGAAGCCAGCCTGTTCAATCTTTCCTAACAGTTATAATTTCTCAGTTCTGGTAACATTCTTGTAAATCTTTTTTGTACCTTCTCCAGCGCTTCTCTATTCTTTTTGGAATATGGAGACCAGAACTGTGCACAGTGCTCCAAGTGTGGTCTACCCAAAGTTCTATACAAGTTTAACATAACTTCTCTGCTTTTGAATTCTATTTCTCTAGAAATGAACCCCAATACTTTAATGGTTTTTTATAACCTATGTTGCTACTTTTAATGACTTGTGGATCTGTACCCCTTGGCAAAATTTTGACCTAGTTAGGAAATTGGCTGAGCAGCAGGAGTCAGAGAGTAAGAATAATGGGCAAGTACGCTAATTGGCAGAATGCGACGAGTGGTGTCCCACAGGGATTTGTGTTGGGGCCTCAAATATCCACTGTATTTATTAACGACTTAGATGTTGGGATAGAAAGACACATATCCAAATAGACGCAACTGCTGCCAACGAACCGGAAGTCGTTGCAGTTCCAGTGGTGTTTTTTGTTTGTTGCCGCTGGACCTCCCAAAATGAAGAATTAAAACACGGATTTTTAAAAAGTGTTCCGTTCCAGTTTAATTTATTAATTGTGTGAATTGTAGAATTTATTCAAGTATCTGTCTCTTGTTTGAAACATAGAAACATAGAAACATAGAAAGTAGGTGCAGGAGTAGGCCATTCGGCCCTTCAAGCCTGCACCACCATTCAATATGATCATGGCTGATCATGCAACTTCAGTACCCCATTCCTGCTTTCTCTCCATACCCCTTGATCCCTTTAGCCGTAAGGGCCACATCTAACTCCCTTTTGAATATATCTAATGAACTGGCATCAACAACTTTCTGTGGTAGAGAATTCCACAGGTTCACAATTCTCTGAGTGAAGAAGTTTCTCCTCATCTCGGTCCTAAATGGCTTACCCCTTATCTTTAGTCTGTGACCCCTGGTTCTGGACTTCCCCAAGATCGGGAACATTCTTCCTGCATCTAACCTGTCCAATCCCATCAGAATTTTATTTATTTCTATGAGATCCCCTCTTATACTTCTAAATTTCAGTGAATATAAGCCTAGTGAATCCAGTCTTTCTTCATATGTCAGTCCGGGAATCAGTCTGGTGAAACTCCGCTGCACTCCCTCAATAGCAAGAATGTCCTTCCTCAGATTAGGAGACCAAAACTGTACACAATACTCAAGGTGTGGTCTCACCAAGGCCCTGCACAACTGCAGTAAGACCTCCCTGCTCTTATACCCAAATCCCCTCACTATGAAGGCCAGCATGCCATTTGCTTTCTTTACTGCCTGCTGTACCTGCATGTCTACCTTAAATGACTGATGTACCATGACACCCAGGTCTCGTTGCACCTCCCCTTTTACTAATCTACGCCATTCAGATGATATTCTGCCTTTGTGTTTTTGCCATCAAAGTGGATAACCTCACACTTGTCCACATTATACTGTATCTGCCATGCATTTGCCCACTCACCTAACCTGTCCAAGTCCCCTTGCAGCCTCCTAGCATCCTCCTCACAGCTCGCACTGCCAACCAGCTTAGTGTCATCTGCAAACTTGGAGATATTACATTCAATTCCTTCGTCCAAATCATTAATGTATATTTTAAATAGCTGGGGTCCCACCACTGAACCCTGCGACACCCCACTGATCACTGCCTGCCATTCTGAAAAGGACTGGTTTATTCCCACTCTTTGCTTCCTGTCTGACAACCAGTTCTCTATCCACGTCAATACATTACCCCCAATACCATGTGCCTTAATTTTGCACACTAATCTTTTGTCTGGGACCTTGTCAAAAGCCTTTTGAAAGTCCAAATACACCACATCCACTGGTTTTCTCTTGTCCACTCTATTAGTTACATTCTCAAAAAATTCTACAAGATTTGTCAAGCATGATTTCCCTTTCATAAATCCGTGCTGACTTGGACCGAACCTGTCACTGCTTTCCAAATGCTCTGCTATTTCATCTTTAATAATTGATTCCAACATTTTCCCCACTAACGATGTCAGGCTAACTGGTCTATAATTCCGTGTTTTCTCTCTCCCTCCTTTTTTAAAAAGTGGTGTTACATTAGCTATCCTCCAATCCATAGGAACTGAACCAGAGTCCATGGAATGTTGGAAAATGACCACCAATGCATCTACTATTTCTAGGGCCACTTCCTTAAGTACTCTGGGATGCAGACTATCAGGCCCTGGGGATTTATCGGCCTTCAGTCCCTTCAATTTCCCCAACACCAGTTCCTGACTAATAAGGATTTCCCTCAGTTCCCTCTTCTCGCTAAACCCTCGGTCCCCTAGTATTTTCGGGTGGTTATTCGTGTCTTCCTTAGTGAAGACAGAACCAAAGTATTTGTTCAATTGGTCTGCCATTTCCTTGTTCCCCATTATGAATTCCCCTGATTCTGACTGCAAGGGACCTACATTAGTCTTCACTAATCTTTTTCTCTTCACATACCTATAGAAGCTTTTGCAGTCAGTTTTTATGTTTCCTGCAAGCTTACTCTCATTCTTTATTTTCCCTCTCCTAATTAAACCATTAGTCCTCCTCTGCTGAATTCTAAATTTCTCCCAGTCCTCAGGTTTGCTGCTTTTTCTGGGCAATTTATATGCCTCTTCCTTGGATTTAAAATTTTTCCTAATTTCCCTTGGTTGAGCTACCTTCCGTTTTTTATTCTTATGCCACAAAGGAATGTACAATTGTTGTAGTTCATTCATATGATATTTAAATGTCTGCCATTGCCTATCCACCATCAACCCTTTAAGTATCATTCTCCAGTCCATCCTAGTCTATTCACCTCTCATACCATTTGAAAGGGGATTGTGATCTGCCTCTGTGTTTCTGATCAGACATTTCTCCAAACTCCCATGACAAGTGCTCCAGATCTCAGTTCCTACTCACGTCATGTTGAATAAGTTTAATTTACATTTGACACGTGGAGGAAGCACTGGTTCAAAATTAACCCACGTGATTACTTCAATTGACTTCAGTGTAGCGTGATGGTAACAGTATAAACAGGGTATCCCCTCATATCCCCTTTATTCAAAAAATCATTTTTTGCCTCTTTAAATGAAGATTTAGGGCTGGATGCCCCGGAGCAGCGGCAATGGCGGCAGTGAGCGCCTCAGCACTCTGCCGTGATCCTCCGGTCCGGTTTTGCAGCAGTCCTGAGCAGCACCGCTCGGAAGAGCTGCGCACGGTGTGCAACGTTCCTGGTTGCAACACCAGCGCAAGTTTCAACTCCTGCCTGACCCGTCCGCTCAGAAGTGCGCCCACAATGATCGCCTCGGAAATCAGGGTGGTCCTATGATCCCGTCGGTGAAGAGGTAGATAATGGACTCCGAAGGTAATATGTCCTTACTATACATTATAAATGCACACGAGGCCCATACTTGAGAAAAAATCACTCTGTGACCAGTTACCTTTATTACCAAGACCTCAAGAGGCAAACGGTGGGTGGAGCTTCCCCTTTTATACCGGAAAGTCCAGGTTAGGAGTGTCTCCCACAAGTTCACCCCCTTGTGGTCAGTGTTCTCAAGGTGTACTACTTAGGTCAGCTTATACATGGGTTACAATGATAGTTGAATACATGACATCACCTCCCACCCAAAGTCTTATTGGGATCATAGGTTAAGTCTCTCTGGTGGTTTACGCTCCCTTGTAGAGCGCCTGAGTTGGGGCTCCGGTTGTTGGCCGCTGGCCTGAGTGTCTGCTGTTTGCGGTGCCTCAGGCCTGTCCAGATTGCCCACAGTGACTGGGCTCTCCTCCACTTTGTTCCCGTGTTCAGTCACCTGTGGTGGATTAAACTCTACGTCGTGTTCTTCCTCTGCTTCTTCTATGGGGTTGCTGAACCTCCTTTTAGTTTGATCCACGTGTTTGTGGCAGATTTGTCCATTGGTAAGTTTAACTACCAAAACCCTATTCCCCTCTTTGGCAATCACAGTGCCTTCAAGCCATTTAGGCCCTGCAGCATAATTAAGGACAAAAACAGGGTCATTGACATCAATACATCACGCCCTCGCATTCCTGTCATGGTAGTCACATTGTGACTGATGCCTGCTCTCAACAATTTCTTTCATGATGGGGTGTATAAGGGATAACCTGGTTTTGAGTGTCCTTTTCATTAGCAGCTCTGCGGGTGGAACCCCTGTGAGCGAGTGTGGTTGGGATCTATTGGCCAACAAGAGGCGTAATAAGCGGCTTTGTAGGGAACCCCCTTGGATTCTGAGCATCCCCTGTTTGATTATCTGCACTGCTCGTTCCGCCTGGCCGTTTGAGGCCAGCTTGAATGGTGCCGTTCTGATATGGTTGATTGCATTGGCTGCCATGAAGTCCTGGAATTCAGTGCTTGTGAAGCATGGGCCATTGTCGTTGACCAAGACATCCGGGAGACCATGGGCGGTGAACATTGCCCGTAGACTTTCTACCATGGCAGAGGATGTGCTTGAATTTAAAATGGCACACTCAATCCATTTGGAGTAGGCGTCTACTACAACCAAAAACATTTTCCCATGAAAGGACCTGCGTAGTCCACATGGATGCGTGACCATGGCTTGACGGGCCAGGACCAGGGGTTAAGGGGGGCTTCCCTGGGTGCGTTGCCCAGCTGAGCACATGTGTTGCACCTGCGAACATAAAGTTCCAGGTTTGCATCTATCCCTGGCCACCAAACGTGTGACCTGGCAATTGCCTTCCTCATGACAATGCCCTGGTGCTCATTGTGAAGTTCTCTGATAAACACCTCTCTGCCCTTCTGGGGCATGACCTCTCGGTTTCCCCACAGTAGGCAATCAGCCTGAATCGAGAGTTCATCCTTGCGCCAATGAAACGGTTTAAACTCCTCAGGGCATGCCCCGTATGTGGCTGCCCAGTCCCCATTCAGGACACATTTTTAACTAAAGACAGTAGCGGGTCTTTATTTGTCCAGACTTTAATCTGACGGGCTGTCACAGGTGAGCCTTCGCTTTCGAAAGCTTCAACAGCCATGACCATCTCAGCATCATGCTCAGCTGCCCCCTCAGTGATGGCTAGTGGTAGCCTGCTGAGTGCATCGGCACAGTTTTCAGTGCCCGGTTTGTGCCGAATTGTGTAGTCATAGGTGGCTAACGTGAATGCCCACCTCTGTATGCGGGCCGATGCGTTTGCATTTATGGCCTTGTTGTCGGCCAAAAGGGACATTAGGGGTTTGTGATCTGTCTCCAGCTCAAATTTCCTGCCAAACAGGTAATGGTGCATTTTTTTTTTTACTGCATATAAACATGCTAGCACTTCCTTTTCTACCATCCCGTAGCCCCTTTCTGCCTGGGACAGACTTCTGGAGGCATAAGCTACCGGCTGTAACTGACCATTGGCATTCACATGCTGCAACACACACCCGACCCCATAGGATGATGCATCATACGTTAAAACTAGTTTCTTACACGGGTCATAAAACATTAACAGTTTGTTGGAGCATAACAAATTGCGTGCTCTATCAAAAGCCCTTTCCTGGCTGTTCCCCTAGAACCAATCATGACCTTTGCGTAGGAGCACATGTAGCGGCTCTAACAGCGTGCTCAATTTGGGAAGAAAGTTGCCAAAATAGTTCAGGAGCCCCAGGAACGAACGCAGCTCCGTTGTGTTACGGGGTCTGGGTGCTCTCTGGATTGCTTCTGTTTTAGACGCAGTAGGTCTGATCCCGTCTGCTGCTACCCTCCTCCCCAGGAATTCTACCTCTGGAGCTAAGAAGACTCACTTCGCCTTTTTCAGTCGTAGCCCTACCCGGTCCAGTCTGCGTAGCATCTCCTCCAGGTTGTGGAGGTGTTCTTCAGTATCACGACCCGTGATGAGGATGTCGTCTTGAAAAACCACCGTTCTTGGAATCGACTTGAGGAGGCTTTCCATATTTCGCTGAAAGATCGTGGCGGCCGAACGAATTCCGAACGGACATCTGTTATACTCAAACAACCCCTTGTGTGTCGTGATAGTGGTCAGCTTCTTCGGCTCACTCGCTAGCTCCTGGGTCATGTAAGCTGAGGTCAGGTCCAATTTTGAAATAAGTTTGCCACCGGATAGCGTCGCAAAGAGGTCCTCTGCTCTCGGTAGTGGGTACTGGTCTTGGAGTGACACCCGATTGATGGTGGCCTTGTAATCGCCACATATCCTGACCGACCCATCCGCCTTGAGCACTGGCATGATCTAACTCGCCTAGTCACTGAATTCGACTGCGAGATGGTGCCTTACCTCAGCAGGCGGTCCAATTGACATTCTATCTTTTCCCGCATCACGTACGGCACCACTCTGGCCTTTTGGTGTACTGGCCTGGCATCCGGGTTTATGTGAATCACTACCTTGGTCCCCATGAAAGTGCTGATGCCGGGTTGAAATAATGAGTCAAATTTGTCCAGGACCTGTGAGCATGATACTCGCTCCACAGAAGAAATTTCATTGACATTGCCCCATTTCCAGTTCATGACAGCAAGCCAACTCCTCCACAGTAGTGCGGGACCGTGGGGAAGAGTGGGTGGGGAGTCTGGTTTGCCGCTCGCTCCTTCTGCTGACTGCGCCTGTTTTCTGACCACACTTGAAAAGTAATTCATTGGCTGTGAAGCGCTTTGTGATGTTCTGAGGTCATTAAAGGAACTATATAAATGCAAGTTCATTCATTTGTTCGTTCATTCTGAGACATTACCTATTCTCATTGTGTTTGCTGGTCATGAGTAATCACTTTTCTTTGTTCAAGCTCGATATACTCAGCTGCATGCTTTCAGTGTTTGTTTACAATGGCCATAGTCGAGCAGGTGCCAGTGCTTGGAGCAAGGGCGTTGCCACGATGCCTTGTATTTGTCCCTCTGTCGGAACAAGGTGTTGGTGATGACAAGTTCGTGTTCTAGACATTTTGTCAGGAGTAGGGTACTGCTGGGGTTGGCTTTCCCTACCCTCTCTCTGTCAATCACACCTCCCCAGAGGTCTGTGTCCTTGCCAACCCTGGCGTTGAAGTCACCGAGGAGGATCAGTTTGTCGCCTGCGGGGACGTGAGACAGGGATTTTTCGAGATTGAAGTACAAACCCTCTTTGGCCTCATCAGTTGTATCAAATGTTGGGGCATACGCACTGATGACTGGGGCGCACTGGTTCCGGGATAGAGTGAGTCGAAGAGTCATGAGGCGTTCGTTAGTCCCGCAGGGGGAGCCTTTGAGGCGAAGTCTACTCCATAGAGGCGGCGTTCTTCCTCTGGTTTCCCTTTCCAGAAGAAGGTGTAACCTCCACCTTGGTCCTTGAGCTGGCCTTCCGGTGCGTGCTGGGTCTTGCTTAGGGCAGTGATGTCGATATCAAAGCATCTAAGTTCCCGGGCAACTATGACGGTGTGGCGTTCCGGCCTGTCACTATTGGGGTTGTCTATGAGGGTCCTGACGTTCCAGATCCCGAACTTCATGTTAACGGAGTGGAAGACGTCTGTGCGTGAGATCTTTAATGTGAGGTGGTCGTTGCACATCGTCTACCACACGGGCTTAGCTGAGCAAGGCCTTGATCCAGTGGCAAGGGGTCCAAGATGACTGGAGACCAGGCACTACTTTATGGGCCTAGTTGCCCACGGCGAGATGTTGGCCACAGGCTCGGCGCTGGGTAGCGCCCTTGGTGGTAGGTGGTCCGAGGCCTGATTGGAGGGTCAGTGGCCCACCGGGGTTCAGGGTGGGAGGGCAGGAGCGTCATAGCCATGGTACTCAGCACGTGTTGGAGGAGAAGAAGAGGCCAGGTCACCAGTAAGGAAGGAGAGCTCCAGTCGTTGCTGAAGGAGGAGGCCAGTCACCGACGTAGGAGAGGGAGACCCAGTCGTCGTTGAGGAGGAGGTTATCTGTCAACACGGGAGGTCCAGCTGTCGTTGAGGAGGCCCAGATTCCGTTGTGGAGGAGAGGCCCATCTGCCATCGCTGGAAATGTTCCAATCACTGCTGGAGGGGGTGTGAGGTGGGTGGAGGCCCGATAGTCAGGTCCAGGTAAAGGGCGCCACCTCCAGAGATTGCTGGAGGTCATCGGAGGTCGTCGGGGGTCGTCGGAGGTCATCCAGATACAGCAGGAGGCCCAGTCACTGTCACCGATGGGTGATGTGGTGGGAAGCCTGAGGTAGACCCGAATGGCCTGAACTCGTGGGACTCCTCGGAGATTGTCAGAGGTCGCCAGAGTTCGTCAGAGGCAGCCGTAGGTCGTCGGAGGTCATCAGAGGTCATCGGAGGTCGTCCAGATACAGCAGGAGACACAGTCACCGTCGCCGAGGGGTGATGTGGTGAGAGGCCTGAGGTAGGCCCATCGTCCAAGCCAGAGATCGCAAGGATGAGCGCATCACCCGCGGCGTGATAGGAGCTGACGACTGCTGGACAGACCACAGCCTAATCCGATCCATCGTCGACATCAACATAGCCCCAAAGCGGAGGGGACAGCAGAGGCAGTGCCGCAAAAAAGTCAATGCCAGAGCACTTAAGATCCCAGCTAAACATAGAAACATAGAAACATAGAAAATAGGTGCAGGAGCAGGCCATTCAGCCCTTCTAGCCTGCACCGCCATTCAATGAGTTCATGGCTGAACATGAAACTTCAGTACCCCCTTCCTGCTTTCTCGCCATAACCCTTGATCCCCCGAGTAGTAAGGACTTCATCTAACTCCCTTTTGAATATATTTAGTGAATTGGCCTCAACTACTTTCTGTGGTAGAGAATTCCACAGGTTCACCACTCTCTGGGTGAAGAAGTTTCTCCTCATCTCAGTCCTAAATGGCTTACCCCTTATCCTTAGACTGTGACCTCTGGTTTTGGACTTCCCCAACATTGGGAACATTCTTCCTGCATCTAACCTGTCTAAACCCGTCAGAATTTTAAACGTTTCTATGAGGTCCCCTCTCATTCTTCTGAACTCCAGTGAATACAAGCCCAGTTGATCCAGTCTTTCTTGATAGGTCAGTCCCGCCATCCCGGGAATCAGTCTGGTGAATCTTCGCTGCACTCCCTCAATAGCAAGAATGTCCTTCCTCAAGTTAGGAGACCAAAACTGTACACAATACTCCAGGTGTGGCCTCACCAAGGCCCTGTACAACTGTAGCAACACCTCCCTGCCCCTGTATTCAAATCCCCTTGCTATGAAGGCCAACATGCCATTTGCTTTCTTAACCGCCTGCTGTACCTGCATGCTAACCTATACAGCCAGTGCCTCACAGCTAACCTGGCGTGTCCTAATGACCCCGAGACACAGAATGCCCACAGCGCTTGGTCTGCCCTCCAGGCCTCCATAACCAGTGTCTGCAAAGAGACACTCGGTCACTCAACCAGGAAACATCAGGACTGGTTTGATGAGAATGATCAGGAGATCCAAGCGCTAATAGATCACAAGCGCAGGGCATTTCTGAGTCTTAAACAACAACCCAACATGGGAGCAGCAAAACAGCATTACAGACGGCTCAAGGCTGAGGTCCAACAAAAAACACGGGAACTAAAGGTGGATGGAGAAAGCACAGGAGTTACAGCAGCTGGCCAACAGCCATGATGTGCGCAGTCAAGGCCACCTATGGGCCAAACATCCAAGGCTCCACCCCACTGCTGGCCAAGAACGGGGAAACACCAATCAAGGACACCAAGGCAGTCAGGGCCTGCTAGAAGGAACAGTTCGAAGATCTCCTCAATAGAGACTCTACCTTTGACTCGAGTGTTCTCGACTCCATCCCGCAGCATGCTACCCGCCACCACCTCAGTGAGACCCCAACACTGCATGAGGTAGAAAAAGCCATAAGACAGCTTAAGAGCAACAAGGCTATGGGAGCGGATGGAATTCCTGCTGATGCATTGAAGTATGGTGGAGAGGCACTGCTGGCGCAAATACACGACCTCATCTCTCCCAACTGGAGATCTCAGAGATGAAGTAATCATGACCATCTTTAAAAAAGGGGACAAGTCCGACTGTGGCAACCACAGAGGAATCTCCCTGCTCTCAGCCACTGGGAAAGTCATCGCTAGAGTCCTCCTCAACCGTCTTCTTCCCGTGACCGAGGAACTCCTCCCAGTGTCACAGTGCGGGACCATCCCCGGGACAATCCAGAGTGGCAACCTGTTCTCCGAATCTTTGTGGGTCACGACTACCGTGGCGCTGCCTAGCACTGGAATGATCTGCTTTGTATATGTCCGTGGCAGTGCGTCAATCGGCAATAATTTTGGCCTGCTGGCCTTGGATATCCACAAACTTTCGAACTGTTTGATACTCATCAGGGACTGGCTGGCTCCCGTGCCTAGCTCCATTAATACTGGGATGCCATTGAGGAGCACTTTCATCATTATCGGTGGCCTCCTGGTATATGAATATATGTGCTCCACATGAACTCGCTGAACTTCAGCTTCCAGCGATTTCCCCCAGTGTCCATGTGGCCTCGTAGGGCTTACATCGGGCCCGTCCTCCTCGTACATCAACCTAGCTGCAGGCTTCCTGCACATACGTGCCAAGTGACCGCTGACGTTGCAGTTTCTGCAGATATATTGCTGATACCTGCAAGCTTTGGCTGGGTATTTGCCTCCACACCTCTAGCATGAGCTGGAGGCTCCGTTGTTGGAAACAAAAGGTCCATTACCAGTCGATTGTCTCTGACTGTCTCTGTAACTGTCCTTAAGCGCACCATTAACAGGTGTTGATGGCCCCATTACTGGCCGCATTGTCCATTGTGATGGCATGAATCGCCGTTCAGCTAGCCATTGTCTCTGTTGAATTCCCCCTTTGGGTTCGACTGCATGCTGGGGCATGTCCGATTGCCCTTGTCTGCATAGAGAACTGTGTGCCGCGTTAACAATGTTGACTCCCTGGTCGTTTGCCGCATTTGAGCCAAGATTTTTGCCATAAATCATTCTGGTCTCTTCCTCCCCTGAGATAATTGTCTGGGCTATCATAGCCGCCACTTCCAAGGTCAAGTCTTTGGTCTCAATCAGTTTCCTGAAACCCCCAGCGTGCCCGATGCCCTCAATAAAAAAGTCGCGCAATTTAAAAAGAGGCAGCTCGTGCACAGCACGGAGTGCAACAGCATAGGGTGGCATTTGTGAGTTTGGCAAGTGGGTGAGTTCGGGCAAGTGGGGGTGGCAAGTGCTGTTTTGTCTTGTTTTTCCTGCCAGTGCTGACACTAGAGCAGCTGCTAAGGAGTGTGAGAGTAGGAGACGGAGGCCCAGAGACCAGCCAACCAGTTGCAGACAAAGAGAGAGGGGTGCGAAATCGAGAAGTGATGTCACAGCCAAGCTGGTAAGTGTTTGGCTGTTCGACTGGTAAGTATAACTCTCTCTTAGACTGACTTTTAGATTGGTTTAATTGGTAGCGAACTACTAAGTAGCTGTTTGGTGTTTAAGTAAATTTTAGTAGGTAAATTAATTTAAGGGTTAAGTCATGGCAGGAGAGCTCGGACCCGTGTCATGCTCCTCCTGTGCTATGTGGGAAGTCAGGGATGCTGCCAGTGTCCCTGACTACTATGTGTGCGGGAAGTCTGTCCAGCTGCAGCTCCTTACAGACCGCATGATGGCGCTGGAGCTGCGGATGGACTCACTCTGGAGCAGGCGCGATGCTGAGAATGTTGTGGATAGCACATTTAGTGAGTTGGTCACACCGCAGGTAAGGGTTAGACAGATAGTGAATGGGTGACCAAGAGACAAGGCAAGAGCAGGAAGGTAGTGCAGGAGTCCCATGCGGTCATCTCCCTCCAAAACAGATATATCGTTTTGGATACTATTGGGGGAGATGACTTACCAGGGGAAGGCAGCAGCAGCCAGGTTCATAGCACCGTGGGTGGCTCTGCTGTAGAGAAGGGTGGGAAAAAGAGTGGCAGAGCAATAGTGATAGGGGACTCTACTATAAGGGGAATAGATAGGAGTTTCTGCGGCCGCAACCAAGACTCCAGGATGGTATGTTGCTTCCCTTGTGCAAGGGTCAAGGATGTCTCAGAGCGGCTGCAGAGCATTCTGGAGAGGGAGGGTGAACAGCCAGTTGTCGTGGTACATGTAGGTACCAACGATACAGGTAAGAAGCGGGAAGAGGTCCTACAAGCTGAATTTAGGGAGCTAGGAGTTAAATTAAAAAGTAGGACCTCAAAGGTAGTAATCTCAGGATTGCTACCAGTGCCATGTGCTAATCAGAGTAGAGGGAGCAGGATAGTTAGAATAAATACGTGGCTTGAGCAGTGGTGCAAGAGGGAGGGATTCAAATTCCTGGGATATTGGAACCAGTTCTGGGGGAAGTGGGACCTGTACAAAAGGGATGGTCTGCACTTGCGCAGGACTGGAACTGATGTCCTTGGGGTAACATTTGCTAATGCAGTTCGGGAGTGTTTGAACTAATATGGCAGGGGGATGGGAACCTATGCAGCGAGATAGGGCGAAGTAATATGGATTCAGAAACAGATGGTAGAAAGGTAAAAAGCAATAGTGGAAGGCCGAGTAAACAAAGGCAAGAAACAAAAAGGGCCACACTACATCATAATTCTAAAAGGACAAAGGGTATTAAAAAAACAAGCCTGAAGGCTTTGTGTCTTAATGCAAGGTGTATCCGTAATAAGGTGGATGAATTAACCGTGCAATAGATGTTAACAGGTATGATGTGATTGGGATTACAGAGACGTGGCTCAGGATGATTAGGGCTGGGAACTCAACATCCATGAGTATTCAACATTCAGGAAGGATTGAATAAAAGGAAAAGGAAAAGGAAGTGGGGTAGCATTGCTGGTTAAAGAGGAGATTAATGCAATAGTTAGAAGGGACATTAGCTTGGAAGATGTGGAATCTATATGGGTAGAGCTGCAGAACACCAAGGGCAAAAACCGTTAATGGGAGATGTGTACAGACCTCCAAACAGTAGTAGTGATGTTGGGGAGGGCATCAAACAGGAAATTAGGGGTGCGTGCAATAAAGGTGCAGCAGTTATCATGGGTGACTTTAATATGCATATAGATTGGGCTAACCAAACTGGAAGCAATACAGTGGAGGAGGATTTCCTGGAGTCCATAAGGGATGGTTTTCTAGACCAATATGTCGAGGAACCAACTAGGGGGGAGGCTATCTTAGACTGGGTGTTGTGTAATGAGAGAGGATTAATTGGCAATCTCGTTGTGCGAGGCCCCTTGGGAAAGAGTGACCATAATATGGTGGAATTCTACATTAGGATGAAGAATGAAACAGTTAATTCAGAGACCATGGTCCAGAACTGAAAGAAGGGTAACTTTGAAGGTATGAGGTGTGAATTGGCTAGGATAGATTGGCGAATGATACTTAAGGGATTAACTGTGAATGGGGAATGGCAGACATTTAGAGACCGCATGGATGAACTACAACAATTGTACATCCCTGTCTGGCGTAAAAATAAAAAAGGGAAGGTGGCTCAACCATGGCTATCAAGGGAAATCAGGGATAGTATTAAAGCCAAGGAAGTGGCATACTAATTGGCCAGAAATAGCAGTGAACCCGGGGACTGGGAGAAATTTAGAACTCAGCAGAGGAGGACAAAGGGTTTGATTAGGGCAGGGAAAATAGAGTATGAGAGGAAGCTTGCAGGGAACATTAAGACGGACAGCAAAAGTTTCATTAGATATGTAAAGAGAAAAAGGTTAGTAAAGACAAACGTAGGTCCCCTGCAGTCAGATTCAGGGGAAGTCATAACGGGGAAGAAAGAAATGGCAGACCAATTGAACAAGTACTTTGGTTCGGTATTCACTAAGGAGGACATAAACAACCTTCCGGATATAAAAGGGGTCAGAGGGTCTAGTAAGAAGGAGGAACTGAGGGAAATCCTTAATAGTCGGAAAATTGTGTTGGGGAAATTGATGGGATTGAAGGTCGATAAATCCCCAGGGCCTGATGGACTGCATCCCAGAGTACTTAAGGAGGTGGCCTTGGAAATAGCGGATGCATTGACAGTCATTTTCCAACATTCCATAGACTCAGAATCAGTTCCTATGGAGTGGAGGGTAGCCAATGTAACCCCAATTTTTAAAAAAGGAGCGAGAGAGAAAACAGGGAATTATAGACCGGTCAGCTTGACATCAGTAGTGGGTAAAATGATGGAATCAATTATTAAGGATGTCATAGCAGCAAGAGGTGACATGATAGGTCCAAGTCAGCATGGATTTGTGAAAGGGAAATCATGCTTGACAAATCTTCTGGAATTTTTTGAGGATGTTTCCAGTAAAGTGGACAAGGGAAAACCAGTTGATGTGGTGTATTTGAACTTTCAAAAGGCTTTCGACAAGGTCCCACACAAGAGATTAATGTGCAAAGTTAAAGCACATGGGATTGGGGGTAGTGTGCTGACGTGGATTGAGAACTGGTTGGCAGACAGGAAGCAAAGAGTAGGAGTAAATGGGTACTTTTCAGAATGGCAGACAGTGACTAGTGGGGTACCGCAAGGTTCTGTGCTGGGGCCCCAGCTGTTTACATTGTACATTAATGATTTAGACGAGGGGATTAAATGTAGTATCTCCAAGTTTGCGGATGACACTAAGTTGGGTGGCAGTGTGAGCTGCGAGGAGGATGCTATGAGGCTGCAGAGTGACTTGGATAGGTTAGGTGAGTGGGCAAATGCATGGCAGATGAAGTATAATGTGGATAAATGTGAGGTTATCCACTTTGGTGGTAAAAACAGAGAGACAGACTATTATCTGAATGGTGACAGATTAGGAAAAGGGGAGGTGCAACGAGACCTGGGTGTCATGGTACATCAGTCATTGAAGGTTGGCATGCAGGTGCAGCAGGCGGTTAAGAAAGCAAATGGCATGTTGGCCTTCATAACGAGGGGATTTGAGTACAGGGGCAGGGAGATGTTACTACAGTTGTGCAGGGCCTTGGTGAGGCCACACCTGGAATATTGTGTACAGTTTTGGTCTCCTAATCTGAGGAAGGACATTCTTGCTATTGAGGGAGTGCAGCGAAGATTCACCAGACTGATTCCCGGGATGGCGGGACTGACATATCAAGAAAGATTGGATCAACTGGGCTTGTATTCACTGGAGTTCAGAAGAATGAGAGGGGATCTCATAGAAACGTTTAAAATTCTGATGGGTTTAGACAGGTTAGATGCAGGATGAATGTTCCCAATGTTGGGGAAGTCCAGAACCAGGAGTCACAGTCTAAGGATAAGGGGTAAGTCATTTAGGACCGAAATGAGGAGAAACTTCTTCACCCAGATAGTGATGAACCTGTGGAATTCTCTACACAGAAAGTTGTTGAGGCCAATTCACTAAATATATTCAAAAAGGAGTTAGATGTAGTCCTTACTACTAGGGGGATCAAGGGGTATGGCGAGAAAGCAGGAATGGGGTACTGAAGTTGCATGTTCAGCCATGAACTCATTGAATGGCGGTGCAGGCTCGAAGGGCCGAATGGCCTACTCCTGCACCTATTTTCTATGTTTCTATTTCTGCTCTGCATGCATCTGGGAACTTACATAGGCTCGCCAGTCGCCGGAGATCTGCCACGAAGTCTGGAACACTTTGCCCTTCTCGCCGCCGGTCTGTGTAAAACCGGTGTCTCGCCATGTGCATGCTGCTCGCCGGTTTAAGGTGTACCCCGATTAACTTACTGAGCTCTTCAAATGTCTTGTCCGCCGGTTTCTCTGGCGCTAGAAGGTCCTTCATCAGGGAGTACGTTCTGGATCCACAAACCATCAGAAAATGAGCCCTGCGTTTGTCGGCCGAATCCTGTCCCAACCATTCCTTAGTGACAAACATTTGCTGTAGTCTCTCAATAAAGTCGTCCCAATCATCACCAACACAGTACCTCTCTTCTGTGCTGCTAGTGGCCATGCTCGCATGGTTTAAATCTCAGTTTCTCATCGCCAATAATATGTCCTTACTATACAGTATAAATACACACGAGGCCCATACTTGAGAGAAGGTCACTCTGTGACCAGTTACCTTTATTAACAAGACCTCAAGAGGCGGACAGTGGGTGGAGCTTCTCCTTTTATACCGGAAAGTCCAGGTTAGGAGTGTCTCGCACAAGTTCGCCCCCTGTGGTCAGTGTTCTCAAGGTATACAACTTAGGTCAGCTTATACATGGGTTACAATGACAGTTGAATACATGACAGAAGGTAAGTGTGATTGTTTTTGCTTTTAATTTTTTCAGGATTTTTTGTGGCCGTGTGGACAATGTTTTTGTGTTTTTTTTTTAAAGTTCACCCCCCTCCCCCCCGAGACATCTCTCGGAGAGCTCCCGCAACGGCTCTTTAGCTCGGGAGTTTCCCATCCTTGCGCCACAAGGTATACAACGCCTCCCTTAGCGCTGTGCCGCCTGATACAGGGCCCAGATGCTCAAACTTAAATACTAAAGTGCAAACTATTCCCGGCCACTAACTTACCTGCTCCAACGCCATTATCGCTCCAAAAACATAAAAGCCTAAAATCCAGCCGTAAGATTTTTACAATTCTAAAAATGTCACGTCCCCTTTTAACTAGGGTTGCTGGTTTCGGTAAAATTCGTTTTAATCGAGAGTTGATGTGGCTTCATTGCCACAGAGCGACATGAGCCGTTGTGAACATTACTTTTTAAATTTGCCGGTTGTTTTTAAAATTTGTGCAGCTTCCGGTAGCTTCCGGTCATTGTCAGGAGTCACTCCACATTCAAATTTGCCGATGACACAAAGATCGTTGGCATTGCAAGCAGTGTAGATGAAAGCATAAAATTACAAAGAGATAGTGACAAATTATGTAAATGAGCAAAACTGTGGCAAATGGATTTCAATGTAAGCAAATGTGACATCATCCAATTTGGACCTAAAAAGAATAGAATAGAGTACTTTCTAAATGGTGACAAGCTAAAAACAGTGGGGGTCCAAAGAGACTTGGCAGGTCTAGATACATAGATCATTAAAACATCATGAACCAGTACAGAAAATAATCAAAAAGGCTAATGGAATGCTGGTCTTTATAACTAGAGCACTGGAATACAAGGGGGTAGATGTTATGCTGAAGCTATACAAAGCCCTGGTTAGACCACACCTGAAGTACTGTGAGCAGTCTGGGCACCACACCTCAGGAAGGATACACTGGCCTTGGACGGAGTGCAGTGTAGATTTACCAGAATGATACCTGGACTCCAGGGGTTAAATTACGAGGAGAGATTACACAACCGCCTAGAATTTAGATGGTTGAGGGGTGCTTGGATCGAAGTTTCAAGATATTAAGGGGAACAGATAGGGTAGATAGGGAGAAACTATTTCCACTGATTGCCCTCTAGTCCGAATCCCCATAGTCTAAAAATTAGAGCCAGACCTTTATAGTTTGGGCTGAAATGCCTTCACTATAAGAGGCAGGATGTGAAAGAAAATAGATTTGGGGAAGAAGAGCAGGGGATGGCCATGGTCAGAAAGGAGCTTCCAACCCAGGAGCCATATTTGTATTCTTTCAGGAGTGACATTAGGAAACACTTCTACACATAAAGGGCTCAAGTTTCGGCCTGAGTTGCTCCTATTTTTTTGGAGCAACTAGTTTAGAATGGAGCATCTTAGAAATTGCAATTCTCGGCATTTAGTTTGCTCCAGTTCTAGTGAGTTAGAATAGTTTCATTTTAGAACAGATTTAGAACAGAGAGGGGGGAAGAGGGAAGATGAACGGAGGGGAGGGGGGAAGAGAAGAGAGGGGGGAGAGGGAAGATGAACGGAGGGGAGGGGGGAAGATGAACAGGGAGGGGGGGGAAGATGAACGGGGGAAGGGGGAGGTGAACAAGGGAAGGGGGAAGATGAACGGGGTGGGGGGAGGGGGGGAAGATGAATGGGGGGGGAGGGGGGGAAGATGAAGGGGGGTGCGGAGGAGAGAAAAAGTGGAACGGGCCCCGCTGAGGACTTCGGGCGGAGTCCACACACAGCTGATGCCGGGCCGCGGCCGACGGGCCCCGCCTCCGCCGATAAAGCCGGGCTCCCGCCAAGGACTTCGGGCGGGGCCCGCACGCAGAAGACACTGACGACGCGCAGCTGCCGGCACTGTTTTTGGCGCAGGGCTGTAGCTCCGCCTCCAGCAGCTCCTGCTGCGCAATGCCGAGCTAAAAATGGGCCAACAGATATCGGAGAATCGCGAGGTAAGTATTTGGCGCAATTTTTATTCTGCAAATTAGACGGGCCTCTCCAATGTGCGCCGTTCTAGCGGGGGTCCGAAACTTGAGCCCAAAGGGTGGTAGAAGTCTGGAACTCTCTTCCACAAACAGCAATTGATGCTAGATTAATTGTTAATTTTAAATCTGAGATTGATAGATTGAAAGGTATTAAGAGATATGGGCCAAAGGCAGGTATATGGAGTTAGGTCGCAGATCAGCCATGATCTCACTGAATGCCGGAACAGGCTCAAGGGACTAAATGGCCTACTCCTGTTCCTATGTTCCCATGTTCCTTTCCCTAGATCCTTTTGCACCTCTACCCCATTTAGACTCTTATTTTCCTAGGAGTAGGTGGCCTCCTTATTAATCTTACCAAAATGCACCACCTCACACTTATCCACATTGAAATTCATTTTCCATTTGCATGCCCATTCTGCAAGTTTATTAACTTGTCGCAGTCATCCTCAGTATTAAATACACCCCCTAATGTTGATTTTGTACTTGCAATTCTCCACTCCAAATCACTTATGTAATTAGTTAGAGGAAACTGCTAAATAATATTCCTCTCGTAACCACATTGAATTAATCAAGAGAACGTAAACTAGTGAACAAGATCAGTTCCTGTGGACACAGCAAAGGTAACAAGAGAATATTTTTTTTTAGTTTCGAGAAGACAATTTTAGTTGGTATATTTCTAGTCATAAAATAAACTAGAAATAAACTAACTAAAATTGTCTTCTCGAAACCAAAAAAAAATATTCTCTTGTTACCTTTGCTGTGTCCACAGGAACTGATCTTGTTCACTAGTTTACGTTCTCTTGATTAATGCAATGTGGTTACGAGAGGAATATTATTTACATAGAAACATAAAAAATAGGTGCAGGAGTAGGCCATTCGGCCCTTCGAGCCTGCACCACCATTCAATAAGATCATGGCTGATCATTCCCTCAGTACCCCTTTCCTGCTTTCTCTCCATACCCCTTGATCCCTTTAGCCGTAAGGGCCATATCTAACTCCCTCTTGAATATATCCAATATACTGGCATCAGCAACTCTCTGCGGCAGGGAATTTCACAGGTTAACAACTCTCTGAATGAAGAAGTTTCTCCTCATCTCAGTCCTAAATGGCCTACCCCTTATCCTAAGACTGTGTCCCCTGGTTCTGGACTTCCCCAACATCGGGAACATTCTACCCGCATCTAACCTGCCCAGTCCCATCAGAATCTTATATGTTTCTATGAGATCCCCTCTCATCCTTCTAAACTCCAGTGAATAAAGGCCCAGTTGATCCAGTCTCTCCTATGTCAGTCCAGCCATCCCGGGAATCAGTCTGGTGAACCTTCGCTGCACTCCCTCAAAAGCAATAACGTCCTTCCTCAGATTAGGAGACCAAAACTGAACACAATATTCCAGGTGAGGCCTCACCAAGGCCCTGTACAACTGCAGTAAGACCTCCCTGCTCCTATACTCAAATCCCCTAGCTATGAAGGCCAACATACCATTTGCCTTCTTCACCGCCTGCTGTACCTGTATGCCAACTTTCAATGATTGATGAACCATGACACCCAGGTCTCGTTGCACCTCCCCTTTTCGTAATCCCATTCAGATAATATTCTGTCTTCGTGTTTTTGCCCCCAAAGTGGATAACCTCACATTTATCCACATTATACTGCATCTGCCATGCATTTGCCCACTCACCTAACCTGTCCAAGTCACCCTGCAGCCTCTTAGCGTCCCCCTCACAGCTCACACCGCCACCCAGTTTAGTGTCATCTGCAAACTTGGAGATGTTACACTCAATTTCTTCATCTAAATCACTGATGTATATTGTAAAGAACTGGGGTCCCAGCACCGAGCCCTACGGCACTTCACTAGTCGCTGCCTGCCATTCTGAAAAGGACCCGTTTATCCCGACTCTCTGCTTCCTGTCTGCCAACCGGTTCCCTATCCACGTCAGTATATTACCCCCAATACCATGTGCTTTGATTTTGCACACCAATCTCGTGTGGGACCTTGTCAAAAGCCTTTTGAAAGTCCAAATACATCACATCAACTGGTTCTCCCATGTCCACTCTACCAGTTACATCCTCAAAAAATTCCAGAAGATTTGTCAAGCATGATTTCTGCTTCATAAATCCATGCTGACTTGGACTGACCCTGTCACTGCTTTCCAAATGCGTTGCTATTTCATCCTTAATAATTGATTCCAACATTTTCCCCACTACTGATGTCAGACTAACCAGTCTATAATTACCCGCTTTCTCTCTCCCTCCCTTTTTAAAAAGTGGTGTTACATTAGCTACCCTCCAGTCCATAGGAACTGACCCAGAGTTGATAGACTGTTGGAAAATGATTACCTATGCATCCACTATTTCTAGGGCCACTTCCTTAAGTACTCTGGGATGCAGACTATCAGGCCCCGGGGATTTATCGGCCTTCAATCCCATCAATTTCCCTAACACAAATTCCTGCCTGATAAGGATATCCTTCAGTTCCTCCTTCTCACTAGACCCTCGGTCGCCTAGTACTGCCGGAAGGTTATTTGTGTCTTCCTTCGTGAAGACAGAACCAAAGTATTTGTTCAATTGGTCTGCCATTTCTTTGTTCCCCATTATAAATTCACCTGAATCTGACTACAAGGGACCTATGTTTGTCTTCACTAATCTTTTTCTCTTCACATATCTATAGAAGCTTTTGCAGTCAGTTTTTATGTTCCCAGCAAGCTTCTTCTCGTACTCTATTTTCCCCCTCTTAATTAAACCCTTTGTCCTCCTCTGCTGAATTCTAAATTTCTCTCAGTCCTCAGGTTTGCTGCTTTTTCTGGCCAATATATATGCCTCTTCCTTGGATTTAGCACTATCCTTAATTTCCTTCGTTAGCCACGGTTGAGCCACTTCCCCATTTTATTTTTACTCCAGACAGGGATGTACAATTGCTGAAGTTCATCCATGTGATCTTTAAATGTTTGCCATTGCCTATCCACCGTCAACCCTTTAAGTATCATTTGCCAGTCTATTCTAGCCAATTCACGTTTCAAACCATCGAAGTTATCTTTCCTTAAGTTCAGGACCTTAGTTTTTGAATTAACTGTGTCACTCTCCATCTTAATAAAGAATTCTTCCCCAAGGGGCCTCGCACACCAAGATTGCTAATTAGTCCTTTCTCATTACACATCACCCAGTCTAGGATGGCCAGCTCCCTAGTTGGTTCCTTGACATATTGGTCTAGAAAACCATCCTTAATACACTCCAGGAAATCCTCCTCCACCGCATTGCTACCAGTTTGGTTAGCACAATCAATATGTAGATTAAAGTCACCTATGATAACTGCTGTATCTTTACTGCATCCCTAATTTCTTGTTTGATGCTGTCCCCAACCTCGCTACTACTGTTTAGTGGTCTGTACACAACTTCCACTAGCGTTTTCTGCCCTTTGGTATTCCCTAGCTCCACCCATACCGATTCCACATCATCCAAGCTAATGTCCTTTCTTACTATTGCGTTAATTTCCTCTTTAACTAGCAGTGCCACCCTGCCTCCTTTTCTTTTCTGTCTATCCTTCCTAAATGATGAATACCCCTGGATGTTGAGTTCCCAGCCTTGGTCACCCTGGAGCCATGTCTCAGTGATGCCAATTACATCATATCCGTTAACTGCTATCTGCGCAGTTAATTCGTCCACCTTATTCCGAATACTCCTCGTATTGAGGCACAGAGCCTTCAGGCTTGCCTTTTTAACACACTTTGCCCCTTTAGAATTTTGTTGTAATGTGGCCCTTTATGGTTTTTGCCTTGGGTTTCTCTGCTCTCCACTTTTACTATTCTCCTTTCTATCTTTTGCTTCTGCCTCCATTTTATTTCCCTCGGTCTCCCTGCATAGGTTCCTGCTATTTCCTCTAACTAATTACTTTACATAAGTACAATACTATTCAACCGGTCCTTAATATGAACTCCCCAATGAGTTAAAATGCAGTCCATGCTATAGATAATACCCATTTTGATTTAATGTGATGTTCCATAATCGTTTTCTCTTTATCAGCATGCTATAACAGAAGTATACATTCATTTTTTTTTAATTGAACGATCAAAACAATGCTTGTAATATTAACAGCACACTGATTTGATGTGTAGTGAGTGCAGTGATCTTATGACAAATAAAGGAAAAAGGAGTGCAGGAAAAATCATATAAAAGAAATTGCTAATGTTAGAAATCTGAAATAAAAACAGAAATTGCTGAAATCCCTGTCAGAATGGTGTTTTAACAAAGGGTCCACACCAGTGTCTCTGCCACCAATATGTCAATGAATCAACTATACATCCCCGTCGTAAGAAAATGGGAGAGACAGGTGAAGTCTTAAGTTGCTAAAGTTAATGTTCAGCATAGAAGGCTGCAGAGTGCTCAGAAAAAATGATGAGATACTGTTCCTGAAGTTTGCATTGAGCTTGGTTGCAACAGTGTAGGAGGTTGAAGATGGAGTGGTCAGAATGGGAATCAGAGAGGTAACTGAAGTAGCAAGGCACAGGAAAGTCAGAATCACAACTTGTATTTATATAACACCTTTAACATAGTGAAACGTCCCAAGGCGCCTCACCGGAGTATTATGAAATTACATTTTTTTTACATCAAGCCGCATAAGAAATTAGGGCAGGTGACCAAAAGCTTGGTCAAAGAGGTAGGTTTTAAGGAGTGTCTTCAAGTAGGAAAGAAAGGTAGAGAGGCAGAGAGGTTTAGGTAGGGAATTTTGAAATCGAGGCGTTGCTTAACCAGGAACCAATATAGTCAGCAAGCACAGGGGTGCTTGGTGTGAGTTAGGATACGGGCAGCCGAGTTTTGAGTCACTTCTAGTTTATGTAGGGTAGAATATGGTAGGCCAGCCGGGTGTATATTGGAATAATCAAGTCTAGAGGTAACAAAGGCATGGATGAGGGCCTCAGCAGCGGATGTTACGTAGGTGGAAATAGGTGGTCTTAGTTATGCTGCGGATATGTGGTCGAAAGCTCATTTCAGGGTCAAATATGACACCAAGGTTGCGAACAGTCTGGTTCAGTCTCAGACAGAAGTTGGGAAGAGGGATGGAGTCAGTGGCTATGGAACGGAGTTTGTGGCGGGGACTGAAATAATGGCTTCGGTCTTCCCAATGTTCAACTGGAGAAAATTTCTGCTCATCCAGAACTGGATGTTGGACAAGCAGTCTGACCATTTGGAGACCGCAGAGGGGTCGAGAGAAGTGGTAGTGAGGTAGAGCTGGGCGTCATCAGCGCATATGTGGAAACTGACACTGTTTTTTTTCGAAGATGTCACCAAGGGGCAACATGTAGATGAGAAATAGGAGGGAGCCAAGGATAGATCCTCGGAGGACACCAGAGGTAACAATGCGGGGCAGGAAGAGAAGCCATTGCAGATGAGCAAAGTGGTTACCCAGTCTCCGTGTAGTCTTTCCACTGTATATTGTGAGCAGTGAATACAATATATTAGATTGGAGGAAATACATTAATTGCTGCCTCGAATGGAAGGACTGACTGTGGCCCAGGACAATGGTGTAATATAAGACAGTGTAAGTGATTGTGTTTTATTGCAACAGTGACTACACTTCAAAAAATACTTCATTGGCTGTAAAGTAGTAGGTTAATTTTTTAGGTGGCAGAAAACGGGGTGTTTTTTTGTGTCTCCGTGCATATGTGAGAGCATGCACACACAAAACTGGAAGTGTGCAAGAGTACATGGGAGAAGGAGAGCGGCAGGGGAGTGCCACCCATGGAAGAGGGAGATGAGCAAATGGGAGGAGGAGCACGCAAGCAAGCTTCCCGGTTTGCAGTACAAAGTTTTAAAGCATCTGCCAGATGGCCTTTATATTTTGAAAGCTGTTCAGTAATGTGTTCCATACTGCCAAACTATCCATTTATAATGTGAACTGGGAAGTTGATAAGGGAGAAGATCCACATAAGCCAGCGAGCCGACAGACCCGAAACGGCACACCTGATAGCAACAGCCAATGGTGGGAGCAGTTAAACTTTCCTGCTGCTGATGCTACTAGTTGGAGACAATCAGTGATATTCTCGCTTAAGCAGAGTTATGATATCTCTGATAGAACACATATCAAATTATTTACACCAGTGGCTTGCCTCTGTTCAAACTTTCTGCTAGAGGAAACCCTCTAATATAAAGGTGGCATTAACTATTTTAGCAAGCGCCCTTTAAATGTCAGTTTGACGGTTGGAATCATTAGAACTCCTCGGTGAGGCCAAATACTGTAGTTAGATTCTTAAAATATTTATTTGCATAACCCAGAAAAATTCCAGAGAAAATGGCTCAGATGTACAGCAACAGTGCTGTCTGTGATCCAGACAAAGGATTTAAAGTTTATTTTTAAAGTTTAAAGAGATGGCTTCATGCCATATGTAGTTATACTGAAGTGCCTATGAAGCCTAAGAGGTGGTTTGAGGCCACAACTGTGCTGCAGTTTCTGCTTCAATGCAATGCTGAAAAATGTGTTTTCATAGAAAACCTCCAGTCTGCAGTCTGTAAACTTAAGGCAAACATTAACCGGATCAGTAATATGCATGAAAATTGGTTAGGGAAATCTCAGCCAAAAGAATAGAACACATTAGAATAGTAAGCAAGGTCACACAGATGTAACAAACAACTTTGGTGGTGCACTCCTGTAAAAGCTGATTAATATGGGTGAGACAGGCTGGAATTCCCAACCAAGCAGCAGGACGTTATGATATTATTTGCTCATTTAGATGGACCACGAGAAAGAAAACCGAAATGGAGTAGTTTGGCATAAAGTGTGTACACAAATAGCACCAAGAAATTCAAAAAGAACATCAATTTACAGTCAAACAAGATAGAACTCTCTGTAGACAACTGGTAACAAAACAGATTTTGGACCTTGAATACTTCAAGATACTCATATTAGTGAACTTCTGTGCACTATTCAGGACTAAAAAGTGAGATCCAATTACTTTTCACTGTGTTGTTTTAACCAAAAATAGATGAGATATTTAGTAAAGGAAAGTGTTGATAAACTGAGTAATAAACAACTTGCATTTATATCACATAATTGTTGTAGAAAAACATCCCAAGGCACTTCACAGGGGCATAGTCAAAAAAATAGAAGCCAAGCTAAAGGAGAATATATGAGGAGGGATGGCCAAAAAGCTTGAATAGGCGGGTTTTATGGAGGAGAGGGAGGTGGAGACAAAGAGGTTTAGGGAGGGAATTCCAAAGCATGAGGGCTGAGCAGCTGAAGACATGGCTGTCAGTGAGAAGTTCAGAGTAAGAGTAGTGGGGTTAGGAGGAGGGGAGGAGTTGTAGGTCTTTTATGTACAGGTATAGAGAGGGAAAAGGTCATGAAGTGGCTTAAACACAAGGATGAGAATTTTAAATTTGTAGTGTTGGGGGACTGAGTGCCGATGTAGATAAGCAATGACAGAGGATGGGGCGACCTTGGATCTGGCCTGGAGGTGGCGGAGGTTGAACAGTTTCCCGTTTGTTCTGTAGATTAGCTCCACTCCAGTGGGGAGCTTACGGAGGGTGAGATGGAGCATCACAGCAAGGAAGATCGAGTAGAGCATTGGTGCAAGGACACAGCCTTGCTTGACCCCGGACCGAATGTGAATTGGGTCTGTGGTGAATCCATTGATCAGGATCACGGCTTGTATGTCGTCATGAAGCAGGCAAACGATGGTGACAAACTTTTGAGGACAGCCGAATTTGAGGAAGATGCTTCATAATCCCTCACGGTTGACAGTGTTGAAGGCCTTTGTGAGGTCAAAGGCGGCCATGTACAGGGGTTGGTGCTGTTCCCTGCATTTCTCTTAGATGTGCCGCGCAGTGAAGATCATCTCCATACTTCGGGAGCCTACTGGCAACAAGGGCAGAAGTCAATGACGAAGTCCAACATCGCCTTCAGTGTGCCAGTGCAGCCTTCGGTTGCCTGAGAAAGAGAGTGTTTGAAGACCAGGACCTCAAATCCAGCACCAACCCATGGTCTACGGAGCAGTGGTGATACCCACCCTCCTATATGCTTCAGAGACATGGACTATGTACAGCAGGCACCTCAAAGCACTGGAGAAGTACCACCAACGTTGTCTCCACATGATCCTGCAAATCCATTGGCAGGATAGGCACACCAACGTCAGTATTCTCGCTCAGGCCAACATCCCCAGCATCGAAGCACTGACCACACTTAATCAGATCCGTTGGGCAGGCCAAATCATCTGCATGCCTAATACGAGACTCCCCCAAAAAAGCACGCTACTCCTCCAACACGGCAAGTGAGCTCCAGGTGGGCAGAGGAAACGCCTCAAGGACACCCTCAAAGCCTCCTTGAAAAAGTGCAACATCCCCATCGACACCTAGGAATCCTCACCCCAAAATGGAGGAAAAGCATCTGGGAAGCTGCCGAACACCTCGAGTCTCTACGCCGGGAGCAAGCTGAAGCCAAGCGTAATCAGCGGAAGGAGCGCATGGCAACCCAAGCACCTCACCCACCCGTTTCCTTCAACTACCGTCTGCCCCACCTGTGACAGAGACTGTAGGTCCCGCATCGGATTCATCAGTCACCCGAGAACTAACTTTTAGTACGGAAACAATTCATCCTCGACTCCTTGGGACTGCCTACGAAAGAAGAGATAAGCAAGGATAAGTGTGATGGGAGGGCAGGACTTGGTGCAAAATAGAATACAAACAGCAGAGTTTTGAATGAGCTGAAATTTAGAGTGGTTGGAGGATGGGAGGTCATTGGAATAGTCAAGTCTCGAGGCGACAAAAGCATTGATTAGGGTCTCAGCAAAAGATGGGCTGAGGTTGGGCAGAGGTGGCAATGAGTTCTACATTCTCACCACTGTAAAGAGATCCATCCAAAATAATTTATTTGATTTGTTAGTGGCTATCTTATTTTTATGCATCTTGTTCTGGATTCACTCGCAATTGTAAAGTTTCTTCACATCAACCCTATCGAATCCCTTCACAATTTTAAAGAACTCTATCAGGTCTCTTAGTAGTTTTCTCTTCTTCAGAAACAAGAGCCCCAGTCTGCTCAATATTTCCTGATATTTGGCAGAGGATGGTGTGATTGACCCTGTCAAAAGCTGCAGAAAGGTCAATGGTGGACAAGGAAAGATAATGCACCATGGTCACCATCACACGGAATGTCGTATGTGACTTTGGCTCGGGCTGTTTCGATGCTGCGGGAGGGACAAGAAATTGATTGGTCAGATTCAAACAGAGAGGACAGATTGGCTGAGGCAGGGTGTATTAGCTGTGGAGTAGTTCATATCTGAAATTCTAATCTATTAAATTAAGTTTTATGTGCGACAGTGTCAACTGTGGCTCAATGGGTTGCACCCTCATCTCTTGAGTCAGAATGTTGTGGGTTCAAGTCCCACTCCAGAGACCTGAGCATATAAATCTAGGCTAACACTCCAGTGCAGTACTGAGAGAGCGCTGCACTGTCGGAGGTGGCGTCTTTTGGATGAGAGAATTGTATAATTATTTGAAGGGAAAAAAATACAGGGCTATGGGGAAGAGCACGGGATGGGATTAATTGGATAACTGTACCAAAGAGCCAGCACAGGCACGATGGGATGAAGTCCTCCTTCTGTGTTGTATCATTCGATGATTCTAGAACTGCAAAGGACTCCTTCATAAGCAGTTCTATCAGCAGACATCCTTATTCAAATAGAAGCGTTGAACAGACAGAACCTCACAGTTCTCTCTGCCAATAATGCTCGTCTACAATCAGTCAACAGGAGGCAAGATTCAAGTGGAATAAAACATAAGTTCAATCATTTTAAGCTTCTCCTCTGAATTGAACTGCCTTAATGCCACATGACACTCCCAGCCAGTGGTCAGTAAAGAAATGACAAACTCACCTGCTGCTGCAAGCCCCTCAAGCCTGTTTCACAATTTAATTAGATCATGGCTGCTCTGTATTGAGCTTTTACTCATGAATAGGCTGACTATTCCATTCTTCCCAGTGTGCGTTCTTTACTTTATAGTGTCAGCTGTGGCTTAGTGGGTAGTACACTTGCCTGAGACAGAAGGTTATGGGTTCAAGTCCCACTTCAGGGACTTGAGCACATAAATCTAGGCCAACACTCCAGTGCAGTGCTGAGAGAGTGTTGCACTGTCAGAGGTGCCTTCTTTCGGATGAGACGAGGCCCCATCTGCCCTTTCAGGTGGACATAAAAGATCCCACGGCACTATTTCGAAGGAGAGCAGGGGAATTATCCCTGGTGTCCTGGCCAATGTTTATCCCTCAATCAACATAACAAAAAAACAGATTAGCTGATCATTATCACATTGTTGTTTGTGGGAGCTTGCTGCGCGCAAATTGACTGCCACATTTCCCATATTACAACAGTGACTAAAAGCCAAAAGTACTTCATTGGCTGTAAAGCATTTTGGGAATTCCAGTGGCCGTGAAAGGTGCTATATAAATGCAAATCTTTATTCCTTTCGTGACATAGAGGAAGCTGCAAAGGAGATAGTGATAAGATGGGGGAATGAACTAAAAAGTGGCAGATGGAATTCAAGGTCAGTAAATGTGAGGTGATAATTTTTTTAACCAAAATCTATGCCCCAAATGGAAGTAGGTTCAGTGCTGTGGAAGAACATAGGGATTTGGGGGTACAAGTTCACAGGACATTAAAGGCAGCACCTCAGGTTGAAAGGGTTATAAAAAAATACCAAATGGAATTATAGGACATGACAGGACTGACATATGAAGAAAGACTGGATCGACTAGACTTGTATTCAATGGAATTTAGAAGAATGAGAGGGGATCTCATAGAAACATATAAAATTCTGACGAGATTGGACAGGTTAGATGCAGGAAGAATGTTCCCGATGTTGGGGAAGTCCAGAACCAGGGGTCACAGTCTAAGGATAAGGGGTAAGCCATTTAGAACCGAGATGAGGAGAAACTTCTTCACTCAGAGAATTGTGGGCATGTGGAATTCTCTCCCACAGAAAGTTGTTGGGGCCAGTTCGTTAGACATATTCAAAAGGGAGTTAGATGTGGCCCTCACGGCTTAAGGGATCAAGGGGTACTCACGGCTTAAGGGATCAAGGGGTATGGAGAGAAAGCAGGAATGGGGTACTGAAATGCATGATCAGCCATGATCATATTGAATGGTGGTGCAGGCTCGAGGGGCCAAATGGCCTGCTGTTGCACCTATTTTCTAAGTTTCTATGTTTCTATAGACCTTATCACAAGAGTTATAGAATATAAAAGCCAAGAGGTAATGATAAACCTATATAAAACCTTAATAAGATTTCAGTTAGTGTACTGTGCTGGGCTCCACACTGTCGGAAGGATATTGAGACTTTAGAGAAGATACAGGTTGAACTTCCCTTATCCGGAACCCTCGGGACCTGGCCTGTTCTGGATAAGGGATTTTTCTGGATGGGGGGTGGTCACATTAAATTGGATGGCACAGGTACTGAGCAAGGGGATTTTGGGGCTGGCTGGCTTGGGACTGGGAAGTGCGGCAGAGAGATCATGGGGCGGGGGGGGCGGGGCAGTGGATCGCGGGGTTAGGCCAGCGAATGCGGGAGTCGACAGCGATGAAGGACTTCAATTTGTTCATGTCGGATCTCTACGCATGCGCAAGCCGGTGGCTGGGAATGATTCTGGACGAGAGGTGTATCTGGATAAGGGAGTTCTGGATAAGAGAGGTTCAATCCTGTACCTGGGATGAGGAAATACATATGTGTAAAAAGACTTGATACACTGGGAGCTTTTTTCATTGGAACAACACAGATTACAGAGCGATATGATAGAAGTGTTTAAAATTATGAAAGAATGGGACAGGGTAGATAGAAAAAGACCATTTCCATGAGAGGCCATAGATAAAAGATTAAATGTAAGACGGCAGAGAGAAAAATAAACTTCTTTACACACAGAGTTGCAAGGCTGTTCAATTCACTCCCATGAGTGGGTGAGGCATAAACTAGGTCAACATTCAAGATTAGTTGGATAGCTGGATGAAGAAAAGGGGGATAATGACATATGGAAACAGGATGGATAAATATGATTAGGGCTATTTGCTCTGCTCATGTGGAGGGTGAACACCAACACGGATTGGGTGGGGCAAATGGTCTGTTTCCATTTTGTAACATCTATGTGTTTCTATGCATTATAAGAGTTAGCACAACACAAACAGGAATCAGTTACTAACTGAACCTTTGGTATGCTAGCCACACAAATTAATGTTGTCAAAAGAAAATAGAGAATTTAGGTAACATTTAAGTAAGGGAATGAAAGAATTGTGGAATTGATTACCTGCGGGGGTTGGGAGGAGTTAGAGAAGGGTTGGAGTTGATAGATGCACAATCTGGGTTTAGGGAGAACAAACTTTAAGTGTGCTGACAAAACAAATATAGGAGGATTGGCAAACAGTAAAATGGACTGTAAAAGACTTCAGGAAGACAAATAGGTTAGCTGAATAAGCAGACAGATGGTAGATGCAACTTAATGAGAATAAATGTGAGGTAATACATTTTGAAAGGAAATACAAGCAATGGGAGTACAGGTTGAACGTCCCTTGTCCGGCACCCTCGTGACCTGGCCTGTGCCGAATAAGGGATTTTGCCAAAAGGGAAGTCAGCCTGAGGGTGGGAGAAATGGGCCGGGGTCGGGGAGGGGTGGGAGGAGGAGATCGGTGCCCCGGATGGGCCCGAAGTGTCAGCGGGCCGCGAAGCGTGGGTAGGCCCCCGGCGGGCCTAGTGTCGGCAGGTTGAGTATCAGCGGGCTCCCGGCGGGCTGAATATCACCGTAGCCCTGGCGAGCCGAGTGTCGGCGGGCCAAGTGACAGCTGGCTGAGTGTCAGTGTAGCCCTGACGGGCCGAGTATCGGTGTAGCCTCGGCGGGCCGAGTGTCGGTGGGCCGAGTGTCGGTGGGCAGAGTGTCAGCAAGCCCCCGGTGGGCTGAGTGTCGGCTTAGCCCCGGCGGGCCAAGTGTCGGCGTAGCCCCTGTGGGCAGAGCTTTGGTGGGCCCCCAGTGGGCCGAGTGTCGGCGGGCCGAGTGCCGGTGTAGCCCCTGTGGGCAGAGTTTCGGTGGGCCCCCAGTGGGCCGAGTGTCCGCGGGCTGAGCGTCGAGGTAGCCACGGCGGGCCAAGTGTCGGCGCGGCCCTAAATCGGGGTGGAGGTCGGCCGCAAGCTGCGCACGCTCCCCCGGCCACCAGAATCATGCCGGACGAGGGGTGGTGCCAGATAAGGGAGTCCCGGATAAGGGAGGTCTAACCTGTATACACAATGGAAAGACACTGACAGGAGTGGGTGTACAGAGAAATCTCGGAGTTCAAATACATAATTCCCTGTGCATGTGTGGGTAGAAAAATCCTTTATTAAAATCTAGCAGTATTTTAGCCTTGATAAAAATGGGCCAGAATACAATAGTAAAGAAATAATGACAAATGTATATCCTAAACTCTGGAACTCCCTCCCTAAACCTCTCTACCTCTCTTTCCTCCTTTAAGACGCTCCTGAAGACTTGAACAAGCTTTTGGTCATCTGCCGTAATTTCTTCTTATGTGGCTCAGTCAGTGTCAAATGTATTTATTTTTGTTTTATAACACTCCTGTGAAGCGCCTTGGGACATTTTACGATGTTATAAATACAAGTTGTTGTTGTATACAAAACATTGGCTAAGCCACAGTTAGAGTATTATGTGCAGTTTTGGGCAGTCCCAGTAGAGAAAAGATATTACAGTCACAGAGAAGGAAAGAATGAATATGCCTTTATAGAAAGACTTTCATGACATCAGAACGCTGTGAAGCACTTCACAGCCGACAAAGTATTTTTGAAGTGTAGTCGCTGTTGTAGTATATGGAAATGTGGCAACCAATTTGCGCACAGCAAGGTCCCACAAACAGCAATGAGAGAAATGGCCAGATAATATATTTTAGTGATGCTGGTTGAGGAATAGATAGTGGTCAGGATACTGGGAAAACTCCTCTGCTTTTCTTCAAATAGTGGAATATTTTACATCCACCTGAAAAGGCAGATGAAGCCTGAGTTTAATATCTCATTCAAAAGACAGCACCTCTGCCTTCAGTTCGGCTCAGAAGTTGGCCTAGATTATGTACTCAAGTCTTTGAAATGGAGTTTGAACCTATGACATTCTAACTCCGATATAAGAATGTTACCACTGAAGCAAGGTTAACACCTTAAAGTGGTTATAACACAGATTCACCAGGATTATTCCAGTGGTGATAAACTATAGTAATGAGGAGATATGGAACTATTTCCAATGGAGCAGAGATAAACATAGAAACATAAAAATTTACAGCACGGAAGGAAGCCATTTCTGCCCATCGTGTCCGTGTCGGCCGACCAACAGCTAACCAGCCTAATCCCACTTTCCAGCTCTTGGTCCGTAACCCTGTAGGTTACATAACTTTAAGTGCACATCCAAGTATTTTTTAAATGTGGTGAGGGTTTCTGCCTCTACCACCCTTTTAGGCAGTGAGTTCCAGACCCCCACTACCCTCTAGATGGAAATTTTCCCTCACATCTCCTCTAAACCTCCCCCCCAAATACTTTAAATCTATGTCCCCTGGTTGTTGACCCCTCTGCCAAGGGAAACAGGTCTTTTCTATCAACTCTATCCAGGCCCCTCATAATTTTATACACCTCAATCAGGTCTCCCCTCAGCCTCCTCTGTTCCAAAGAAAATAGACCCAGCATTTCCAATCTTTCTTCATAGCCAAAATTCTCTAGTCCAGGCAACATTCTTGTAAATCTCCTCTGCACCCTTTCAGGGTGCATTACAGGAAGTACGTGCAATCACGTACTTCCTGTAATGTGGTGACCAGAACTGCACACAGTACTCCAGCTGCGGCCTAACCAGTGTTTTATACAATTCAAACATAAACTCCTTGCTCTTTTATTCCATGCCACGACTTATAAAGGCAAGTATTCCATATGCCTTCTTAACCACCTTATCTACCTGGCCTGCTACCTTTCGGGATCTGTGGACAAGCACTCTAAGGTCCCTTTGTTCCTCTACACTTTTCAGTGTCGTACCATTTTTTTAAATTCATTTGCCTTGTTAGACCTCCCCAAATGCATCACCTCACACTTATCTGGATTGAATTCCATTTGCCACTGTACCGCCCACCTGACCAGTATATTGATATCTTCCTGCAGTTCGCAGCTTTCTTCTTCATTATCAACCGCACAGCCAATTTTAGTGTCATCTGTAAACTTCTTAATCATACCCCCAACATTCAAGTCCAAGTCATTGATATATACCACAAAAAGCAAGTGACCCAGCACTGAGCCCTGCAGAACCCCACTAGATACAGCCTTCCAGTCACAAAAACACTCATCAACCATTACCCTTTGCTTCCTGCCTCTAAACCAATTTTGGATCCAACTTGCTACTTTGCCCTGGATCCCATGGGCTTTTACTTTCATGACCAATCTGCCATGTGGGACCTTATCAAAAGCTTTGCTGAAATCTATATACACTACATCATATGCACTGCCCTCATCAACCCTCCTGGTTACCTCGTTGAAAAATTCTATCAAGTTAGTCAGACACGGCCTTCCCTAAACAAATCCATGCTGACTGTCCTTGATTAATCCATGTCTTTCCAAATGAGGATTTATCCTGTCCCTCAGGATTTTTCCAATAATTTTCCCACCACTGAGGTTAGGATGACTGGCCTGTAATTACTCGGTCTATCCCATTCTCCCTTTTTGAACAAAAGTTACAACATTAGCAATCCTCCAGTCCTCTGGTACCACACCTGCAGCCAGAGAGGACTGGAAAATGATGGTCAGAGCCTCTGCTATTTCCTCTTTTGCTTCTCTTAGCAATCTGGTCACATTTCATCCAGGCCTGGGGATTTATCCACTTTCAAAGCTGCTAAGCCCCTTAATGTTTCCTCTCTCATTATGTTTATCTCGTCTGATATTTCACAGACCTCCTCCCTCATTGCAAAGTCTGCATCGGCCGTCTCCTTTGTGAAAAAAATCCGACTGCACCTGGTATTCTCAGGCAGTCTCCAGTATACATCAAAAAATCGGCGCAGAAAGACGCCTTTTTTTTTAGGCAAAGTTTTGGAGGGAGTCAAGAACACATAAATATGCATCATCAAGCTTAAATTTTTCCAACTGAAAACGCAGAAAATGGAAGTTTCATGCAATTCTTTAAGTTTGGATTTTTTTTAAGTGCCACGCCACCACTGAAAGTCTCCAAACCGGGCTCGAGGGTTGGAGAGTCAGCCAGCAGAATCGGTCCCTCTGCCAGACACAGGGGCTCGGGGCTCGGCTTCAAAAGAAGCCTGGGGGTGGTGGGGTGATGTGGAAGCCGAACTGAAGGGATGAGAACCCTTACACTATGCCACTATGCAGCAAGCAACATCAAATGAAGCCCGGGGTGAAGAGGGGTGGGGGGGTTTCCCAATCTAAGCAAGCCCACTGCGCATGCTCAGACCTGGGTGTGGTCCATACTAGGGCGCCGAGCTTGGAGAGAGACACAACAAAGAAGCTTGTCCTGCCTGCCATTTTGAGCTTCTTACAAAGATATAATTTAATCATGGGGGCAATACTGACAATGCCATACCTCATGCAAGCCTTCTGCATGATGGTGCTGCAGAGGAGACAATTGATTCAACTTCATCGCATGAGGCACCTCAGAGCACGTATGGTGATGGGCAGGAGGCCTTCGTCATCATCATCATAGGCAGTCCTTTGGAATCAAGGAAGATTTGCTTCCACTCTTAAAAATGAGTCCTTAGGTGGCTGAACAGTCCAATACGAGAACCACAGTCCCTGTCACAGTTGAGGGCTTGATTTCTGCATGCTCTCGGCGATGAGACTCGAGGTGCTCGGCACCCTCCCGGATGCACTTCCTCCACTTAGGCTGGTCTTTGGCCAGGGACTCCCAGGTGTCAGTTGCACTTTTTCAGGGGGGCTTTGAGGGTGTCCCTGTAACATTTCCGCTGCCCACCTTTGGCTCGTTTGCCATGAAGGAGTTCCGAGTAGAGCGCTTGCTTTGGGAGTCTCGTGGCTGGCATGTGAACGGTGTGGCCTGCCCAGCGGAGCTGATCAAGTATGGTCAGTGCTTCAATGATGGGGATGCTGGCCTGGTCAAGGACGCTAATGTTGATGCGTCTGTCCTCCCAGGGAATTTGTAGGATCTTGCGGAGGCATCATTGGTGGTATTTCTGCAGTGACTTGAGGTGTCTACTGTACATGGTCCATGTCTCTGAGCCATACAGGACATAGTTAACGAGGAGGTTTTACCCACGTCGGATATATCGAGACAGGTGTTCATACCTGCGCCTGAGTGATGCAGACTGTGTCAGAAGGCTGCGTTTCCGCAAAGAAGTGGTAACTGCGATCTGTGAGTTAGTAAAAGCAGACCTGCAACCTAGAAACATCAGGAGGACTGCTTTGTCAGTTGAAGTGAAGGGTGGGGAGGTGTGGGTGTGTGTGTGGTGGTGTGGGTATGTATATGTGTGTGTACCGGGGACTCAGAATGGAACCAACTGGACAGCCTTCCTGTGTGTGGGGACCGAGAATGAGACCGGACAGCCTTTGGGCAGGGTTGGAGGTAAGTTGCTGCTGTGTGTTTTTCAATTCTTTCACTGTGTCCGGGCATCCGCTGCGTCGTTTTCCTTACCTGCGCTAATTTCCTTAACTCTAGGGAAGGTTTTTCAGGACAGGTCACATTCACTGGCCTAATCAAAACTGGAGTAACTCTCAGCTGGCCAAACTTCCCTAAATGGCCAGAAGTGGCGTGTGGTGACTGGTTACGCCCCCTTTGGCTGAAAAAAAAACTGACTTAAAACATTCGTAACTAAGTCAGTTACGCTGATGCAAATTGATTGGGGAAACTGGGGATTTTTAAGTTAGGCCAGAAAAAGCAGCCTGCTCCAAAAAAACGGCGCAAATACTGGGGATAATTGAGCCCTTATGAACAAGAGTAGGCCATTCAGCCCTTCCAGCCTATTCTGCCATTCAATGAAATAATAGCTGATCTGTATTATAACCCTACCCAACTGCCTTGGCTCCATATCCCTTCATACCCTTGGCTAGTAAAAATCTATCGCTCTTATATTTAAAATTATTATTTGAGCTAGCATCTACTGCTTTTTGTGGGAGAGTTCCACACTCCAACCACCCTTTGTGTGAAGAAGTGTTTCCTAAATTCGCTCTTGAATAGTTTGGCTCCAATTTTAAGGTTATCTCCCCTAGACTCCCCATCAGCAGAGAAAAAGTTTCTTGCTACCCAATCAAATCCTTTCAAAATCCTAAAAGCCTCAATCAAATCACCTATATCCTTTTATAGTCTATAGAAGATATCAGTTGTAGCTCTCTCTACCCATGGTAGCTATTATGAAATTGCAAGCGCCCTACTGCCCTTCTGATTAAGCATAGGATCATAGATATTTACGGCACAGAAGGAGGCCTTTCGGCCCATTGTGTCTGCGTCGGTCAAAAAAGAGCTATCCAGCCTATTCAACTTTCCAGCTCTTGGTCCATAGCCTTGCAGTGTACAGCACCTCATGAGTATATCCAAGTACTTTTTAAATGTGATGAAGGTTTCTGCCTTTACCACTTTTTCAGGCAGTGAGTCCCAGACCCCCACCATCCTCTGGATGAAAAGAAATTCTCCTCAATTCCCCTCTAATCCTTCTACCAATTACTTTAAAGCTATGTCCCCTGGTTATTGACCTCTCTGCTAAGGGAAATAGGTGTTTCCTATACACTCTATCGATGGCTCTCAGAATTTTATACACCTCAATTAGGTCTGCCCTCAGTCTACTCTGTTCCAAAGAATACAACCCCAGCCTATCCAATCTTTCCTCATGGCTAAAATTCTCCAGTCCTGGCAACATCTTCGTAAACCTCATCCATACCCTCTGTAGCCCTTACGGCTAAAGGGATCAAGGGGTATGGAGAGAAAGCAGGAAAGGGGTACTGAGGTGAATGATCAGCCGTGATCTTATTGAATGGTGGTGCAGGCTCGAAGGGCTGAATGGCCTGCTCCTGCACCTATGTTCTATGTTTCTATGTTTCTATCACATCTTTCCTGTAATGTGGAAATTATTTTTTTTGAGGGGAGGGGGGGGAGGGGGAATGCCAAGAGGGTTCCTCATTGCTATACGTCATGTTTAAAACTAAGCAGATAGCTAAAGTTCTGCAGTAACTCATAGAAATATAGAAACATAGAAAATAAGTGCAGGAGTAGGCCATCCGGCCCTTCGAGCCTGCACCACCATTCAATAAGATCATGGCTGATCATTCCTTTAGTACCCCATTTCCTGCTTTTTCTCCATACCCCTTGATCCCTTTAGCCGTAAGGGCCATATCTAACTCCCTCTTGAATATATCCAATGAACTGGCATCAACAACTCTCTGCGGTAGGGAATTCCACAGGTAAACAATTCTCTGAGTGAAGAAGTTTCTCCTCATCTCAGTCCTAAATGGCCTACCCCTTATCCTAAGACTATGTCCTCTGGTTCTGGACTTCCCCAACATCGGGAACATTCTTCCTGCATCTAACCTGTCCAGTCCCGTCAGAATTTTATATGTTTCTATGAGATCCCCTCTAATCCTTCTAAACTCCAGTGAATACAGGCTCAGTCGATCCAGTCTCTGGATTGGGGGACTGCCTTGAAAATGATCATGTGCCAGCTGTTGTTCTATTCTCAAGCCTCAGAAGTATAACAAGGATTAATGACATGGCCTTCTGGCTGGACAGGCCTATTAATGTATAGTAATTATTAAACCAGACTGAATTTTATGTATACACATACCTTATCAAGCCAAACAGAACATTTAACAAAAATGTCCCCAGGTGCTTCTCAAATGGGCACCAAGCTAGGAAAGAAGAAATTGGGGGATGATCAAAAATTAGATCATGAGCTTTAAGGAGGTATTTAACAATTAAGAGAGGTAGAGGGGCAGATAAGTTTAAGGACAAGAGTCCAAAGAAGGGAGTAAGGTAGTTCAAATGGTAGAGCAATGGGAGGGGGGCTGCACAAAAGGCCAGAGATGGAAGAATGAAACATTCAAGAGGGAAAACAGAACTGGAGATGATTACAGAGGAGAGGCAAGGTCATAGAGGGACATGGATTTTGAATTGAATAAAGTGGGAAGAGGGAGTCAGTGCAGGTTAGTGAGGATGGAGTCATGGATGAGTGAGACAATGCAGAACAGGATACATGCAGCAGAATTTTGGCCAAGCTAATTTATGGAGGATGGATGATGGGAGGCCAGAAAGGAGAGTGTTAAAGTAGTCAAGTCTGAAAGTGAGAAAGGCAGCAGAGGGACTGAGTCAGTGCTGGAGATAGCTAATGTTGTAGAGGTGGATGCAAGTGGTCTTGGATAGGATGAGAGTTTAAAGCTCAGCTCAGGGTTCAACAGGATGGCAAGATTATGAATGGTCTGGCCGTAGAGAGGACTGAAGTTCGTAGCAAGGGAGCGGAGACTGTGATGTGGACCATACATCTTCCCAAAGTTGAACTGGAGAAAGTCGTGACTCACCCAGAACTTCGGAGGCATTCAGTGGTTGAGAGAGAAGTGGAAGATCAAAAGTATCATAAAGAATTCTGCTGTATTGCTACTTTCACGTTTATGTAAAAGCATTTCAATTGTACATCAACGCACGAAAACCAAGCAGTGCAAAACGCCTCAATTCCACTTGGGTTTTCCACAGTGGTGAGTACATGTCCAACATGGTGTTCAGCTTGTGAACCTCCAAGCCACTTTATAAAAGGTTACTGCAGTAAATTTTGTAATTTTGAGAAAGCAGTTTCTCTCAGCCACGGGCTCATGATATTAAAAAGTTACCAGCTCCATTCTGAAAGGCACTGTTATTCACAGTACAAATTGGGACTTACCCTATGCTTTCCAAGTCAGGAAAGCTTGGAGGGGAATTGGAGGGGAATTTGCAGGTGATGTGTTCCCATGCGCCTGCTGCACTTGTCATTCTAGGTGGTAGAAGTCACGGGTTTGGGAGGTGCTGTCGAAAAAGCCTTGGCGAGTTGCTGCAGTGCGTCTTGTAGATGGTACACAATGCAGCCACAGTGCGTCAGTGATGGAGGGAGTGAATGTGGTGGATGAGGTGCCGACAAGTGGGCTGCTTTGTCCTGAATGGCATCAAGCTTCTTGAGTGTTGCTGGAGCTGCACTCATCCAGGCAAGCAGAGAGTATTCCATCACACTCCTGACTTGTGCCTAGTAGATGGTAGAAAGGCTTTGGGGAGTCAGGAGGTGAGACACTCGCCGCAGAATACCCAGCCTCTGATCTGCTCTTGAAGCCATGGTATTTATGTGGCTGGACCAGTTCAATTTCTAGTCAATGGTGACCCCCAGGATATTGATGGTAAGAGATTCAGCAATGGCAATGCCGTTGAATATCAAGAGAACATGGTTAGACTCTCTCTCCTGTTAGAGATAGTCATTGCCTGGCACTTATGTGGCATGAGTGTTACTTGCCACTTATCAGCCCAAGTCTGAATGTTGTGCAGATCTTGCTGCATTCAGGCTTGGACTGCTCAACTGAACACTGTGCAGTCATTAGCGAGCATCCCCACTTCTGACCTTAATATGGAGGAACATAAGAACATAAGAACATAAGCATTAGGAACAGGAGTAGGCCATCCAGCCCCTCGCGCCTGCTCCGCCATTCAACAAGATCATGGCTGTGTCCTAGGCCCAACCATCTTCAGCTGCATCATTATTGTCCTTCCGACTGCCACGCCCTTTTTATGGGCCTCTCCTACATGTAGCCCTGTTTCGCAGTTTCCCCAGATTGGCACCTCTTTTTTAGGTATGACTGGTGCAGCTCTTGACATGCTCGACAGCACTCCTCATTGAACCAGGGTTGGTCCCCTCGCTTGATGGTAATGGTAGAGTGAGGAATATACTGGGCCATGAGGTTACAGATTGTGGTGGAATACAATTCTGCTGCTGCTGATGGCCCACAGCACCTCATGGGTGCCCAGTTTTGAGTTGCTAGACATGTTGTGAATCTATCCCATTTAGCACGGTGGTAGTGCCACACAACACGATGGATGGTGTCCTCAGTGTGAAGATGGGACTTCGTTTCCACAGGGACTGTGCGGTGGTCACTGCTACCAATGATGTCATGGACAGATGGATCTGCAACAGGTAGATTGGTGAGGACAAGATCAAGTACATTTTTCTGTCGAGTTGGTTCTCTCACCACCTGCCACAGGCCCAGTGTGGCAGCTATGTCCTTCAGAACTCAGCCAGCTCGGGCAGTAGTGGTGCTACCGAGCCTATCTTGTGATGGACATTGAAGTCCCCCACCCAAAGTACATCCGTGCCCTTGCTACCCTCAGTGCTTCTTCCAAATGGTGTTCAATATGGAGGAGTACTGATTCATCAGCTGAGGGAGGGCGGTAGGTGGTAATCAGCAGGAGATTTCCTTGCCCATGCTTGACCTGAAGCCATGAGACTTCATGGGGTCCGGAGTCAATGTTCAGGACTCTCAGGGCCACTCCCTCCCGACTGTATATCACCTCTGGTGGGTCTGTCTTGCTGGTGGGACCTGGGACATTGGCTGAAAGGTATGATTCTGTGAGTATGACTTTGTGGATGAATATAACTATGAGTAGTCTGTGTGACAGCTCTCCCAATTTTGGCACAAGTCCGCAAATGTTGGTGAAGAAGACTTTGCAGGGTCAAATGGGCTGTGTTGTTGTCGTGTCCGAAGTCGGTGCCAAGGTTGATGCCGGGTGGTCTGCCTGGTTTTATTATTGTTTTTTGTAGTGGTTTGTTACAACTGAGTGGCTTGCTAGGCCATTTCAGAGGGCAGTTAAGAGTCAACCACATTGCTGTGGGTCTGGAATCAGAGAGATTTGGGTGCCCTCGTGCAAGAAACACAGAAAGCTATAAAGGTACAGCAAGCAATAAGGAAGGTAAATGGCATGTTGTCCTTTATTGCAAGGGGATTGGAGTATAAGAGTAAGGAAGTCTTGCTACAATTGTACAGGGCCTCAGCGAGACCACACCTGGAGTGCTATGCAATGTTTTGGTCTCCTTATCAAAGGAAGGATATACTTGCCTTTGAGGCAGTGCAACAAAGGTTCATTAGATTGATTCCTGGGATGAGAAGGCTGTCTTATGATGAGAGATTGTGTAGAATGGACCTATACTTTCTGGAGTTTAGAAGAATGAAAGGTGATCTCATTGAAACATACAATATTCTGAAGGGGATTGACAGGGTAGATGCTGGGAGGTTGTGTCCGCTGGCTGGAGTGTCTAGAACTAGGGGGCACAGTCTCAGGATAAGGGATAGGCCATTTAAGACTGAGATGAGGAGGAATTTCTTCACTCAGAGGGTTGTGAATCTTTGGAATTCTCTGCCCCAGAGGGCTGTGGATGCTGAGTCTCTGAGTATATTCAAGGCTGAGATAGATCATTTTGAGTCTAGGGGAATCAAGGGATTATTGAGATAGAGCAGAAAAGTGGAGTCGAGGTCAATTGATCTTATTGAATGGCAGAGCAGGCTCAAGGGGTCGTATGGCCTACTCCTGCTCCTATTTCTTATATTCTTATGGAGTCACATATAGACCAGACCAGGTAAGGGGACAACAGATTTCCTTCCCTAAATGACATTAGTAAACCAGATGGGTTTTTACGACAATCCAATAGTTTCATGGTCATCATTTCTGATACTAGCCTTCTATTTCAGATTTATTTAATTAACTGAATTTAAATTCGCAAGCTGCCGTAGTGGGATTTGAACTCATGTCTCCAGATCATTAGTCTAGGCCTCTAGATTACTAGTCTAGTAACATAACCACTATGCTACTGTTCCCATGAATTGGCATTTCCCAATAAAAATTAACCCTGTTGAAGTTTGATTTGTCACACTCACTCAATTTCTATCTTTAAAAATGTCCAATTTATTATACCTAAACTGAAGTTATATTTTAGATTGGAAAAATAAGTACTGTCGTTTTTCCAGAGGGTGGAGATGAAAATACTAGCATTCTGTGCATGGCAAACACATAGTTACCATCAGGTCGAAAGTGCAACATAAACGATTAAATGTGATGTTGAACACCCATTTCAAACAAAATCTGCCTACAAGGTTCATTATTTAGATTCATTTTTACAGGGAATTGAGAAGTTAGCACTTGTTTATAAACAGGTTGTCAAACCAGTTCTCATGTAGATTAGCAATCTTTAAGCATCCATTCTGACCTTGTATGTATCAACAATTTAGAACACTTGAAGACACAATCTGGAATTAAACAATTATAGCATGACCTAATTGATGAAAAATTTATCAGCAGCTTTCAGGAACCGAACTTGAGCTGTGGGCATATCATTCAGTTTTGTACAACAAGCAAAACACTAAAAGCATACACGGAACTTGAAACAGAAATACAAAATTGGTGTACAAGATGTAACTTTGCAGAATTATTTTTTCCAGTTAGCAATTTTTCCTCTTCCCTCCTGAAGAAGTTGCCCAACATTTACACATATGAACTTTGAGGAAATGATCAGGAGTGGGATCCTACCCAAATTTCCCCTCCCTAACTCAGGCCACTGTTGTTTTTTTTTAAATTTTGGTATGAAGTTTATTCTTTTGTTTAAACTGTGGACATTTATGCTTTCTTGTTGACTTCCTTCTTCAGTTTTGACAAATCGTGTTTGATGAGTCAGTCTCCACCCCTGCTCGGATGAATTAGTTTACTGACGATCAGGATTCAAATATGAGAGATTCCTTGACATTACAGCTCAACTCCTCACCAGATAAACTCACTGAAATATCAAGGGAACCCAAAAATACAACCTTCTGATTAGCTGAAAGGTTCAATTTCAAATTTGGTTAATTGATTAATTAATTGATTAATTATGCTTCAAGACACTTTGCCCTGCTCTGATAAGGCATCAACCATTCTTGTCCTTTGTTATATATGTGGCCACAGAAGGTAATCCACTAACTTTTAAGATGGAATGTGATTTTTTTTTAAACTGGAATGGACTCGAAATAAGGCGCTAGATCAAACAGAAGTAGAAACCGATCCAAAAACAATTCAACCTTAACTGCACCAGAATACTGACTGAGTCCTTCCATTTAAATTTTCTCTATCTGTCTGGTTATCCTCAGTTGCAATACAGATTGCCTATTGTTACTTAAAGGGAAATACAAATCATATATGTTGTAAGGACGCGACTGCTGCAAACGAAGTTGAAGTAGTTACACATGCGCAGTTTCAGTGTTTTTTCGGTTGTTTGCTAACTGAACAGAAAATATTGTTGCCATTACAAAGAAAGCATTTCGAGAGAAAGGAGGGAGGGGGTGGCAAAAAGAGATCGTTACTGCCGAACAGAACCGCATCAGGAAAAGAAAATCTGTGCCAGCAAAACACAGTAAACGTACATTTTTATTAATTTTCTTCTCCTTTTCCTTCGCACGGAGATTGCACACCGTACAAACAAATCTCCGTAACTCTCCCCCGTGAAAATATCATACATGAGGGGAAATTTCTTCACCCAGAGGGTGGTGGGGGTCTGGAACTCATGCCTGAAAAGGTGGTAGAGACAGAAACCTTCACCACATTTAAAAAACACTTGGATGTGCACGTAAAGTGTCGCAACCTACAGGGCTACGACCAAGAGCTGGAAAGTGGGATTAAGCTGGATAGGTCTTGGTCAGCCGACGCAGACACGGTAGGCTGAAATGGCCTCCTTCTGTGCTATAAATTTCTATGATTCTATGATTACTACAAACCAACTCACGCTATTATGCATCATTAAACCAACCCATAGCTCCATAGATTCAGGCATGTGATATGGCTATATTATTATACATTCATATTTAAAACGCCACGTAGAACGCTTCTGCACAGCTTCTGGTTCATTGGCAGCAGCTTCTGGTTTGTTGGCAACAGTCACTCTGATGTTGTAAAGGGAAATAATTATACACTTACCATAATCTCTTATTTACCCTTTGTGGCACTGATGCTTCAGAACTGCTACTTCGATGTAGTCTGGGAGCACACACTATTAGGAACTCTCCCATTTGTGACATCATAAGAACATAAGAATTAGGAGCAGGTGTAGACCATACAGCCCCTCGAGCCTGCTACACTATTCAATAAGATCATGGTTGAACTTCTACAACAACTCCACTTTCCCACCCTATCCCCATATCCCTATCGATCTCAGCCTTCAATATAGTCATCAAGTCAGCATCCACAGCCCTCTGGGATGGAGAATTCCAAAGATTCACAACCCTCTGAGTGAAGATATTTCTCATCTCAGTCCTAATATCATGATAGTCTTGTAACATCATAAGTGAGAAATGATCCCAAAATCTACTATCCTCAGTAATGATGTAATTGGAGTGGATGCGGGGATTTCTCACCAGCAGGTCTAAAACAGGGTAACCAGGGAAGCATGAGACACACCAGTAAATGCATGTAATCACCCTCAACATTTTGGATTATAGAACAATTCAGTAGAATATAACTTCCGCTTTAAATAAACAATGGTAGTACATTAAAAGGTGCAATTCTTCCCAATTTGCTTTTCATCGTTTTAAAGTACAATACTAAACAAAGGCATTTACTGAAAACTGTACCTTTTTTAATTAACTTTGCAAGATATTTTAGTTTTTCTGTCATAGTTCACAACTGGAGAACATGGCTATTGTCACCATGTTAGCCAGTGGGTAGCACTCTCATCACCGAGTCAGAAGGTTGTGGGTTCAAGTCCCACTCCAGGGACTTGAACACATAAATCTAGGCTGCTACTCCAGTGCATTGCTCAGGGAGTGCTGCACCATCAGAGGTGCCATCTTTTGGATGAGACATTAAACCGAAGCCACATCTGCTGTCTCAGGTGGAATTAAAAGATCTCTTGGCACTATTTCGAAGAAAAGCAGGAGAGTTATCCCCGATATCCTGGCCAATATTTATCCCTCAATCAACATTACAAAAACAGATTATCTGTCATTTTCACATTGCTGTTTGTAGGAGCTTGCTGTGCACAAATTGGCTGCCACGTTTCCCACATTACAACAGTGACTACACTCCAAAAGCACTTCATTGGCTGTAAAGCGCTGTGAGACGTCCGGTGGTCGTGAAAGGGGCTATATAAATGCAAGTCTTTCTTTCTTTTTATTGATTATAAACTTCACCAATGTTTCCCTACTTGGAGGGAGCTAACTGCAAATGATTTGAAAACATTACAGGCATTCTAAATCTAGTAAAAAAATGCATGAGTTAACTAAAATTTCAATATTCCATTAAATGTGTTGTTGCTTCATATAGTTCTGATGAAGGGTTTACAGCTGAACCAGTCTCTCTTTTCAGAAGCTGACAGAATATTAAGATAAATTATATATTTGTGTAGCACCTTTCACATAACAAAATGTCACAAGGAGTTTTAGAAAAGCAGAAAAGTTAGGCAAATGATTAAATGCATAACCAAGTAAGTATTGAGGAGGTTTTGGGATGAGGAGAGAGGGGTAGTAAGGAAAAGAAGTTTGGAGAGAGAGCTCCAGAGTATAAGGATGTGGTGTCTAAAGCCTCTGTCGCCAACATTAAAAGCAGAGGGAGCAACTAACACAGAACAAACCAGAGTCAGAAGAGCAGAGGGTGCATGATGAGACACGGGGCTGGAAAAGATTGTAGAGGCATTGTGCAGTGAGTGGTTTGAAGAAAAGGATATGAAATTTGAAATGCATTGGGGTCAGGGAGCCTGTGGAGATTTACAAGAATGTGGTGATGGGTGTGCAGGACTTTGTGCAGGACAGAGGCAGAGCTCTGGATAAGTTGGAGTTTGTTTATGGTGGATCTGGGAAGCTGGTGAGGAGAGTGTTTAAGAAGGTGAACCTTGAGGTGACAAGGACCTCTGAGGGTGAAGTAGAAACAGTGGAAGGCTGGCATCTGGTATTGAACATCCTAGTCAGATTGTAGGTGGGAGGGAATGCATGGTGAGTCAGGTTAACTAAGCATAAGCGAAATGACAGCCGGGAGGATTAGAGAATAGAATACAATACATGAAACAAACATTGATAGTTGGTTATAAAGATAATAATTGAATTTACCAGTTCAGATGACATCAAACTGCTAGAGCAAGGTGTGATCAGCAGACCCCAAGGCTGAATGACTGTCTTAAGAACATCAATGGAATGGAATGCATCCATGGAAGTTACTGTAGGAAGAAAAGAATGTCCCAAATTAAATACACCCACTCTTCATTAAACTCACAGTATATACTTTTTGAAAAATACTTTGCAGTTGATCTAGTGGTCTAACTTCATAATCACAACTCAGATTATACTTATTAATCATTTTAAATGCATTTAAACATCATCTGAAATCTTGGTAAGTTTACTACCTTGAAATCACACTTGGGAATCCTATTCGCTACAATTAATTTTTAGCGACACCCTGAAAGCCTCCTTGATCAAGGGAATCCCTGGCCCAAGACGGGCCAAAGTGGAGAAAGAGTATCCGGGAGGACGCTGAGCACCTCGAGTCTCGCCGAGAGCATGCAGAAACCAAGTACAAACAGCGGAAGGGCAAACCAGACTCCCCACCCACCCTTTCCTTCAACCACTATCTGCCCCACCTGTTACAGAGACTGTAATTCCCATATTAGACTGTACAGCCACCTGAGAACTCACTTTTAGAGTGGAAGCAAATCTTCCTCGATTTCGAGGGACTGCCTATGATGATGACAATTAATTATTTGGTTTCTCCTCCCCCTGCTACCAGCCCGTCCAGAGTTCCTTTGGAGAGCATTCTAAAACATGTCAGAAATCAGGAAATGTACTACGCATTGGAATTTAAAGGGGTATTGCCTTCACGAAGAAGTTTGGCAAATATTATTGGTTTGCAAATACACAATTATATGATGTACAGCGTAGTGCAAACATTTCACCGTGACAAAAACCGCATCCTCCCTTCAACAAATACAAATCTTGGTACCTTTTTTTTCGGGACGACAGTGTCCCTTTAATGTTCAACTGCCAGAATCTGTTCAAGATTTGTCGGCTTTTGTATTTATTAATTCAATGGAATTCTGAAACATGAGCTGGTTGGCAAGAGGAATAGCCCCGACTGCCAGCAAATAAAAAGCAAGGTTTCTGCATCCGGGTCCGGATCATACCTCTTCTCCCCTCCCTTACCAAACACAAACGTCTCACCGTTCCCACGAGAAAAAGATCATCTCAGTTTTCTTCTGGGAAAACTTAGTTTTTTTGAGGACGTGCTTTATATTTTTAAGCAAGAATTAAATAAACCGGTTATGCATTCTGCCTTTGGTCCGCAAAATTATACAGCAATAGGGTACATTCTGCACGCTGCCACTTGTTTCAATCTCCTCGTTTATTCATTCAATGTCGTTTAATATAAAAACCTAGTTAGCGACCAAAGGAAACAGTCCCAAGTAAGGTTTTGTTTTCAGCAGCCTGTGACTGGGATGCTGTCCCAGGGCAGGTTTTGGGAAGCGCTGTGTAGTCCATCTGATGCTCAGGTACACACACCACACACCAGCTCAACCTGCCACGTATTGCCAAGAACATGTCAGTGATCAGCCGCTCCAGTGATAACTGCAAGTACTTTTCAAAACCACGAAAAACGATGTCGCCTCTAAACTTCTTTAAGGCCGTTTATCGCGAGAATCGTTTTAACAATTCGCTGAGTTTTATACTAATGTTATACAGCATATAATAACCCCCAAAACCCCAGATAGTGCACCCTTATTACTGACCTGCTCTTCTGAACACTCGCTACTGTGGGATTTCTGTGCAGTAATCTGGTGGTACCGTGAGCTAGGTCACTGGTTTCAAAGGACTGAAGGAATTCAATTCCGATTTGGTGGACTTTACCGGCGATTTTTAAATCGCATTTCCTGATTCTGTTCGTTTTCCCCCGTTAGCATCTGATTCAAAACTGAATTGACTTCGCCAGAAGCAGGTCCGCGGCTTTTAGTATTGTCTGAGAGAAATAAAATGAGTCTCTGAAAGTTGTTTGGCACTAAATCAGTTTTCGTCCGTCTCCTCCACACTGGACTCCATCGATTACTAAAGTCCAAGATACAAACACAATTTTTTTTAAAGCTGTTTGTTAAACTTAAGTCACCCAATAACCCTTAAACACGACGCTGTTCTAAGAAATGAAGTCAACTAGGAAGTAGCTACCAGTTTACCTTGGAGTCAGGAAGCATTCTAGTTAAACTGGCCTTACAAACAATCTCATCTTGATCAGATGAGTCCTACCATGACGATACAGGGCCTGCCAAAATGTCAAAGGCTGCATTAAACACTATCAAGGTAAACGAGGCATAATCCAGATGCAGCGTCTTATTCCCAAATACACATACTCCCTTCTGCACCAGAAGGAATGCTTCCATTTGCCACACTAGCTATGCGATCACTTTCAATTTATGAGCACTTCTTGTGCTGTGAACCTGCGACCATTTAGAACTTGATTAAGGCAACTCCAAATGCATTTCATGTAAACCTTTATTTCTGGCAAAGGAGCCTTTCATCCCATTTGAGCTACACTAAAACTCAAATCTCAGAGGTGAGGGGACGGTGTGCCATTCCATTTGAGCTCAGTGCCTTTTTTCAAAAAGGGACTATTTCTACTGCACTTTTTTTGGCAGACAGCCATCCGTCAAGCCCCGGCCCCCACTACACTTTTTTGACCTGCAAGCGACAAGCTCCGCCCCCCTCCCCCGACCGAATCATTCCATGCGCAAGGTGCGGAGCAGCAGGACCCCCGGCTCCTCACCAGCCGGCCTGGGCCCGATTTGTGGGGGTCCCCCACCGCCATCAGGCCCTCACCCACTGCCTTCGGGCTACTCAGTGGCAAATTGCATAATAGTGTCCTCAATGCTGAAGAAAACTTTACATACATGGAAAATAGGTGGAGTAGGCCATTCAAGCCTGCACCACCATTCAATAAGATCATGGCTGATCATTCCCTCAGTACCCCTTTCCTGCTTTCTCTCCATATCCCTTGATCCCCTTAGCCGTAAGGGCCATATCCAACTCCTTCTTGAATATATCCAATGAACTGGCATCAACAACTCTCTGCGGCAGGGAATTCCACAGGTTAACAACTCTGAAGAAGTTTCTCCTCATCTCAGTCCTAAATGGGCGACCCTTTATCCTAAGACTATGTCCCCTGGTTCTGGACTTCCCAACATCGGGAACATTCATCCCGCATCTAACCTGTCCAGTCCTGTCAGAATTTTATACGTTTCTATGAGATCCGCGCTCATCTTTCTGAACTCCAGTGAATAAAGGCCCAGTTGATCCAGTCTCTCGTCGTATGACAGTCCAGCCCTCCCTGAAATCAGTCTGGTGAACCTTCGCTGCACTCCCTGAATAGCAAGAACGTCCTTCCTCTGATTAGGAGACCAAAACTGCACACAATATTCCAGGTGAGGCCTCACTAAGGCCCTGTACAACTGCAGTAAGACCTCCCTGCTCCTATACTCAAATCCCCTAGCTATGAAGGCCAACATACCATTTGCCGCCTTCACCGCCTGCTGTACCTGCATGCCCTTTCAGTGACTGATGAACCATGACACCTCGGTCTCGTTACACCTCCCCTTTTCCTAATCTGCCGCTATCCATATAATATTCTGCCTTTGTGTTTTTGCCCCCAAAAAGGATAACCTCACATTTATCCACATTACACTGCATCTGCTATACATTTGCCCACTCACCTAACCTGTCCAAGTCACCCTGCAGCCTCTTAGCGTCCTCCTCACAGCTCACACCGCCACCCAGTTTAATGTTGTCTGCAAACATGGAGATATTACACTCAATTCCTTCATCTAAATCATTAATGTATATTGTAAAGAGCTGGGGTCCCAACACTGAGCCCGACAGCACTCCATTAGTCACTGCCTGCCATTCTGAAAAGGACCCGTTTATCCAGACTCTCTGCTTCCGGTCTGCCAACCAGTTCTCTATCCACGTCAGTACATTACCCCCAATACCATGCGCTTTGATTTTGCACAGCAATCTCTTGGGCAGGACCTGGTCAAAAGCCTTTTGAAAGTCCAAATACACCACATCCACTGGTTCTCCCTTGTCCACTCTGCCAGTTACATCCTCAAAAAATTCTGGAAGATTCGTCAAGCAAGATTTCCCTTTCATAAATCCATGCTGACTTGGTCCGATCCTGTCACTGCTTTCCCCAAATGCACTGCTATTTCATCTTTAATGATTGATTCCAACATTTTCCCCACTACTGATGTCAGGCTAACTGGTCTATTAATTACCCGTTTTCTCTCTCTCCCTCCTTTTTTAAAAAAAGTGTTACATTAGCTACCCTCCAGTCCATAGGAACTGATCCAGAGTCAATAGACTGTTGGAAAATGATCACCAAGGCATCCACTATTTCTAAGGCCACTTCCTTATGTACTCTGGGATGCAGACTATCAGGCCCCAGGGTAATTCAGTTGCAATTTTGCCACTCAAATTATCAACTTCCTCACTCATGGGGTAACTAATATTCTGCAATTAACTTGAGCCTCTCTCTAATCATGGCTATATTTTCAGAAAACATTTCTGAATTTTGGAAAAGGCTTCATGCAAGTAAACATCTGGGGTCTGGCAGGATATTTGGAAAAGAAAAATTCGATCAGGCAGTCAGCATGGATTTATGAAGGGGTAGTCATGTTTGACAAATTTGCTAGAATTCTTTGAGGATGTAACAGGGTGGATAAAGGGGAACCAGTGGATGTGGTGTATTTGGATTTCCAAAAGGCATTTGACAAGACGCCACATAAAAAGGTTACTGCACAAGATAAAAGTTCATGGGATTGGGGGTAATATATTAGCATGGATAGAGGATTGGCTAACTAACAGAAAACAGAGTCGGGATAAATGGATCATTCTCGGGTTCACAATCAGTAACCAGTGGGGTGCCATCAGGATCAGTGCTGGGACCCCAACTATTTAAAATCTATATTAACGACTTGAAGGAAAGGACAGAGTGTAACGTAGCCAAGTTTGCTGACGATGGGAGGAAAAGCAATATGGGAGGAAAAGCAATATGTGAGGACACAAAAAAATTTGCAAAAGGACATAGACAGGCTAAGTGAGTGGCCAAAAATTTGGCAGATGGAGTATAATGTTGGAAAGTGTGGGGTCATGCACTTTGGCAGAAAAAAAAAATCAAAGACCAAGTTATTATTTAAATGGAGAAAGATTGCAAAGTGCCACAGTACAGCAGGACCTGAGAGTACTTGTGCATGAAACACAAAAGGTTAATATGCAGGTACAGCAAGTGATCAGGAAGGCTAATGGAATCTTGGCCTTTATTGCAAAGGGGATAGAATATAAAAGCAGGGTAGTCTTGCTACAGTTGTACAGGGTATTGGTGAGACCACACCTGGAATACTGCGTGCAGTTTTGGTTTCCATATTTACGAAATGTTATACTTGCCATGGAGGCAGTTGAGAAGGTTCACAAGGTTGATTCCAGAGATGATGGGGTTGACTTATGAGGAAAGATTGGACCTCTACTCATTGGAATTCAGAAGAATGAGAGGTGATCTTATCAAACGTGTAAGATTATGAGGGGGCTCGACAAGGTGGATGCAGAGAGGATGTTTCCACTGATAGGGGAGATTAGAACTAGAGGGCATAATCTTAGAATAAGAGGCCGCCCATTTAAAACTGAGATGAGGAGAAATTTCTTTGAGGGTTGTGGATCTGTGGAATTCATTGCCTCAGAGCTGTGGAAGCTGGGACATTGAATAAATTTAAGACAGAAAGAGTTTCTTAAACAATAAGGGGATAAGGGGTTATGGAGAGCGGGCAGGGAAGTGGACCTGAGTCCATGATCAGATCAGCTATGATCATATTAAATGGCGGAGCAAGCTCGAGGAGCCATATGGCCTGCTCCTGCTTCTATTTCTTATGCATGTTCTTATAAAGCAGACTGCGGACATTAAGAATTACATAAATTGGCAGAGTAAGAAGGATGCTGCTTAAAAAAAAAACACACAAGGTCTTTGATCATTTAACTTCACAATGCATTGATACTCATGCTCTCAATTTTGTAAATAAAGACAGAATATCACCTTTAATCTTTTTTATTTTGAAACTAAAACAAATGTCGTTCAGAAGATCTTCACTGATAAAAATGTCACAGATGTGAGGACAGATGAAAACAGCAGGTTTCATACACAAATGTTATACACACAAGTTTTCTTCCACATAGAATCCTTCAAGATATGGCAGCATTCCCCATCTTCAAATATTGTCATTCAGCATCATGGTTTATAAATTAAAGACCACAAAAATAACTGATTTCTCAACATTTATTTATAACTATGCATTAAAAAGACTCTTTAAAGATGAAAATGTGATACTTCCAATTTCTCTAATACACAGTTTATGAAGTACTGTATATCATTTGATAACTGTTTAAAGCATATTGTAGGATCCTGCTTTATTTCATATCTACACAGTATTTGATCACACATTGAAAATTATCAAACTTGCTGTATCAGTATGTACTACAGGTACTGATAAATCAATTCCCCATCAGCATTTAAACTCAATGTAAAGATACTGAAGTTGTGAACAAGTTTTATGTAGGGTGAACAAAAGCCAGACAGATTTACTGACTCTTACAAACACATAATTATCTCGCTCAACTTGATTGTGGAGTAGTGAACAATTGAACAAAAAAAAAAAAGAGTAAATATTTTTGTACATAGGCTGTGCCCAACATATTTCGTTAACAAATTTAACTTTTACAATATACTACAAAATTGATCTCTCTAGGTAGCACTTCTACATTAATAGAAAAGCAAGCTTACATATAAAATTGACCAGTGTACTAAGAGACCAGAATAAAGTATCACTTGGCAAGTCCATCTATGTATAAATGGCTAGCATATAACATAAAATCTATGCAACTGCTATTATAAATGTTGATGCGGTTTTACCTATGTTAACAAGTTATTCATTTTGCTGCTCAGTATAGATATGCAGTTTCAATCCCTCGCTACCATCATTGTCTAGAAGTTAGCGGGTTACGGTTGTCTGATTAGTTTGTCTAAACATTAGTTTATATACATAAAGGTATGAATCTGGATTGTATGTCAGAGTTTCCATTACAACAGACCAAAAAAAATCAAAAATTACCCTTCTCCATAATTGAAGATGCCCCTACAGTAAAATAAAATGCCATAGTAATTATATAGGAAGAATTCGCCCCCCACCCATAAGTGTGTTATGTTTCAGTTTAATCAATTTTTGATCTTACTGTATGGTAAGTTTTTGGGGTCTCCCTTATACCCCTTTATGAAAAAAATCCAAAAACTAACATCTCATGCTAAAATATTGGGTGATGAAATGAAAACAAAACAATGTGCACATTAAAAGAAATACATGCAAAAATTCTGCAGCATTACATACAATTTTTCATTCTTGGAATGCATTTGTTTTGATAAAAAGAGCCATAAAAGTGAAGATTGAGTGAAACCGTATTTGTAATCACTGAAGATACAACTATATATTAAAAAAAGGACCCATTCCATTACAAGTACACAACCAACTGCAAAGATTAATTTACACGTTGGCTATAATCAAACACATTACCTGCTCTAATAGAAGATACTTAAATGAATATAATTACACAAAACAAACTTCGGAATACTATAAAGCTGAAACAGATTTGGGATTAAAGTTTGAAAATAGTTTTAATGTACATTTTATGTACATCTCACACCTTCTAATGAAAGCATTTTAAAAGTGCAGGTTTTAATTCTTTTTGAAAGTACATTGAACAGCTTACTAACTCCGAAGTTTTGTTTAAATATCTCCAAAAACCAAAATGTATAAAGTAAAAATAGCAATGCCATTTCATTAAATACGCTATAAACTAGAATAAAAGCGTTTGCCCTTCAGGCATGGTGACTTTAAACCCTTCTTTTAGAGGGGCATAAATCTCAAATGTGGAATCACTGACTCATGGTTTTCTCAGTTACAGTTATTTTTGTTTGCATGAATTTAAGGAGAACTTAGGGGACTGATTTGAAGCATCAGTGTTCACTTAAGTGCAAGGTGAAGTTTGTGGATAATAAGGTGTACACAGTCAGCACTTCAAAACTGCACTGGGTCACTGTGCCGTGAATAGTAGCAGTGAGATAAAACTGCAGATGCCTCACACTTTAAAAAAGTAGCATTGGAGTACCCACTTATTAATGTTAATTTCAAGGTTAAGAATAAAGTTAAAACAAAAAAAGCACAATCCCAAATTTGTTTCCAAACTGAACAAGCTAAAGATGACTGCTTAATGTACTCAAGTTTTCATCAAAAACACAACTGAAAGACATCCTTCATATTTGGTCCAGTGTTCTACATTCAGTAAAAAAAAAGCTACCATATATAACTAGTTTGATTATAACCTATAGGTTTTCAAACTGGAGTCTGCAAACTCTAATGGGTCAGAAAGAATCTGGGGGCCTACGGCCTACGAGGTGGGCAGACCTCGGTCTGCCTGGTGCCAGATATACAAAACACTATGAGCCGAGCGTCTTGAGAATTTTGTATTCTATATTTCTCTCTTTCTGGTTGTTGACTCACTAGCATGTTATCTCTGTTGCTGTAAACTAATAGAAGCGTTTTCTGCTAATAGCATGGTGTTTCTTTGGGTAGCTGACATTGTTGGGAGTTGGGAAGAGTATAATCAGGATGTCAATATTTGCATGGTGGTTCCACAAAGATAGATTTCAAAACTACTGCTTGGAAAGCATGAAGATGTCGGTGGCCAGCTGAAACTTAGATGAGCTTTTGTGAAATGTACCACTACACATAACTGACCTATAATTACTGCATACACACGATGGTTTAATTGAGATTAAACGCTGTATGGGCATAAAGAACTTTCATTTGTATAGTGCTACATCAAACCTCTCAATGTCTCAAAGCACTTCACATCCAATGAGTTACTCTGAAGTGCAGTGACTGCAGTTATGTAGGCCAACACTGGTAAATTGCAAAATGGTTAGAAGGATATTAGAGTTCCTCTGGACATTATTTCCAATTTGATATTTTACCACCCACCCCCCAGTAAATATTAGAATGTTTCAAATGCTACAAAGACGATATAAATATAAAAAATATAAAATTTACATCTTTGGTTGAAACATTCTTAAAGCACATCATGGAACTCAAGGGTTGCACTGATCAGTAAACCATAAAAATCTCAAGAGTTTTACGAATGCTGTCTCTCAATTTGAACAATTTTTGCCCCAAAACCAATCACTAAATTCCTTTGTATATTTATAGAAGCACCTCCGGTGACATTCCATTAGAAGAGCCACATCATCCCATCATGTCACAGCTTATGGAGGTCACTGGAATTCTGAACAGTTGCAAAGCGAAGCTCTTATAATAATTTAGTTACAAGTCAAGGAATACAATTATCGACTCAAAACCAATATATTGACAACTATATTTCTCCAAATTAGATGACAATTTACTAATTACATGCAAGGAAGATTCTTAACCATCTGATTCAACTGTAGAAATGTTGTTAAACTACATAAAATACTTAACATATGCATTTGAATGGGAAACCCAAAATCTTCAATGGTAAACTGTCCAATCTTTAACATAGCATTCCACAATGTACAAAATCACATTTACAGAAAATGTAATAAAGCTGCAACATATTTTGTGGGATGATATACAAGTTGCATTATATATTTTTGAAAAATGGTTAGGTAGACAAGGTATTATATAGATAAAGGGGTAGGTACTGCAATATAAATTAACAGGTATATTTTCTGCAAGGGAACATCAAAACATTTTATTTACTAAACATACAAAAATAGGGATATAAACTATATTTTAATAAGGCAGCCCAACATCTTGGAGAGGTGAAAACTGCGTCACACGACTAGGGAAGTAGTAAAGCACCCTTGGTGCTTAGTACAGTTCTCACTGAAATAAATTCCCAGGTACTCATTTCTAAAATAAATAAAATTTAATTTTTTTTAAACTCATGGTATAAATAGAATGCTCAATGGATAACTGCAGAATACCATTTTTCTCCCACTCATCAATTCTGTGGGCTTCCTCAAGTCAAGAAAATGCAAGTTAGAAAAAAATTATGTTCCAATTACTCCTTACCAAGTATTCTTCTACATATAAACAGGCAAAATTGTTAGTTTACAATCTTATTAAATCTGAGTAGAAAAGTGCATAAATTTAAAAGGAAATCCAAAATAAACTAATTTATTAGTTTGGTTACACCCTACAAATAGCAGTGACTAATTCTTTTTTTTTTTTAAAAAGTGCCAAAATATTTGGGGCATGTTACAAGGTGAGGCATAGCAGCAGCATCAGTGTTAAACAACAGTTAAACCCTGCCACAACACAAGAATCTGGGACATGCTGTGCATGGCTGAAGTTACAAAGAAAATATGTTTTTAACAATGTTGCACTGCAGCGCAATTGTGTTTTGGTATTCAAGAGGCCTAGATTATAAGGCTTCTATATAAATGTGTTAAATTGAACCAAAACCGCATAAACTACTGATTATAACAGCACTCCGTCCTATACAGAGCATTTTGAAGTGCTAGCCCCCATTACATTACAAAGATTAGTTTCCTACTATCCAAAGGCCTGGCTAGCTGTGGCATCTGGTGAAGCAGTCATTTGAGCTCTTCCCTCTGGCACACTCACTAAGGGAAACTCTGAAAACTCTGCACTAGCCCCACGCACCCTCAGGTTGACTTGTCCATTGGCAGCACTGTATGGGGGAGGCACAGCAGATCTTGCATTCTGGTACTGAGATCTGAATGTCTGTTCAAATGTGCCTATTTGGTAGGCCTGATGGACAGGCTGAGCTTCTACCTTCTTCTGAGATGTCATCTGATCCAAGAATTCTTGTGCTGAGACAGAACTATGATTTGTCTCATCGCTTGTAAAAGAAAAGGAGTGCTGGGACTCACCAACCATCAAGCCATAGTGGGACTTCTCAGAAGATGCTCGCAATGGTGAATTCATGCCGGACCTAAAACCACGCTGCATAGTCATTGAAGCCATGGAAGAAAACAATGGTTGACTTGAAAGGATCGGGCTATCCGTTCCAAAAGCAAGGCTCTGACTGGGTAAATATGCATCATTCTGGCTTGTTCTTTCCAAAGCTTGCTGGAGAAATTTTGAATATTCATGAAGCATACTTGCTTTGTCTGAAGTTGTTGATTGGGAACTTGCACCAGCTCTCTCAGTCTGGGTAACCTCCGCTACGTCTGAAGTGTTTATCGACATGCTCGAGGCCACTTCTGTATCAGTGACACTAAAAGACATTTCATGCTGTCCATTTGCTTTATGAGAATAATGGTCCAGCAGAGTCTGCAGTACCTCATCAGGAATCCCACTTTTGTCATGACTATTCTTTATTTCAACACTCAGTGATGGAGAGTCTAACATAGATGCTGCTGTACTTTCATCAATGACACTAGCCACAGCTGCTTGGGTCACAGATGGCTGTGATGCTATCTGGCCTACATTCAGGGCATACTCTCTACTATTATTACTTGCTGCTTGCAAGTAACGCCGCTTCTTCAGAAACTGCATTGCATCATCATAATTGTTACTGTTATGCACAGGCTTACTGGGAACTTCCTGTAAGGAATCAACCTGATCAATGTCATGGTTTCCTTCAGAATCCAGCAGACCTGGTTTATCAATAAGTTCATAAGTATATTTAGTAACTTTATTTTCTTCATAGGTGGATAATGCAGACATTGCCTGGCTTGGTTCCAACTGTAGTTGCTGACTTCTTTTACTGCTAACTTTCTTGATGACCAATTTTGGTGGATGGATCTCCCCCGATGTACTTTCTAGAGGGTCACCACTGTTGGATGAATGCGGTATTTCAACCGAGTACTCAGTCACCATATATTCATCTTTCACTTTTGAGGCAATACTGTAGAGTGAAGAATAATCACTCTCATTCTCATCTTTTTTCTGGTCTAGTTTTTCCATGGTGCACTCTTTTTCAGTGAGTGGAACAGAAGACCTCAATTTCTCTCCTGTTTTTTGCTTCTTTTTCCGTGGTAATAGATTATCTTTATATTGCAAGGAAATGTTCGGATCTTCCTCATTCCCTCCCATATCACCCATCTTCAATGCGCACAGCAGTTTTTTATCTCGGTTTTCATGGCACATGCGTTTGTGTTTTAATACACGATCAGTTCTAGAGAAATACTGAAACAATCACAACAGTAGAGTCAATACCATGAATAAACACCAAATATGATTGTGACAAACCCAAACACAAAAATAAATGTACATTCTCCACATGGCTTCACTTGTCAATATCAGACATTAGCAGCTATAAAAACAAAACTGATAAAAATTACATGTACATATGTTAAAAATGTCACAAGATATACAGTGCTAACTAGGTTGATCAATTGTTGCATGTAAAATCAGTTACATTACAGGGGGAAAAAATGAAAAAAGTACAGACAAGAAACATCTACACCCAATATAAATTGGGTAGCTTGGTTATATGCCAAGATAGAACTAAAAGTACTAGTTTTAAAATATCTCAAATATACCATTTCAAGTGTTGTAATGAGATTTAGAATGAAGCAATCTTCTCGTGACAATCAAGAAAATAAGTTGAAACACAAAATATTAAACTTATTGAGCTAGCCTTGTCCTTACTCTTCAAGACTAGAGAAGGCAATAAATAAATCTGGCAAATAATGATTCCCACACTTCCATGAAAAACAATCATGCAGCAGGCATTTGTAGCATTGTATAGTTTGGAGTCACTGCTTAATTGATTAGCTAAAGGGTTAATAGCATAAAATGATGATTTATTCAGATTTTTTGAATTATGTAATATTTTGTAAATTAATATTTGACTGCACAAAATTCAGTTAATTTTAAAATGCAAAAGTATATAATTGTTGCTACAGAAATTGTTAGAGAAAGATTTTCCCCTAGGGCAATGGCACCTGGAGCATAGATGTTAGAACGAAATATGTAATTGTAGTATTAAATGCATGTGTAAAATGTATAAAGATGGCAACTTGTGGTTTAGCAAAGCCCCAAGGGATTTCAGCCAGCAGAAAGAGGCTGCATTCTTAGTTACTGATAGCTGCTGTTTTCTCACACAGGAATATACACGAGCTCTGCAGATGTTCCTAATCAACGGGCTAATAGGCGCCAGACGAGACGTCCTGGTTCATGTTAGAACAATACGACTCTGTAACAGGACTAAGATAAGGAGACTGCCCAAAGACAGCACACCCAAGGACAGTAAGATAAGGGAGGCCCAGACCATGAATAACTCTTAGTAACACGAGACAATCACACAGTCACATAATGGTTAGAGACTACTTCTATTGGTCTATTACCCTTAGCAACACATGACAATCACGCAGTCACAATGGTTAGAGACTACTTCTATTGGTCTATTACCCTTAGCAACACATGAGGCAATCACGCAGTCACCTAATGTTTAGAGACCATTTCTATTGGTCTATTTGAATCTATATGTAATCTATAATCAATATGATTGGATAGTATCTGGCCAAAATGGGCTGATGTAACTGTAGTAAAACATATAAAAATCCATGAAACCCTTTGTTCGGCGGAGAGGTGTACCTGGACCCACCAGTAGCTTCATCTCCCCGCCGGTGTAATAAACCGTTTTGATGTATGGACCGACCCGGAGTGAAGTGTGATTCTTGGAGGGTACATTCGCACTAACAGAAATCAACATTGTACAAACTGTGATTTAATCATTTTTCTACTATTCATAGCAGCTAAAGCAAACCAATTTACCAATTAAGAAAGCAGGAGCACTACAGTATTATTCATTGGCTTACCCTGGCTTACCTAATATTGGAAGGACAAGGAATGTTCTGGTCTGAATGGGGACCAAGGGTTAACTGAAGTATTAACTTAAGGCTATGATTCAATAATAAATTCATCGGCCCAGAATTTGCGGTCAGCGACAAAGAGAAGGCTATTGCCACTGGCTCCGAAGTACGCTCCATGCAAAGATCTTGGCTATCCCTGTGTCGAGAACTTCGGGTTTTCCGACATTCTATTCAAATCAATGAAGTATAGTGGGGAACCCCTTGCATGAACTGTTGCGACATCAACAAGCTGTCTAAGCAGCCAATAAAAAGGCAGAATTCTCAGTGAACAAGGAAGTGAGTAAGCTTTTAAAATTCTAATTTTAAAAAAATGTTAGAGCAAAACAAAGATTAGGGCTCTCACATGGGGGAAAAGGCAAACCTGAAATAAAGATGGCAAACTTGAAAAGTTTCTTAAATTTTAATTTTTTTATTAAAATGGACAAATTTCAAACTGCACAAAATTGAAATTTGTTTTTCCAGGCCCTTAACATTTGTTTAGCAGTAATAACGCGGTTAAATCCAGTTATGGGTCTAACTTTTAGTGGGGAATTTAACAGTGTACCACTGCAGAAGAGCCAAAGTTTGCATCAGTTTCCCTGATTTGGGCGAGTACACAGATTGCTGGCTCCCTTGGGGAGGCGGGGGGCACAGCGCAGCCTGTTTCAGAGCAGTCAATGACAGACCGCAACTTTAGGAATTCCACGTGCACCTGCGCCAAATCTCGAAGTGAAGTTGCGGTCAGTTTCAAAGACTGTAAACGCTGCCAATTCGCCATCATCCCAACTGCAAATTCCAGCCATTATGTTTCAAAGTTATAAAGGTGCTGATGGATAGTCGAGCATACAACCTCAAAGAATATGCATGGTGTTCATTTTGAAATTTCAGTTGCATCATTTTTAGAATCAGTACCCATTCGCTGAAGGCTCTGCATGATACCAAGCTATGAGAGAGTTAGGACTGTAGGGGATGCAGATTTAAATGCGTTGGGCCAGCATTTGAAAATTATGTTTACCTTAAAAAAGTTTAGTTATGCTAAAATTACATAAAACTACAAAAGGAAAAAAAGTAAAGAACTTGCATTTATATAGCACCTTTCACAACCCAAGGATGTCTCAGTGCTTTACAGCCAATGAAGTACCTTTGAAGTGTAGATACTGTTGTAATGTAGGGAAAGGTGGCAGCCAATTTACGCACAGCAAGATCCCACAAGCAGCAACGAGAGACTTGGCCAGATAATCTGTTCTTTGTGATGTCGGTTGAGGGATCGATATTGACCAGGACACCGGGAGAGCTTACCTGCTCTTCTTTGAATAGTGCCATGGGATCTATTACATCAACCCGAGGGGGCAGTTGGGGCCTCGGTTTAAAGTATCCTATGAGGTGCTGTCTTTCTCATCCATAAGACAGCACCTGATAATCCAGGCTGACCGTGCACTATGTGCTCAAGCTTTTGGACTCAACCATCTGAATCAATCAGAGGAGAGAGTATGCTACCACTGAACCAAGGCTGACACCTACAGGGAAAAGTAGTAAAGCCAATGGTGAAAGAGATTTGGGTATTTTAGTGCACTAATCTCGAAAGATTCATGACCAATACCGTGAAGCTATAGATCACAAGATAAATTCCCAGTTAAACATGCCTTAGCTACCAAGAGAAGCTCAAGAGGCTGAGCCTGTATACTTTAGAAAAGCTTGAAGGGACTAGATTGTATAGTTGTGGACCAATTTTTCAACTGAATAAGGTAGGGGGGACCAGGGTCATGCTTACAAGTTATGCAAGGGCAGTATTAGGTTGGATGCTCGGCGGTTCTTCTTTTTCCAGAGAGAATAGTGGACATGTGGAACAGGTTGCCGCTCATGCTGTATTCCTGCAAGTGAGAGCTTGCTTAACCTGGTTCTGGCTGGGGCAGAGATCACCCTCTACAAGAGGTAGGTACCCTCTAACGCAAATCAGGGCCAATGTGATCTCCTTGACCAGTTTTAATCGCTTAAGCAGCTTGGAGAGGAATTTTCCAGATTTTTCCGATTGGCCTGGGTTTTTAATGTTTTTGCACCTCTCTTGGGAGGTTGCACGGATCTGGCTGGGTTGGTGGAGAGTGTATACACTGTGATGCATTAGGCATTCCTGTCCGGCATTTTCATATGTTCACAGAAGAGTATAATAGTGGAAATGAAAGGGTACAAAAGGAGGTGGTGAAAGAATTTTATAGAAAACTACAGAAAAGATAGCATAGCAGTAACGGAAATGCAAGTGAAACTCTGGAAAAGGCACTAGATTCTGATGGCATGCATCCCAGAATCTTCAGAGAAGAAATAGAGGATTAGTTCACAATCTTTCAAATATCCTTGGAGAAGTTGTGCCAGAAAACTGGAAGGTTACCAATGTAGTATCCCTGTTCAGGAAGAGAAAGAGAAAGAAATGGATGACAACAGCCCAGACAACCCAATACCAGCAGAGGGCAAGGTACTAGATACCATAATGTGCAGAAAATTGACATCACTTAGAAAGATATGGGTTTATTAAGGACAGCCAGCATGGTTTTGAACGTGGCAAGTTGTGCTTGACATTTTTAATCATTTTTTGAGGAATTAGCACAATGTAATGAAGAGGGATATGCAGATGTGTACAGACTACACCTTATTTGAAGTTGCTTAATTCAAATGATCTGATAATTCAACTTTGAGCAGCAAATTCCCACTTTGTTGTTATTTGCATCGCTTAATTCAAATTGTTGGATGTTGAACATTTTTAGCACAGAAAGGGACTTTAAAATATCAATGAACAATATATGGTTTTTCAAAAGGCATTTGAAAAGATGCCACAAAGGAGGCTTATTAAAATTAAAGCACAAAGTATTAAAAAGGAACATGGGCAGCATGGATAAGAAGTTGGCTGAAGGACATAAAAAAAAGAGTAGTGGTTAATTGAGGAACAATGGTCCTAATTTTGACTCCCAAAGACACCACTGGTCACATCCTTCCAATTAAAAAAAAACATCCATTAACCACTGCAACAGTGACTACGCTTCAAAAAAGTACTTAATTTTCTGTGAAGCACAATGGGATAGAAAACTACAGCGCAGGAGGCAGCCATTTCGGCCCAACGTGCCCACGCCGGCCAACAAAGAGCCACACGGCCCTCGGTCAGCAACCCTGAAGGTTACATATAAACCTACAAACAATGAACAATGGTGGACAGGTAAAGAGCACCCAGCCCAACCAGTCCATTCCACACAACTGCGACACCATATGTATCGCAACATTTTACACTCCATCCCACCCCACCCAGAGCCATGAGAAAAAATTGGGAAAATTCCTCTCCGACCCATCCAGGCGATCGAAACTAGTCCAGGAGATCACTCTTGCCATGTTAAATTCCCTGAAGTACTTACCATCGTGTCTGCGCCAACCAATAAAAGGTTAACGACAGCACATTTGGAATGCAGTGACTGGATCGGTCCAAGTCAGCATGAGAAAGGGAAATCATGCTTGACAAATCTTCTAGAATTTTTTGAGGATGTAACTAGTAGAGTGAACAAGGGAGAACCAGTGGATGTGGTGTATTTGGACTTTCAAAAGGCTTTTTGACAAGGTCCCACACAAGAGAGTAGTGTGCAAAATCAAAGCATGTGGTATTGGGGGTAATGTATTGACATGGATAGAGAACTGGTTGGCAGACAGGAAGCAGAGAGATGGGATAAATGGGTCCTTTTCAGAATGGCAGGCAGTGACTAGTGGGGTGCCGCAGGACTCAGTGCTGGGACCACAGCTATTTACAACATACATTAATGATTTAGATGAAGGAATTGAGTGTAATATCTCCAAGTTTGCAGATGACACTAAGCTGGGTGGCGGTGTGAGCGGTGAGGAGGATGCTAAGAGGCTGCAGAGTGACTTGGACAGGTTAGGTGAGTGGGCAAATGCATGGCAGATGCAGTATAATGTGGATAAATGTGAGGTTATGCACTTTGGTGCAAAAACATGAAGGCAGAATATCTGAATGGCAGCAGATTAGGAAAAGGGGAGGTGCAACGAGACCTGGGTGTCATGGTACGTCAATCATTGAAGGTTGACATGCAGGTGCAGCAGGCGGTGAAGGCAGCAAATGGCATGTTGGCCTTGATAGCTAGGGGATTTGAGTATAGGAGCAGGGAGGTCTTGCTGCAGCTGTACAGGGCCTTGGTGAGGCCTCACCTGGAATAGTGTGTTCAGTTTTGGTCTCCTAATCTGAGGAAGGACGTTCTTGCAATTGAGGGTGTGCAGCGAAGGTTCACCAGACTGATGCCCGGAATGGCAGGACTGACATATGACTGGACCAACTGAGCCTGTATTCGCTGGAATTTAGAAGAATGAGAGGGGATTTCATAGAAACATATAAAATTCTGACAGGACTGGACAGGTTAGATGCAGGAAGAATGTTCCCGATGTTGGGGGAGTCCAGAACCAGGGGTCAAAGTCCAAGGATAAGGGGTAAGCCATTTAGGACCAAGATGAAGAGAAACCTCTTCACTCAGAGCGTTGTTTACCTGCGGAATTCTCTTCCGCAGAGAGATGTTGATGCCTGTTCGTTAGATATATTCAAGAGGGAGTTTGATATGGCCCTTACGGCTAAAGGGATCAAGGGGTATTGAGAGAAAGCAGAAAAGAGGTACTGAGGTGAATGATCAGCCATGATCTTATTGAATGGTGGTGCAGGCTCGAAGGGCCGAATTGCCTACTCCTACATCTATTTTCTATGTTTCTATGTTTAATCCCACTTACCAGCTCTAGGTTTGTAACCCTGCAGGTTACGGCACTTCAAGTGCATATCCAAGCACCTTTTAAATGTGGTGAGGGTTTCTGCCTCCACCACCCTTCCAGGCAGCGAGTTCCAGACCCCACAACCCTCTGCGTGAAGAAGCTTCCCCTCAAAACCATCCACCAACCAGCCTAAACTGACCCTTGCACCAAGGGAAATAGGCCCTTGATACCCACTATATCCAGGCCCCTCAAAATTTTATACATCTCAGGAGGTCTCCCTCAGCCTCCTCTGTTCCAAGGAGAACAAACCCAACTTATCCAATCTGTCATAGCCAAGATTCTCCATTCCAGGCAGCATCCTCGTAAATCTCCTCTGCACCTTCTCCAGTGTAATCACATCCTTCCTATAATATGGCAACCAGAACTGCATGCAGTATTCCAGCTGTGGCCTAACCAGTATATTATACAATTTAAGCATAATCTCCCTGCTCTTGTATTCTATGCTTCAGCCAATAAAGGAAAGCATTCCGTATATCTTCTTAACCACCTTATCCACCTGGCCTGCTACTTTCAGAAATCTGTGGACAAGCACTCCAAGGTCCCTCTGTTCATCGACATTTCTAAGTGGCCGACCATTTAATGTGTATACCCTTTCCTTATTAGCCCACCCCAAGTGCATCACCTCACACTTCTCTGAATTAAATTCCATTTGACACTGGGCTGCCCACCTGACCAGTAGATTGATATCCTCCTGCAGCCTATGACTTTCCTCTTCATTATTAACCACAGCCAATTTTAGTGTCATCTGCAAACTTCTTAATCATACCCCCATATTCAAATCTAGATTATTGAAGTATACCACAAAAAGCAAGGGACCCAGTACTGAGCCCTGCGGAACCCACTGGAAAAATCCTTCCAGTCACAAAAACATCCGATCATTACCCTTTGCTTCCTATCTCTAAGCCAATTTTGGATCCAACTTGCCACTTTGCCCTGGATCCCATGGGCTCTTACCTTAGTGACCAATCTGCCACGTGGGACCTTATCAAAAGCTTTACTAAAGTCCATATATACTACATCGTATGCACTACCCTCATCGACCCGCCTGGTTACCTCCTCGAAAAATTAAATCACGTTAGTCAAACACAATCTTCCCTTAACAAATCCGTGCTGACTGCCCCTGATTAATTCTTGATTTTCTAAATGTAGATTTATTCTGTCCTTCAGGATTTTTTCCAATAATTTTCCTACCACTGAGATTAGGCTGACAAGCCTGTAATTACTCGGCCTATCCCTTTCTCCCTTCTTAAACAAGGGTACTACATTAGCAGTCGTCCGGCACCATGCCTGAATCCAAAGAGGACTGGAAAATGATGGTCAAAACCTCTGCTATTTCTTCTTTTGCTTCGCTCAACAGCCTGGGGTGCACTTCATCCAGGCCTGGGGATTTATCCACTTTCAAAGTTGCTAAACCCCTTAATACCTCCTCTCTCACTATGTTTATTTCATCCAGAGTTTCACACTCCTCCTTGATAACAGTATCTACATTGCCCCTTTCCTTTGTGAAAACAGATGTAAAATATTCATTAAGAAGCATACCCACATCTTCCACCTCCACAAAGATTACCCTCATGGTCTCTAATAGGCCCTACCCTTTTAGTCATCCTCTTGCTCTTAATATATTTATGGAACATCTTTAGGTTTTCCTTGATTTTACTTGCCAAGAATTTTTCATGCTCGCTCTTAGCATTCCTAATATCCTTTTTAATTTCATCTTTGAACTTCCTATATTTCTCCAGAGAGTCTACAGTATTTAGCAGGCGGTACATGACATAAGTTTCCCTTTTATTCTTTATCCTCCCCTCTAGGTCCGTAGGCATGCAGGGGGCTCTAGAATTGTTATTCCCACCCTTTTTCTTTAAGGGCACATGTTTGGCCTGAGCCCTCTGGATCTCCTTCCTTGAATGCCTCCCATTGTTCCGACACAGATTTACCTTCAAGTAGCTATTTCCAGTCCACTGTGGTCAAATCAGTTCCCAACTTAGCTTTTCCCCAATTTGGAACTTTTATTTCTGGTCTATCCTTGTCCTCATCCACAACTACCTTGAATCTGTCTGAATTATGGTCATTGCCATCAAAGTGCTCTCCCACTGATACCCCTTCCACCTGCCCAGCTTAATTTCCCCAAAACTAAATCCAGAACCACCCGCTCACATGTTGGGCTCATTGCATATGGATTAAAAAAGTTCTCGAATGCATTTTAGGAATTCTGCACCCTCAATACCCTTCATACTATATTGGCCCCAATCAATATTAGGATAAATATAGTGTGAAGGGATAGCAGGAGATCCTGAAAGTTGCTGTACAAGTGCAAGTTTATTTTTCCTAAATGGAGGACAAACTGATAAAAGCTGTTGGAAAAATATATAGGATCCCAGATTTTATAAATAGGGGTATAGGGTATAATAGCAAAGAGGTAATGCTAAAACTATACAACTCATTAGTTAGGCTACAGTTTTAGGCACTCTGCTTTAGAAAATATATCAAGGCCATGGACGGGATAAGATGCGCCAGGGATGAGAGGTTTTACTACTGAGCAAAGAGAAACTGGAGCTCTGTTCATTAGGAAAGAGAATGATGTTAAGAAAATCGACAAGGTTTTCAACATTTTGAAGGATAAGGAGAGTTTGGAAATCTAATCCCACTGAATAAATATTTGAAATTAGGGCGGGAAAAAAAAAATCAAGGGTATTGGGGAAAGAACTGAGCAAAATGAACTAAATGGATAGCTTTCAGAGAGCCAGGGTAGGCACGATGGGCTAATGGCCTTCTACTATGCTGTAAAATTCTACAATGAATCAGTGCTTCACACATTTAGTGACAAATACTTTAAATTAATTCTTACCTGGTGGCAGTATTCACACTGATATGGTTTCTCTCCACTGTGAGTTCGCTTATGCCTCTCCATATGATATTTCTGTATGAACCTCATGTCACATTCATCACACTGAAAAGGTTTTTCACCTGAAAATGCCATTTCCAAATGATTACACTCATCATTTGTTAATGTATTAAATTTAGTTTTACATGAACTCTAGACTCTAATAAATTCATTATTTTTGCCAACGAAGGCCACAGTAATGCAAGATGTGAGAAATCAGCATTAATTTTGAAAGTCATTTTTTTAAAAAAGGGAACACTTCTTCTCCCCAATTTTCTGCATTCCTCCAAAATAGTTCACTCCTTTCTGGTAATGATTATGATTATGGATGTTGAATGCCCATTGGTACATCACCCAACTGGCCATTTTAAATGTGAGCCAAGAGAGCAAGCATCAGCAGGATACTTGATGGCTGGAAATATTATACCCAAGATAGACACTCTATTGGGTATCGATTAATGTTGAAATTACTGTTGGATATCATTACATGTGCACATTGTGCTACACTATAATTAAGCTTCTGTAAAAACTTTGAAACAGTTAAATAACCAGTTGGAATCTGTGCCTGCCAAACAAGGAGAATATTTATCGAAAACGACAGAACAAGACACGAAAGACAAAATACTGATATGTAGGGAATGAACTGTTACTTTGTCGAAGATGCATAAATGGATAATGAACATCGGTGAGGAGCAGGAACCTTGGTTGATTTTCCTTCCCTAATCCAGATGCCTCAAGGCTAAGTGTAGCAGCCTTAGCACTGGCCTGACTGAGATCAGTTAACTCAGCACAGATCGGAGATTAAATGTGGGATGCTGTGTCTATCTCAGCTACCCAACGCCTTAAACAGCTGAACCACTGGTGAATGAAAATTGCACAATTTATCAGTAAATATAAATCCACACAAATTATATGCTACTGAATCTTTCACAGATCACCACCAAAACATAATTAACAAGTCATTTATTTCATAACTGCTGTGGGACATTTGCCAATAAAGGAGCAGAGAGAGACAGGCAGAGAGAGACAGGCAGAGAGAGAGAGAGAGACAGGCAGAGAGAGAGAGAGAGAGAGACAGGCAGAGAGAGAGAGAGAGAGACAGGCAGAGAGAGAGAGAGAGAGACAGGCAGAGAGAGAGAGAGAGAGACAGGCAGAGAGAGAGAGAGAGAGACAGGCAGAGAGAGAGAGAGAGACAGGCAGAGAGAGAGAGAGAGACAGGCAGAGAGAGAGAGAGAGACAGGCAGAGAGAGAGAGAGAGACAGGCAGAGAGAGAGAGAGAGACAGGCAGAGAGACAGGCAGAGAGAGAGAGAGAGACAGGCAGAGAGAGAGAGAGAGACAGGCAGAGAGAGAGAGAGAGACAGGCAGAGAGAGAGAGAGAGAGAGAGACAGGCAGAGAGAGAGAGAGAGAGACAGGCAGAGAGAGAGAGAGAGAGACAGGCAGAGAGAGAGAGAGAGAGACAGGCAGAGAGAGAGAGAGAGAGACAGGCAGAGAGAGAGAGAGAGAGACAGGCAGAGAGAGAGAGAGAGAGACAGGCAGAGAGAGAGAGAGAGAGACAGGCAGAGAGAGAGAGAGAGACAGGCAGAGAGAGAGAGAGAGAGACAGGCAGAGAGAGAGAGAGAGAGACAGGCAGAGAGAGAGAGAGAGAGAGACAGGCAGAGAGAGAGAGAGAGAGACAGGCAGAGAGAGAGAGAGAGACAGGCAGAGAGAGAGAGAGAGACAGGCAGAGAGAGAGAGAGAGACAGGCAGAGAGAGAGAGAGAGAGAGACAGGCAGAGAGAGAGAGAGAGACAGGCAGAGAGAGAGAGAGAGAGAGACAGGCAGAGAGAGAGAGAGAGAGAGACAGGCAGAGAGAGAGAGAGAGAGAGACAGGCAGAGAGAGAGAGAGAGAGAGACAGGCAGAGAGAGAGAGAGAGAGACAGGCAGAGAGAGAGAGAGAGACAGGCAGAGAGAGAGAGAGAGAGACAGGCAGAGAGAGAGAGAGAGAGAGACAGGCAGAGAGAGAGAGAGAGAGAGACAGGCAGAGAGAGAGAGAGACAGGCAGAGAGAGAGAGAGACAGGCAGAGAGAGAGAGAGACAGGCAGAGAGAGAGAGAGACAGGCAGAGAGAGAGAGAGACAGGCAGAGAGAGAGAGAGAGAGGCAGAGAGAGAGAGAGACAGGCAGAGAGCGCACACAGCTTTGCTTTCTCTTCCCAAATGAATGAGGGAAGAGGAGGCAAGCAGAAACCATGGAATTGAATGTGAAAGAAAAAAAAGAGAAAAATATGAATTATGAACTGCATTTAAGCCCCAAGGGGGAAAAAAGAGCAAGTATCCACAGAGGAAACTATATTCCTAGAGAGCTTATGAATGAAAGAACAACAAAGTCCTTCTGGTGAATAGATTAAGCGAGTGCACCACAGATCCCCATTATGAATTTGAGTTAAACAACAAAAACTTTGGCATACAAAATCAGTTTTAAATTAATTATAAATTTAGTATACTGAAAGATAAAGAAAAAATTTGTGCATAATTGTCCACCAATATTTCCCTTCAACAAAATGGGGAATTTCTTTTTAAAAAAAGCCAGAGAATGAACTACAAGCTACAACAGAGAAAAATAACAATCCAGATAGTCATGAACAAGCTTTCCTGGGAAGCCTTATGTGCTGCATGGTGATGGTGCCAGCCCACTTAAAAGGGGTTGGAAATGTCCATTGTAATCTTCGTTCTCTTCAAACTATCTGCAGCTTTTCACACAGCTGATCAGATCAACCTCCTTGGTTGTCCAGCTTGGTTGAACTGCCTTCACCTGGTTCCACTTTTGTCTATTCAATTCTAGCTAGAGCATCTATAACAATGAAGTTTCTCTTCCCAGACTCTCACTACAACCTCAGGAGTCTCAAAGATCCATCCTTAGCTCTCTCCTATTCCTCATCTATATTCTGCCCCATGGTATCATCCGCCAACATGGGGTGAGCTCCCACATGTACGCTGGTGGCACTTTTCCACCTTTTCCGATGCCCCCACGGCCTCTCTGCAGTCAGACCACTTGTACAACATAAATTCTTGGATGAGCCATAACTTTCTCCAGCTAAAATACTGGGAAGACTGAAGCCACCAAATCTATCCCCTCCCTGAGCCAGTGTTCCAGGCAGAACCAAACTGTCCACAACAAATGGTCTCCTTTTCAACCCAAGCTAATTTTTGACCCCACATGCACTCAGTCATAAAGACCACCGACTTCCACTTCCATAACATTACCTGTCCTCTGTTTATACCTCGGCCCATTTGCCACTAAAATGTTCAACCAGGTCTTTATCACCTCCAAACTCATTTACTTCAATATTCTCCCAGCCAGCTTCCCATCCTTAAACCTCAGCTCATCCAAAACTCTGCTGTCCATATGCTACCGCACCAAGTCCTGATCTTCTACCTGCTTTGGCTCCCGGTCACCCAAACTATCCTTGCATTTAAATCCCTCCAGATCTTAGCCCTTCTCTTCTCTAATCTCCTCCAGCCCTATAACCCACCCTGAACAATTCTCTAATTCTACTTTTGTGCATCCTCCCCTCCCTTCATGCTACCATTGGTGATGGTGCCTTCAATACTCTGGAATTCCTTCCTTGAACATCTTAGCCTCTCATGTCTGTCCTCCTTTCAGAGCCTCCTGAAAACCCATCTCTCAATCTTATCTTCTCTGGCTTGGCAGCCATGTTTCTTTATGCTTGTGTAAAGTACCTTGGAACATTTTACTACTATTGAAAGCACTATATAAATGCAAATTACTGCCATTGTTCACTCAAGTATTCAAGAGGCCAGTCCAAGCGATGCATAACATATGTAACAAAAGCACCAGTGCTGGGGCCATGCCAAAATCTATACTATTGATCGGATTAGGCCAGAATTGAAGGCAATGGATAATTTCAGAGTTTACAGCATTTGACAACTATGGAAGTATTGTTGTAAGACAAGAGAAGATTCGAAGCTGAAAGGGTGTGCAGAAGTGCTGAACACTGCAAACTGGCTGTTGTTTTATCCTTGAATTTAATTCCTATTATTCAATTAATATGGTTAAAACAGTGGTTACTTTCTTTTGATCCTTGAAGTTGAGATTTTGTTGGTAGAAGGAAAATGAAAATAGCACAACTGTAAATGTAGAAATACCACCTAGGTTGTGATTTGTAGATATATTTATACAAGAAAGTACTCAGAAGGAGAGAAACAAAATATACATCAGGATTAAAAATACTACACCTTCAATCCACAATACGACACACTGAATTTAATCCTACTTACCAGTATGAATCTTCTCATGTCTTTGCAGCAAATACTTCTGAATAAAACGCATGCTACACTGGCTGCACTGATACGGCTTTTCACCTTCGAAAAAATCAAAAATGTTTGACATCATATCAAACAACACCATACTTAAAATAAAATGGACAGATTTGTAAACTTCGATCCTGCAGAATACCAGGCAAATGTCCCAAAATCCCATGCAATACAAAATCGGACTTATTCAGTCACTGTAAACACTGGCCCGAATATTGTGTTGTCATAATTCACATACAACTTACCAATGTGAGGGGAGGGGGGGGGGGAACATGTTCTATGTTTACCAACTATATTATATAGAGGGACCAACAAGTTTCCAAAGCATTTTGTATATTCAACACACTGCTCTTCTACTGTGTTATATCTCGATCATATACCTTATGTATGAATATCAGCATGAGATGCGGGCAACATGGAATCAATAAATAAAATAACATTTGTAAATAGTTTGGTCTGCAACAAGTCAGACTTCACTAAAGGGCAGAAAAATACAGAACTATGGCCCCAAATTTGGCCCTGCGTTTTTTTTTCAGCGCACCACCGAGCCCCCCGCCGACATTTTACCTCAGAAGCAGCGCCAAAAAAATCTGTGCGATCATGGCCGATTCTCGGGCCGTCTGTGGAGCTGGCGAGGCGCAGAACAAAGGGGGGGGGGTTGTGACAGAGCTAGGTCCCAGCATTGAAGAGAGTGCCCAGACCTCTGCACATGCGCGCTAGAGTCTGCGCGCATGTACAGTAGCTCCTGGCAGGCCGTTTTTACAAACGCGCGCTGCAGGCTGTGTGGAAGGGGCTGAAGCACGCCGTCCCTAGCCCTGGCCAAATGGGTTCCCTCATCGGCGGCCCGCTGCGTTCCCTAAGGTAGGACATCTATTTTTTATTTGTTATTTATTGATTGATTTTGGTGCAGGGTTCCTTCTATTTTATTTGTTAATTAATTGCTTATTACTTTTTGTGCTTTGTTTGGTGCTTGGTGGTGCTTTAAATGTAGTTACTTGCGCCGATTCCTTAACTGTAAGTAAAGGTATTTCTGTGCAGACAAAAGTGGACACATACGCTGCCCTAAGTTAGTTTAGTACAACTTTTTTCTGGCCAAATTGGCATAAATGATGTAATTGGCTGAGAACACCCTCTTTCGAAAAAAAAAACTGACCTAACAAAAAAACCTAACTAACCCACTTACACAGGCACAAATTAAATGGCCATATTTGCAACTAAAAAGCTACACCAGAAAAATCAAGTTACACCAAAAAAGACATTGCAACACATGGGGAAATTTGGGCCCTACCAGTGATAATTCAATTAAATCACAAATATAATAGTTTAGATTTACTCAGATATACATACTGTTGACTGCCAACTGTCTTGAATGATGTAATATATTTGTCAGTAAAATTCTACCAACTATCATACATTTTAAAAATAGGATCTAATGGACAGTTTTATACATGCCAGATCAGCCATACCTGTATGGATGAAAACATGTCTTTGTAAGTGGTAGTTGGTACGAAACGCAGCATTACAGTGCTCACAGATGTGAGACTTCAGGCATTTTAGCCCAAGTGATCCATCTTCATTTATTGTTAGAATCTGAAGAAAAGTGTGGAGAACCAAGATTCAATTTTATTCCAACACAGAACATATTAGACAAGTTACCCAACTGCTTCTGTTAAGACCAACCACAGATAACATGCTAAAACTTGATCAAAATTAAACACACAGATGAAGTTTCCCAGGTTTGATAAAAGCAATTTGCAAATAAAATTGATGTCCCACACAAAACACATGATGGAAAACTAGGGCACCTGATGTTGCAATTAAAGATTTGACAAAGAAGTATTATTTTACCAGTAAGTAATACAAGCCAAAGAAAACAATCGACTGAATACCCAATAAATATTCAACATTAAAAATACAATCTGATATATTTTTAAAGTCTAAAAGAATAACTAAGCTACTTTCTTATTTAACCCATTTTTTCCTCACCAGCTCTCCTGAAGGTGCTGACTGAAGATGGGGCACATCTCCACCGACACCTGGGAATCCCTTGCCCAAGACCACCCCCTAAGTGGAAGAGCAGCATGTGGGTGGGAGCTGAGCACCACGATTTGTTGCCGAGAGCATGCAGAAAACAATCGCAGGCAACGGAAGGAGCGTTCGGCAAACCAGACTCCCCACCCACCCTTTCCTTCAACCACTGTCTGTCCAACCTGTGAGAGAGACTGTGGTTCCCATATTGGACTGTTCAGTCACCTAAGAACTTACTTTTAGAGTGGAAGCAAGTCTTCCTTGATTTCGAGGGACTGCCTATGATGATGACTTTGCCCAAAGGTGCCAGCAGCCCTCCATTCCTCAACTGGTACTTCACCCGTGGCCAGTGTGTGCCTCAATGGTATTAATACAATCACAGGGGTAGTGTGCTGGTGAGTCCGATCTTCTCTCTACTCGATGTCCACACACATACATGGCTCTTTCAGCACATCACTGGGCAATGACCAGGAGTGGGAGCCCTTGCACAATTTTCTGTTTCCTCATCCAGGGGTACTGTGGCCAACCTCTACTGCTTTCATTTTCCTATTGAAAATCCTCCGTCTGTACTACCGAGTTATCTTTTCAAAAACCTGTGGAAACTATCTTTCATGGTTTGCTAACTTAAAACCCTTTATCATTTTGAAATCCTCTATTGGGTTCCCCCCTTAACTTTCTCTCTATTCTTGCTGTTGCATTTTAGTATTTTTACACTTGGATTCAACATCAGTAACCACTACCATAAGCAAACTTTAAGTCTCTTACAAACCAGAGACCCTTTATCGCCACAATGTCTCAGTAAACGTAGCAAGATCCAGGAGTCAGACAGAAATCCTCCAGTTTACTAGAAAATATCACATGCTGCCAGCTGATCTCCGAGTCATCAGCAAGCAAGCACAAGAATATAGAATCTATAAAACTATTCAGATTATCGGACTGTTAAAGCTATAAACAAATTATTTTAATATTCAACAGATAAATGAACAGTATTCAGTACAAACTGTGCATTTACAGCAATTATAAACTTTACTGTTCTCCAAATGTGAAAAAAAGATGCCTTTCCTGCACTAACTCAATATATAATTAAAGGTCGGAAAAGTGGTCACTCACTTCTTACATAAGAAAAGCTACCATAGAGCCTCAGTATCTCTACTGCCTTCATTCACGATTCACTGCTGACTGGATTAAAGTCAGCAACAGATATATCATTCAAAATCCTTAAATATACGGAAATAAAATTTGGGGGCTAAAATTCCAGCCTCGCCGGGCCGTACGGAATACGTACAGACCCGGCGAGGCCCCGCAGAAGCTGGGCTTTGGCGCACAATGCGCATGCGTCGAAAACCAGCTTTTCCAATCTGTCAAGTTGGCGAGCGTGGGCTATTTGCCCAACTCTTGCCCAGCGAATGTCTTTAAAACACTTGCGTCTGGTAAAAGCAGGCGCATAGCCTACTTTTACATAAGAACATAAGAAATAGGAGCAGGGATTGGACATAAGGCCCCTTCGAGCCTGCTCCGCCATTCAATACGATCATGGCTGATCTGATCATGGACTCAGCTCCACTTCCCTGCCCGCTCCCCATAAACTCTTATTGTTTAAGAAACTGTATATTTCTGTCTTAAATGTATTTAATGTCCCGGCTTCCACAACTCTGAGGCAGCAAATTCCATAGATTCACAATTCTCAGAAGAAATTTCTCCTCATCTCAGTTCTAAATGGGCAGCCCCTTATCCTAAGATCATGCCCTCTCGTTCTAGTCTCCCCCATCAGTGGAAACATCCTCTCTGCATCCACCTGGTCATGCCCCCTCATAATCTTGAGTTTCTATAAGATCACCTCTCATTAGAAACATAGAAACATAGAAAATAGGTGCAGGAGTAGGCCATTCGGCCCTTCTAGCCTGCACCGCCATTCAATGAGTTCATGGCTGAACATGCAACTTCAGTACCCCATTCCTGCTTTCTCACCATACCCCTTGATTCCCCTAGTAGTAAGGACTTCATCTAACTCCTTTTTGAATATATTTAGTGAATTGGCCTCAACAACTTTGTGGTAGAGAATTCCACAGGTTCACCACTCTCTGGGTGAAGAAATTCCTCCTCATCTCGGTCCTAAATTCTTCTGAATTCCGATGAATAGAAGCTCAACCTACTCAACCTTTCCTCATAAGTCAATCGACTTATCCCTGGGATCAACCTAGTGAACCTTCTCTGAACTGTCTCCACAGCAAATATTATCCTTTCGTAAATATGGAGATCAAAACTACACGCAGTATTCCAGATATGGCCTCACCAATACACTGTACTGCTGTAACAAGACTTCCCTGCTTTTATACTCCATCCCCTTTGCAATAAAGGCCAAGATAACATTGGCCTTCCTGATCACTTGCTGTACCTGCATACCATCCTTTTGTTTCATGCACAAGTACCCCGAGGTCCCACTGTATTGCAGCACTTTGCAATCTTTCTCAATTTAATAACTTGCTCTTTGATATTTTTCTGCCAAAGTGCATGATCTCACTGTAAAGTCCTGTTCCAGTGTGAGATACATGACACTCACATTTTCCAACATTATACTCCATCTGCCAAATTCTTGCCCACTCACTTAGCCTGACTATGTCCTCATAGAAATATAGAAACATAGAAAATAATGAACTTGCATCAACAACTCTCTGCGGTAGAGAATTCCACAGGTTAACAACTCAGTGAGCAAGTTTCTCCTCATCTCGGTCCTAAATGGCTTACCCCTTATCCTTAGTCTGTGACCCCTGGTTCTGGACTTCCCCAACATAGGTAACATTCTTCCTGCATCTAACCTGTCCAGTCCCATCAGAATTTTATATGTTTCTACGAGATCCCCTCTCATTCTTCTAAACTCCAGTGAATATAGGCCCAGTTGATCCAGTCTCTCCTCATATGTCAGTCCTGCCATCCTGGGAATCAGTCTGGTGAACCTTCGCTGCTCTCCCTCAATAGCAAGAATGTCCTTCCTCAGATTAGGAGACCAAAACTGAACACAATATTCCAGGTGAGGCCTCACCAAGGCCCTGTACAACTGCAGTAAGACCTCCCTGCTCCTATACTCAAATCCCCTAGCTATGAGGGCCAACATGCCATTTGCCTTCAACACCTGCTGTACCTGCATGCCAACTTTCAATGACTGATGTACCATCACACCTAGGTCTCCCCTTTTCCTAATCTGCCACCATTCAAATAATAATCTGCCTTCACATTTTTGCCACCAAAGTGGATAACCTCACATTTATCCACATTATACTGCATCTGCCATGCATTTGTCCACTCACCGAACCTGTCCAAGTCACCCTGCAGCTTCTTAGCATCCTACTCACAGCTCACACCGCCACTCAGCTTAGTGTTATCTACAAACTTGGAGATATTACACTCAATTTCTTCATCTAAATCATTGATGTATATTGTAAATAGCTGGGGTCCCAGCACTGAGCCCTGCAGCACCCCACTAGTCACTGCCTGCCATTCTGAAAAGGACCCGTTTATCCCGACTCTCTGCTTCCTGTCTGCCAACCAGTTCTCTATCCACGTCAATACATTGCCCCCAATACCATGTGCTTTAATTTTGCACAACAATCTCTTGTGTGGGACCTTGTCAAAAGCTTTTTCAAAGTCCAAATACACCACCATCCACTGGTTCTCCCTTTCCACTCTACTAGTTACATCCTCAAAAAATTCTAGAAGATTTGTCAAGCTGATTCCCTTTCATAAATCCATGCTGACTTGGACCGATCCTGTCACTGCTTTCCAAATGTGCTGCTATTTCATCTTTAATAAGTGATTCCAACATTTTCCCCACTACTGATGTCAGGCTAACCGGTCTATAATTACCCGCTTTCTCTCTCTCTCCTTTTTTTAAAAAAGTGGTGTTACATTAGCTACCCTCCAGTCCATAGGAACTGATCCAGAGTCGATAGACTGTTGGAAAATGATCACCAATGCATCCACTATTTCTAGGGCCACTTCCTTAAGTACTCTGGGATGCAGACCATCAGGCCCTGGGGATTTATCGGCCTTCAATCCCATCAATTTCCCCAATACAATTTCCTGACTAATAAGGATTTCCTTCAGTTCCTCCTTCTCGTTAGATCTTGTGTCCCCTAGAATTTCTGGAAGGTATTTCCTTCGTGAAGACAGAGCCAAAATATTTGTTCAATTGGTCTGCCATTTTTTTGTCCCCCATTATAAATTCACCTGATTCTGACTGCAAGGGACCTATGTTTGTCTTCACTAATCTCTTTTTCTTCACATATTTATAGAAGCTTTTCAGTCAGTTTTTATGTTCCCAGCAAACTTCCTCTCAGACTCTATTTTCCCCCTCTAATTAAACACTTTGTCCTCCTCTGCTGGATTCTAAATTTCTCCCAGCCCTCAGGTTTGCTGCTTTTTCTGGACAATTTATATGCCTCTTGCTGGGATTTAACACTATCCCTAATTTCCCTTGTTAGCCACGGTTGAGCCACCTTCCCCGTTTCATCCCTGTGATATTTAAATGTTTTCCATTTCATATCCATCGTCAACCCTTTAAGTATCATTCGCCAGTCTAATTTAGCCAATTCACATCTCATACCATCGAAGTTACATAAGAACATCTAGCCCCTCGAGCCTGCTCCGCCATTCAATAAGATCATGGCTGATCTGGCCGTGGACTCGGCTCCACTTACCCGCCCTCTCCCCGTAACCCTTAATTCCCTTTCCTTAAGTTTAGGACCTAAGTCTCTGAATTAACTGTGTCACGCTCCACCTTAATAAGGAATTCTACCATATTATCACTCTTCCCCAAGGGGCCTCGCACAACAAGATTGCTAATTAGTCATTTCTCATTACACATCACCGAGTCTAGGATGGCCAGCCCTCTGGTTGGTTCCTCGACATATCGGTCTAGAAAACCTGCAGCCTCTATGTCCTCCTCACACATTACCCTTCCTCCCATCTTTGTCTCGTCAGCAAACATGGCTACGTTACACTCAGTCCCCTCTTCCAAGTTGTCAATATAGATTGTAAATAGTTGGGCTTCCAGCACGGATTCCTGCGGCACTCTGCTCGTTACTGGTTGCCAACCAATGAACCATTTATCCCAACTCTCTGTCAGCCAATCTTCTATTCATGCCAATATATTATCCCCAACCCCATGAACTTTTATCTTGTGCAGTAACCTTTTATGTGACACCTTGTCAAATGCCTTCTGGAAGTCCAAATACACCACATCCACTGGTTCCCCTTTATCCACCCTGTTCGTTACATCCTCAAAGAATTCCAGCAAATTTGTCAAACATGACTTTCCCTTCATAATCCACACTGACTTTGCCTGACCAAATTTTGCTTTTCCAAATGTCCTGTTACTGATTCTTTAATGGACTCCAACATTTTCCCAACCACAGATGTTAGGTTTCCTGCTTTTTGTCTGCCACCTTTTTTGAATAGCAGCGTAAAAGTTATAAAACATAAAATTTCAAAACACATGTTAAAAGCCCTGTCCTCAGGAAATTTATTTTAAATCCAAATTTAAAAACTTTCAAACAAAATCCCCAAAATATATATTTTTTCTAAAACATTTCCATTAACTTTAATTTCAATTATTATTAAATATTGAGATTTTTTTTTAAACATTTTTAATGTTGTGTTTGGGTGTTGGGGAGGGGGGGGGGGGGGGGGAAAACAGGGTTCTCCTTGATAATAAGGGGAGCTCGTACTTACGGAGTTCCCATTATCATCAATGAGAATACTGTACCTTCATTGGTTGTCCAGTGCTTCTCCCTCCGTATCTCCAAGACGTGGACGCGCTGCGAAGCGCAGGAAGAGAAGGCCTCAGAATGGAATCGCTGGATGGCATAGATCTTTTTTCTTATTTTCAGGCGAGCACCCGCGGGAAGCCCAGAACCGGGATTTCAGGGCCAATATTTCTCTCAACTATATTATATATATTATATAGATAAAAGCAAACTACTGTGGATGCTGGAATATATTATATTATATGTAGAGTTGGTCGATTAAATTCTTTGATGTGTCAAATAACCTCTTAGATTCCCCCTTCAAGTGCAGGTGAGAGCAATCAAACCACCTGAACTGTGCATCTTGCCCCCTTGTCTGCAGGTGTGAAATTAGCTGCAAAGTGTGTATTCTATGCAACTTGGATTATTTACCTTTGAAGGAGAACGCTGCTTCCTTTTCTTTTTCTTTTGCAAATCTATTGGTTCTTTTTGTTGTCCTTTATCTTTCTTCAGTTGTCCAGCTTCTTCAGCATATTGGATTTCCTGTTTTACGTTTACCTTTAGAATGACAAAGTGGTACTGAAATGAAATTAAATTCAAACCTAAGTAATGCAGAGTTTACTTCCAAAAATACTAGTGCAGGTTAAGTGACAGCTGCAGCAGCATATACTTCTATTATTTAAACAAGGAAAGATACTATATATTACAAGCAACAATACAGTATGCCAGCATGTGACTCAAATGGCGATAATACAGCAGAAAATAAATTAAAATATTTCAGCCAACATAAATGATGGTGCATTCTGCTATACCAAAGTTGTCAAGGAACTTTACAAAATGGTTCAGGTTAGAAACTGCCCAAGAATATAAGGAAAGGTACAGACCAGAAACAGGATAACCTATCTTTTCTCTTTAGATGTTGACTGACCTACTGTGTACTTCCGCATTTTTATTTCCGATTTTCACCATTTCTCCTTTTTGTTTTGCTCTAATTGTGGTACCCAATTCAATACAACTTTATTGGAAATGCCGTAACATTACCAACAACTGGACTCAATATGCCTTTTTTCCCCCCCTCACAATCCTGGAAGTGTCATTAATGGAGACTATATACAGGTGCAGCATACAGGAAAATCCGGAGTTCTGGAATCCGGGACGATCAGTAGCAGGGTCGTCCGGAATCCGTATAAAATGTTCCAGAATCCAAACCCGCCAATGCTGACAACCTCAGGGCCCAGCCACTGCTTGCCTCACCGTCGCTGCCCTAACCTCAGGGCCTCGCCACCGGCCCACCCGAACACCACCTTACTGGCTGGCCCAAACAGCCCCTCCTCCCCCGCCCGGCCCTCCACGGTGGGGCCAGTGGCCCAAACTGGACCTCATCGACAGGGCCGGAGGCCAGAACAGCTACCTCGGGCCGGGGGGGGGGCGCCGGGAAGGAGACCCCCTCCCCCCCACCACCACCCCCTTCCGGCATTCTGAAATCCGGAAATACCCGAACCTGGATTCATGAAGTCAGAAAGACGATCGAAAGCCCGGAAAAGCCCGGAATTCGGAACAGCCTCGATCCTGATGGTTCCGGATTCGCGACACTGCACCTGTACTCAATATATCCATGTAATTTTTGTTTCTATCTTAAAATAATCAGTTTGCAAAACTCTTCTATAGCATGCCTGTCTTCCATTTGTTCAGTGAATTTATGCTCCAGTCAATTTATGATTGGTGTCACAATTAATTTGTTTTCTAAACATTCAGAGGTGGTAAAAGGAATTCCAATTGCAACCTGTCTAAACAAAAACTTCACGCATTATTTTATAGTAAGCCAAATAGTGCAATTCAAGGAAGTTAAAGAAAGCCTCCTCACTTGTCAGTCAGCATCACTCTAGTTTTTCCAAGATTGCAGGTGCTATTAGGCAACATGCAGACATGGATGCTGGCAAACTTCTCTTCTTCTTAGGGGGTCCCTCAAATTGAGGATGACTTGCTTCCACGCCAAAAAGGGATGAGTTTAATGAGTTCATAGGTATTTCAATGAAGGACCTAATATTTCAGGTCGCGAACAGCATATTGAAGGGTGGAAGATGCCTGTGCATGGAGTTTAAAAAAAAACGTGTGGTGGCCATTGCACACCACCCACCACATGGGCTTGACAGAGCCTGGTCTTGGTCCAGTGGCAAGGGTTAACCTCATGCATGTGTTGGCAAGCACATGCAGTGACACTCCAGGTTTTGAAGAAAACAATGGGAGCCAGTGTGCTTATGCTACTTACAGATTGTTACCTCGATACTCAGCTTTTCCAATGCTCTCCTGACTAGCCTCCCATCTCTGGAATTCTCGACCTCTCTAATTCTCTCTCCTCCTTTAAGACACTCCTTAAAACCTACCTCTTTGACCAAGCTTTTAGTCATCTACCCTAGTATCTCCTTCTTCGGCTCTATCAATTTGTATCTGATTACACTCCTGTGAAGTGCAGAGAGGGGAAATTGGCATGCTCCAGCTTCACTTTGGTTGCTCCCTGCTGGAAACAGTTGTTGCACAAAAATCAGATTTGGTGCCACACTAATTCGGGCATGAATTTAGCCCCAAGTTCACACAGTAACACTAACATAGATGTTAAGTAGACTTGCTCCAAGGAAATCCTCTTGGTAGACATAATTTTTTTCACCACTTGTAGTAAATGGGAAGACGAATATGGCTCCACTGCCAATCTTCCGCAGTCCTTCAATTGTGATTATTTTAAGATTTACTGAAGTAAAATTGTAAAAGGACATAGTCAAGATGAATGATATATAAACTACTCATCGCTGAAAGCACCACTGCTCCTTGAATTAAGGAATTCAGTTGTATAAATACAATTGCTATGTTAAATTGTGGATAACATGAATAAAACCAGGGCTTTTACTGAATATAAGAACATAGGCCATCCAGCCCCTCGAGCCTGCTCCGCCATTCAAAAAGATCATTGCTGATCTGACCGTGGACTCAGCTTCACTTACCCGCCCGCTCCCCATAACTCCCTTATTGGTTAAAAATCTATATCTGTGATTTGAATATATTCAATGAGTTAGCCTCAACTGCTTCCTTGGGCAGAGAATTCCACAGATTCACAACCCTCTGGGAGAAGAAATTCCTGACTGATATAAATGCATAATTAATGACACAAAAGCGCTTATTTTCATATTTTGCCCTGTCTTTCCTTTTCTCTGCAAGATTCTTTATGCCTTGCAGTCACTTACAAATAAAAGGCAAGATCTCATCAATACTGATTTAAGGCTGCACACAAATGATCCAAGGTAAATTTCTGGTTTTACCGCTTTCCTTGGGAAAGCAGCTTATCAGATGGGCCAAGTTCATTCACCAGGTAGTGAATCTAGTGTGTACTGTACTAGTTTGGTCACTAGTATGTTAATGAGCTGTGGCACTGTGCCACCAATCAAGCAGTATTTCAAATTGCATTGCAAAAATTAATTCCAAAAACCAGTGAATCAAAATCTAAAAATTCAATCTCCTTGTACAAGAGATAATGAAGCCTTCAGTCTATTTAGAGTATTGAATACAGAACTGTACTTTATACAGAATATAAAATAAACCACTTTTGTAATTTATTCAATAAATGCCAGGATTAAAAAAGTTGCAAACATCTATGTTTCTGCATCTCCCAGGAGGTTACATGACTCCTGGTGGGAGGGAACACTGGGACTTCTGGTGCTTGGTTTTGTTGTGACTGGGACAGGTTTGGTAGACCAGCCAGTCATTTCCTGTCCATCTTGTGTATTCATGTGTGCGTATAAAGCATTACGAGATAAAAACCATTGATAAAATTCTTGCCTCCCATTACTAAGATTGTACTGTTGCCGAACTACCTACTCAGTCATTCTACTTGAACGGAATTTAAAAAACAAACCAGATAAATTAAAACACCACTCACATTTAGCTCGTATGTTAACTCTTGAGGGAGCCTTACATGCCCATCATTCTCATCGTCATCATTTTTAACTGTTTCCTCATGGATCATTAGTTCGTCATGTGAAATAAGCTCCTCCTGTGGGAGAGCACTTTCCTGTAAAACAGTTTCTTGTTGGAGAATTTCTTCATGCGAGATCTCCCTCTCTTCTAATACAGTTTCCTGTCCGCCAATATGTACAGTGGGCTGATCAGACACCCCACCCACCACAACCAGAGGTCTGGAAGACTGCATTTCATTTATACTGCTGCATTTAAGAAAAATACGATCAAGCTTGTCTTCAATATTCATTCTTCAGTAGGGTTTTTTTTTAAATCTGAAAAAAACCAGAATATACAGTGATAGCTCATTAGCAGTGAAAAAGTGCCATGACCATCATACATTGTAGCAAAAAAAAAAGGACCAGGGCAAGTAATGTATTTCCTGTCTATTTGCATTTATTACTTCCAGAACTGAATAATAATGGTTAAGAGCAGTTTGTTACCATTTATATTGACGGATAAGAAAATGGATCCATATGTGAATGCAACACACTATCAGAAGTATCTATGAACAAAGTGAAGAGTTAAACTCTCACTTTCAATATTGCGGTCATTACTCTGCAATTTAAAAAGCTCACCCATGTCCCATCCTCAGAATTCAACCTCCCATTCTCTCAAAGATCTTTGAACATATCACCCTAATTCAACTCTGCACATCTCTTCCATAATTACCTACTCAAGACCCTCCAGGCTGTTTCCATTCTACCGATAGCGATTTTAAGTGGGGTAGTTTCCATGCTAACAACGTTCTATGTGCCTACAGCCTCCAAAACAATCAATTATTCTATCCTTCACTGTGCCGCCTCCTCCCTAGTCCAGTTCCACGAACTGGTTCCATTCCTGCCTGTCGCAACAGTCACTTCATCTCCTTCCATGACCAGCAAAGTCATCTCCATTGTGCCCCAACACACACTCCAAAGTCCATTGCTATTCTACATATTGATTCTCAACAAAAATATCAACAATTCCAGCTCTCCACTGCAACACTTGATTTCACAATTACCACAGTAACATATATATGATTACCGTTTGCACATCAAGTTCTGGATAAGCCAGAACTATTGTCAGTTCAACATCAGCAATACCAAATCCATCCTGCTAAATTCCTGCCAGATACCTTGCCCCTTAAATGCCATCTGAGTTCAACTGCTTGCACAGACTGAATGCATAAGAGTACAACCTCATTGTACTTTTACTTAGGATTACATAGAATAGAAGACACAGAAACAAGGCCATTTGGCCCAAGCAGTCCATGCTCCATTTATGCTCTACTCGAGCCCATCACCCTGTCTCACCCACTCAACCCTGAAATTCTCGTTCTTATCATTTGTCACAGTTTTAGGTTGGAGATGACCTTCGGGCCATCTAGCGTACCTGTCCACAGCACTCCCTTGATGCATTTCTAATAACCCTACATCCCATTTGTTGACAAGAACCTATCTAGTTCCTTCTTGAACCCGACTACCGACTTTGCAGTGATCTTTTCCACCCTTTTAGTCAAAAAAAAGTTCCTCCTGCATTCTTTATTTTTTTTTGCTGTCTTTAAAGACAGAAGTTCTCCAATGCTCTCATCAGACATCTCCCCAGCTCTATTCTACACTAATTTTAACTCATCTAGTACTCTAGACTATATCCTTCCTTGTGCAAAGTCCCACATACCCATCAGCTCTGTACTTGACAACCGTTACTGACTTTCTACCCCCTCCAACATATCAACTTAAAAATCTGCTTCCTCATCCATGGCCTCACTCCACCATGCCTCAGCCCACATTATCATGCCGATGTGTTAGCTTGTACCCGCCTCTGACTATGGTCTATCATCCCTCCTCCACTCCATCATTAGAGAGAGATCACTGAGCCACGGGTGTCACCTAATGCCCTATGCGGTCAGTTAACAATGCTGTTTGTGGGGCCTTGAACATTTGCCTACATTACCACAGTGACTACACTTCAAAAGTTCTGCGCCATAAAGCACTTTGGGAGGTCATGAGGACATGAAAAGGTGCTATATAAATGCAAGTTCTTTTTAAAGAGCATTGAGACATTGTGCATTGCACCCCAGAATTATTTTAATTCTTTTCAGCTTGCAATCTCTTCCATCACCTTCAAATCCTTCCTCAAAATTTACCTCTTCAACCATGTTTTCGTTCATTTCCCAACACCCCACTTCTTTCCTGCTCAGTGTTCACTGATGCCCTTACAAAGCAGCTCTAAAGGTTGTGTTACTTGAACAACACTATGTAAAATGTAAGCAGCAGTTGCTGCAAATCAAGGATATTGTAACCAGGTAAAGTGGGCCATATGTGATCCATGGACCCATTAAAACATGCACGATATTCAGTATCTTCGCTATATTTACACTTCTATTTCTTAGTCGCTAGTTTTATAGGGTTTGAATTTCTTGGGGCTAAACATTTGCAAAGGGATGTTCTTAGTGTTGTTGCCTCATTGGTGGACAAATTCTAAATCAGAACACCAAGCTTTGTTAGTATCAGCAGACTGGAGATATCTGCAACTTAATGGCAACACTAAATTACATTTTATACATGACCTGCAAGGCACATAAGCAACCCACAAAGTCAAAATGCTTGGACATTACTATTGAAACTCATTGTAATTTCCATCTGTGATCAACAGTTAACAAGTATACAAGTTTAATTTAGAACATTATTCATTTTTTTTTTTTAAAAGTACAGATGAGATTACGGCACACAGCTACAAAGTAACCGTAATACGGAGGGATGGTTCACAATTGACCGCAGCACTCAATGGGAACATAGAAAGATAGGGAAATTTGTCATTTGGTAAACACCAGGAAACTCAGCAAATTTCCACTGTTCAACGAATGCTCCAATAAACCCAATGGTTAACTCTGCTTCTAAACTTCTGTGAACCAAGGACATATTTCAGTTCTCAGTGATGATACTGTTTGGAAGAATTCCACATGCAGCTTCGCACTGGTCGCCTGTACAAACATTTTGGACTGATACACATTGTCGAGATTCAGCTGCAGCAGCTCGTGTTCTTTGGAAGTCTGGTTTCTGCACCATAAACTCATGAAGCAGTAATCAGTAGGTTTTGCATTCATAGCTGCAGAGCCAAGAGCTCCTTCAGAAAGGGCCTGTACCATCTATGGCTTGCCATCCAGTTGGAATCAAATACATAGTCCAAGCAGGACTTTTCCAGCAAAAAAACCCAAAACTAGATATTTTAGAACAAACACCATTATTATACCTCCTCCTCCCCCCCAAAAAAAATATTTTGTTTTAACTATGCTCTTTGAAGCAACTTTCTTAGAAGTACTTCTTGCCTCGTTTTGAGTAAAGTTCTTATTCAGACATCATAGTTACCACCCGAAGAGCCGCAATCACTTTTTAAACAAAAGTATGCAGAAAAGGATACAAAGAATGTTCGAAGTGTAAGCATTGGCTCCCCAAGGATTGTTCGATATCTGGACATTGCATTTTAATATTTCTCACTGCAGGAAAAAAAGCTGACAGCTTGCTGTGGGAGGAGCCCAAGTACTTTTCCATGTTGTACTCGAAAACCCCCATCTGATGGGCAGGGGTGGTCTGGAAAGATAGAATGGCCAGGAGAAGGCAGCTCATCACAGGTAATGGGCAAAGATGGAGGGTCATAGAAACATAGAAACATAGAAAATAGATGTAGGAGTAGGCCATTCGGCCCTTCGAGCCTGCACCACCATTCAATATCATGGCTGATCATTCACCTCAGTACCCCTTTCCCGCTTTCTCTCCATACCCCTTGATGCCTTGAACCGTAAGGGCCACATCTAACTTCCTCTTGAATATGTTCAATGAACTGGCATCAACGACTCTCTGCGGCAGGGAATTCCACAGGTTAACAACTCTGAAGAAGTTTCTCCTCATCTCAGTCCTAAATGGTCTACCCCTTATCCTTAGACTGTGTCCCCTGGTTCTGGACTTCCCCAACATCGGGAACATTCTACCCGCATCTAACCTGCCCCGTCCCATCAGAATCTTGTACGTTTCTATGAGATCCCCCCTCATCCTTCTAAACTCCAGTGTATAAAGGCCCAGTTAATCCAGTCTCTCCTCATATGTCAATGCAGCCCTGGAATCAGTCTGGCGAACCTTCGATGCATTCCCTCAATAGCAAGAACGTCCTTCCTCAGATTAGGAGGCAAAAACTGAACACAATATTCCAGGTGAGGCCTCACCAAGGCCCTATACAATTGCAGTATGAACTCCCTGCTCCTATACTCAAATCCCCTAGCTATGAAGGCCAACATGCCATTTGCCTTCTTCACCGCCTGCTGTACCTGCATGCCAACTTTCAATGACTGATGAACCATGACACCCAGGTCTCGTTGCACCTCCCCTTTTCCTAATCTGCCGCCATTCAGATAATATTCTGCCTTCGTGTTTTTGCCACCAAAGTGGATAACCTCACATTTATCCACATTATACTGCATCTGCATGCATTTGTCCACTCACCTAACCTGTCCAAGTCACCCTGCAACCTTTTAGCATCCTCCTCACAGCTCACACCGTCACCCAGTTTAGTGTCATCTGCAAACTTGGAGATATTACACTCAATTCCTTCATCCAAATCATTAATGCATATTGTGAAGAGCTGGGGTCCCAGCACTGAGCCCTGCGGTACTCCACTAGTCACTGCCTGCCATTCTGAAAAGGACCCGTTTATCCCGACTCTCTGCTTCCTGCCTGCCAAGCAATTCTCTATCCATGCCAGTACATTACCCCCAATAACATGTGCCTTGATCTTGTACACCAATCTCTTATGTGGGACCTTATCAAAGGCCTTTTGAAAGTCCAAATACACCACATCCACTGGTTCGCCCTTGTCCACTCTACTAGTTACATCCTCAAAAAATTCCAGAAGATTCGTCAAGCACAATTTCACTTTCATAAATCCATGCTGACTTGGACCGATCCTATCACCGCTTTCCAAATGCGCTGCTATTTCATCCTTAATAATTGATTCCAACATTTTCCCCACTACTGATGTCAGGCTAACCGGTCTAATAATTATCCATTTTCGCGCTCCCTCCTTTTTTAAAAAGTGGTGTTACATTAGCTACCCTCCAGTCCATAGGAACTGATCCAGAGTCAATAGACTGTTGGAAAATGATCACCAATGCATCCACTATTTCTAGGGCCACCTCCTTAAGTACTCAGGGATGCAGAAAATCAGTCCCCGGGGATTTATCGGCCTTCAATCCCATCAATTTCTCCAACACAATTTAAGCATTGTTAGGCAATGTTAACTGGTCAGTGATCAAGCCATTATCTGGAATGAGATAACCCAAAGAGGTGGGAAACCAGAATAATAGAAAACCATTAAGCCCCAGACCGGTTGGAAGTGAAACCCCATCACAGCCATCACTGGAATACACATGGGCCACTCAGACAGAAGCCTCAAAACAAAGAAAGCATTATTGGGCCAGAAGAAGCAAACAAACAGGATCCTCGAAACAAGGGAAAAAACTTTCTTTGGCTAGAAAAGGCAAACAGACTTTGGATATAAAAAGTGGTCGCATGGCCATAGCTCTCCCCCTCTTGTGCTCTCACTTGCTTCACCGCTACAAGGACCGAGCACTGCGTCTGGGACAGAGAGAAGAAACCATAGACAGTACGGAACCAGAAGAGACACGTTTTCACCAGGAGAAGCAATGAGTAAGCCAACGAATCAGTGAGCATCATCCCTGCCCACGCATCTTTAAGATCACAGCCACTGTGTGAGGAGGTGTCGTGTGTTCTCTCAACCAAACCTTAAAAGGGATTTAGTGGGGAGGTTTTGCTGTGAGGACCAAAGGGGTATGCCCAGCCAGTCGGTGTAGATTCGGGGGTACACTGTGGATCCAAGCAGAGGGTTTAAATGTTGGGTACTTTGCGATAGGGGCGGTTTAGACACGCCACGGTATTGGATTGTACTACAGTGTCACTGTGTTTACTTGTAGTTTTGCTGTGTTGAGATAGCTTTAATAAAGCATTGACGGTTGAGACCGAGGCATTTGTCCATGACTCATTCATCTGTTCAGTACAGTAATCACTCCCAGGTCTAGAACTATTGTAACGTGGGGGTGCATCAAAAATACTCAAGGGAAACCATTTACATAAGTATTCAAACCTGTAAAAGACACTACGAAAACCAAGGGGATATATTTGGATAGTTAATAACAATGAATACCAATACCAGTATCACAAAGCTACAATGGCTGAACACAATGTTACATCAGTGTTTTCTTACCTTTTGAGAACAAACTTAACACATTCTGAAATGTGTTACGTCACTGTGAGTCCCTAAAGCATCATCAGTTTCGCAAACTACAGCCCAGATGCGTGCATCGCCTTAGATCAATGAGGTGTACTGCAGCTGGTGAAGAAAAATATTTTTATGAAAACACACAACTTTCACAAAGGTAGTATCACAGAAACAAACTGACAGAAATTAAGAGATAGGCCAAACTTGCTCTTAAGTGGAAAAAGCTGTAAATGTATAGGTAATATTTTAATTATCTAATTTTGGCAATATTTTTGTTCAACACAATATATCATAAGAATATAAGAAATAGGAGCAGGCCATTCGGCCCCTCAAGCATGCTCCGCCATTCAATAAGACCATGGCTGATCTTTTACCTCAATTCCACCTTCCCACACTATCCCCATATTCTTTGATACCCTTAATATCCAAAAATCTATCGATCTCAGTCTTGTCTTCAATATACTCAACGACTGGGCCTCCACAGCCCTCTGGGGTAGAGAATTCAAAAGATTCACCATGTGAAGACATTTCTCCTCATCGTGAATAGCACGTTTAGTGAGTTGGCCACACCGCATGTAAAGGGTACACAGCCAGATAGGGGATGGGTGACCAACAGGAAGAGCAGTGGAAGGAAGGTAGTGCAGGGGTCCCCTGCAGTCATCCCCCTGCAAAACAGATACACCGCTTTGGATACTGTTGAGGGGGATGACTCATCAGGGGAGAGCAGCAGCAGCCAAGTTCATGGCACCATGGATGGCTCTGCTGCACAGGAGGGCAGGACTGCAAAAGCTTCTACAGATATGTAAAGAGAAAAAGATTAGTAAAGACAATCGTAGGTCCCCTGCAGTCAGAATCAGAGGAAGTCATAACTGGGAACAAAGAAATGGCAGACCAATTGAACAAGTACTTTGGTTCGGTATTCACTAAGGAGGACACAAACAACCTTGCGGATATAAAAGGGGTCAGAGGATCGAGTAAGAAGGAGGAACTGAGGGAAATCCTTATTAGTCGGGAAATTGTGTTGGGGAAATTGATGGGATTGAAGGCCGATAAATCCCCAGGGTATGATGGTCTGCATCCCAGAGTACTTAAGGAGGTGGCCTTGGAAATAGCGGATGCATTGACAGTCATGTTCCAACATTCCATAGACTCAGGATCAGTTCCTATGGAGTGGAGGGTAGCCAATGTAACCCCACTTTTTAAAAAAGGAGCGAGAGAGAAAACAGGGAATTATAGACCGGTCAGCCTGACATCAGTAGTGGGTAAAATCATTGAATCAATTATTAAGGATGTCATAGCAGCACATTTGGAAAGAGGTGACATGATAGGTCCAAGTCAGCATGGATTTGTGAAAGGGAAATCATGCTTGACAAATCTTCTGGAATTTTTTGAGGATGTTTCCATTAGAGTGGACAAGGGGGAACCAATTGATGTGGTGTATTTGGACTTTCAGAAGGCTTTCGACAAGGTCCCACACAAGACATTAATGTGCAAAGTTAAAGCACATGGGATTGGGGGATTCGTGCTGACGTGGATTGAGAACTGGTTGGCAGACAGGAAGCAAAGAGTAGGAGTAAATGGGTACTTTTCAGAATAGCAGGCAGTGACTAGTGGGGTCGCGCAAGGTTCTGTGCTGGGGCCCCAGCTGTTTACATTGTACATTAATGATTTAGACGAGGGGGATTAAATGTAGTATCTCCAAATTTGCGGATGACACTAAGTTGGATGGCAGTGTGAGCTGCTATGAGGCTGCAGAGTTACTTGGATAGGTTAGGTGAGTGGGCAAATGCACGGCAGATGAAGTATAATGTGGATAAATGTGAGGTTATCCACTTTGGTGGTAAAAAGAGAGACAGACTATTATCTGAATGGTGACAGGTTAGGAAAAGGGGAGATGCAACGAGACCTGGGTGTCATGGTACATCAGTCATTGAAGGTTGGCATGCAGGTACAGCAGGCGGTTAAGAAAGCAAATGGCATGTTGGTCTTCATAGTGAGGGGATTGGAGTACAGGGGCAGGGAGGTGTTACTACAGTTGTACAGGACCTTGGTGAGGCCACACCTGGAGCATTGTGTACAGTTTTGGTCTCCTAACTTGAAGAACATTCTTGCTATTGAGGGAGTGCAGCGAAGGTTCACCAGACTGATTCCCGGATGGCGGGACTGACCTATCAAGAAAGACTGGATCAACTGGGCTTGTATTCACTGGAGTTCAGAAGAATGAGAGGGGATCTCATAGAAACGTTTAAAATTCTGACGGGTTTAGACAGGTTAGATGCAGGAAGAATGTTCCCAATGTTGGGGAACTCCAGAACCAGGGGTCACTGTCTAAGAATAAGGGGTAAGCCATTTAGGACCGAGATGAGGAGAAACTTCTTCACCCAGAGAGTGGTGAACCTGTGGAATTCTCTACCACAGAAAGTTGTTGAGGCCAATTCACTAAATATATTCAAAAAAGAGTTAGATGTAGTCCTTACTACTAGGGGGATCAAGGGGTATGGCAAGAAAGCAGGAATGATGTACTGAAGTTGCATGTTCAGCCATGAATTCATTGAATGGCAGTGCAGGCTCGAAGGGCCAAATGGCCTACTCCTGCACCTATCTTCTATGTTTCTAAAAAGAGTGGGAGAGCTACAGTGATAGGGGATTCGATTGTAAGGGGAATAGATGGGCGTTTCTGCAGCCGCAACAGAGTCTCCAAGATGGTATGTTGCCTCCCTGGTGCAAGGGTCAAGGATGTCTCGGAGCGGGTGCAGGACATTTTGAAAAGGGAGGGTGAACAGCCAGTTGTCGTGGTGCATTTAGTACCAACGATATAGGTAAAAAAACAGGATGAGGTCCTACAAGACAAATTAGGGAGCTAGGAGCTAAATTAAAAAGTAGGACCTCAAAAGTAGTAATCGCAGGATTGCTACCAGTGCCACGTGCTAGTCAGAGTAGGAATCACAGAATAGCTCAGATGAATAAGTGGCTTGAGGAGTGGTGCAGAAGGGAGGGATTCAAATTCCTGGGACATTGGAACCGGTTCTGGGTGAGGTGGGACCAGTACAAACCGGATGGTCTGCACCTGGGCAGGACCGGAACCAATGTCCTAGGGGGAATGTTTGCTAGTGCTGTTGGGGAAGAGTTAAACTAATATGTCAGGGGGAATGGGAACCTATGCAGGGAGACAGAGGTAAGTAGAATGGGAGCAAAAGCAAAAGATAGAAAGAAGAAAAGTAAAAGTGGAGGGCAGAGAAACCCAAGGCAAAAAGCAAAAAGGGCCACATTACAGCAAACTTCTAAAGGGGCAAAGTGTGTTAAAAAGACAAACTTGAAGGATCTGTGCCTCAATGCGAGGAGTATTTGGAATAAGGTGGACGAATTAACTGCGCAGATAGCAGTTATCGGATATGATGTAATTGGCATCATGGAGACATGGCTCCAGGGTGACCAAGGCTGGGAATCAACATCCAGGGGTATTCAACATTTAGGAAGGATAGACAGAAAATGGAATCAGTATGGGTGGAGCTAGGACTACCAAAGGGCAGAAAACGCTAGTGGGAGTTGTGTACAGACCACCAAACAGTAGTAGTGAGGTTGGGGACAGCGTCAAACAAGAAATTCGGGATGCGTGCAATAAAGATACAGCAGTTATCATGGGCGACTTTAATCTATATATTGATTGGGCTAACCAAACTGGTAGCACTGTGGTGGAGGAGGATTTCCTGGAGTGTATTCGGGATGGTTTTCTAGACCAATATGTCGAGGAACCAACTAGAGGGCTGGCCATCCTAGATTGGGTGATGTGTAATGAGAAAGGACTAATTAGCAATCTTGTTGAGAGGCCTCTTGGGGAAAGAGTGACCATAATATGGTAGAATTCTTTATTAAGATGCAGAGTGACGACAGTTAATTCAGAGATTAGGGTCCTGAACTTAAGGAAAGGTAACTTTGATGGTATAAGATGTGAATTGGCTAGAATAGACTGGCAAATGATACTTGAAGGGTTGACGGTGGATAGGCAATGGCCAACATTTAAAGATCACATGGATGAACTTCAACAATTGCACAACCCTGTCTGGAGTAAAAATACAATGGGGAGTGTGGCTCAACCGTGGCTAACAAGGGAAATTAAGGACAGTGTTAAACAAAGGAAGAGGCATATAAATTGGCCAGAAAAAGCAGCGATTATGAGAACTGGGAGAAATTTAGAATTCAGCAGAGCAGGACAGAGGGTTTAATTAAGAGCGCGAAAATAGAGTATGAGAGGAAGCTTGCCAGGAACATAAGGAGGGGGAGGAGAGGGAAGGCGCGGGGGGGGAGGGGGAGGAGAGGGAAGGCGCGGGGGGGGAGGGGGAGGAGAGGGAAGGCGCGGGGGGGAGGGGGAGGAGAGGGAAGGCGCGGGGGGGGAGGGGGAGGAGAGGGAAGGCGCGGGGGGGGAGGGGGAGGAGAGGGAAGGCGCGGGGGGGGAGGGGGAGGAGAGGGAAGGCGCGGGGGGGGAGGGGGAGGGGGAGGAGAGGGAAGGCGCGGGGGGGGAGGGGGAGGGGGAGGAGAGGGAAGGCGCGGGGGGGGAGGGGGAGGGGGAGGAGAGGGAAGGCGCGGGGGGGAGGGGGAGGGGGAGGAGAGGGAAGGCGCGGGGGGGAGGGGGAGGGGGAGGAGAGGGAAGGCGCGGGGGGGAGGGGGAGGGGGAGGAGAGGGAAGGCGCGGGGGGGGAGGGGGAGGAGAGGGAAGGCGCGGGGGGGAGGGGGAGGAGAGGGAAGGCGCGGGGGGGGAGGGGGAGGAGAGGGAAGGCGCGGGGGGGGAGGGGGAGGAGAGGGAAGGCGCGGGGGGGGAGGGGGAGGAGAGGGAAGGCGCGGGGGGGAGGGGGAGGAGAGGGAAGGCGCGGGGGGGAGGGGGAGGAGAGGGAAGGCGCGGGGGGGGAGGGGGAGGAGAGGGAAGGCGCGGGGGGGGAGGGGGAGGAGAGGGAAGGCGCGGGGGGGAGGGGGAGGAGAGAGAAGGCGCGGGGGGGAGGGGGAGGAGAGAGAAGGCGCGGGGGGGGAGGGGGAGGAGAGAGAAGGCGCGGGGGGGAGGGGGAGGAGAGAGAAGGCGCGGGGGGGAGGGGGAGGAGAGAGAAGGCGCGGGGGGGAGGGGGAGGAGAGAGAAGGCGCGGGGGGGAGGGGGAGGAGAGAGAAGGCGCGGGGGGGAGGGGGAGGAGAGAGAAGGCGCGGGGGGGAGGGGGAGGAGAGAGAAGGCGCGGGGGGGAGGGGGAGGAGAGAGAAGGCGCGGGGGGGAGGGGGAGGAGAGAGAAGGCGCGGGGGGGAGGGGGAGGAGAGAGAAGGCGCGGGGGGGAGGGGGAGGAGAGAGAAGGCGCGGGGGGGAGGGGGAGGAGAGAGAAGGCGCGGGGGGGAGGGGGAGGAGAGAGAAGGCGCGGGGGGGAGGGGGAGGAGAGAGAAGGCGCGGGGGGGAGGGGGAGGAGAGAGAAGGCGCGGGGGGGGAGGGGGAGGAGAGAGAAGGCGCGGGGGGGAGGGGGAGGAGAGAGAAGGCGCGGGGGGGAGGGGGAGGAGAGAGAAGGCGCGGGGGGGAGGGGGAGGAGAGAGAAGGCGCGGGGGGGAGGGGGAGGAGAGAGAAGGCGCGGGGGGGAGGGGGAGGAGAGAGAAGGCGCGGGGGGGAGGGGGAGGAGAGAGAAGGCGCGGGGGGGAGGGGGAGGAGAGAGAAGGCGCGGGGGGGAGGGGGAGGAGAGAGAAGGCGCGGGGGGGAGGGGGAGGAGAGAGAAGGCGCGGGGGGGAGGGGGAGGAGAGAGAAGGCGTGGGGGGGAGGGGGAGGAGAGAGAAGGCGCGGGGGGAGGGGGAGGAGAGAGAAGGCGCGGGGGGGAGGGGGAGGAGAGAGAAGGCGCGGGGGGGAGGGGGAGGAGAGAGAAGGCGCGGGGGGGAGGGGGAGGAGAGAGAAGGCGCGGGGGGGAGGGGGAGGAGAGAGAAGGCGCGGGGGGGAGGGGGAGGAGAGAGAAGGCGCGGGGGGGAGGGGGAGGAGAGAGAAGGCGCGGGGGGGAGGGGGAGGAGAGAGAAGGCGCGGGGGGGAGGGGGAGGAGAGAGAAGGCGCGGGGGGGAGGGGGAGGAGAGAGAAGGCGCGGGGGGGAGGGGGAGGAGAGAGAAGGCGCGGGGGGGAGGGGGAGGAGAGAGAAGGCGCGGGGGGGAGGGGGAGGAGAGAGAAGGCGCGGGGGGGAGGGGGAGGAGAGAGAAGGCGCGGGGGGGAGGGGGAGGAGAGAGAAGGCGCGGGGGGGAGGGGGAGGAGAGAGAAGGCGCGGGGGGGAGGGGGAGGAGAGAGAAGGCGCGGGGGGGAGGGGGAGGAGAGAGAAGGCGCGGGGGGGAGGGGGAGGAGAGAGAAGGCGCGGGGGGGAGGGGGAGGAGAGAGAAGGCGCGGGGGGGAGGGGGAGGAGAGAGAAGGCGCGGGGGGGAGGGGGAGGAGAGAGAAGGCGGGGGGGGAGGGGGAGGAGAGAGAAGGCGGGGGGGAGGGGGAGGAGAGAGAAGGCGGGGGGGGAGGGGGAGGAGAGAGAAGGCGGGGGGGGAGGGGGAGGAGAGAGAAGGCGGGGGGGGAGGGGGAGGAGAGAGAAGGCGGGGGGGGAGGGGGAGGAGAGAGAAGGCGGGGGGGGAGGGGGAGGAGAGAGAAGGCGGGGGGGGAGGGGGAGGAGAGAGAAGGCGGGGGGGGGGGAAAAGAGAGAGAAGGACGGAAGAAGGGAAAAAGAGAGAAGGACGGAAGGAGGGGGGGAAAAAAAAAAAGAGGAGAGAGAGAGAGAGAGAGACACAGAGAGAGAGAGAGAGACTGAACGACCGAAGACTTCGAGCTTAGAGTTACCTGATTGACTTGTAGGTGGCGTCGGGTCAGGGGGGAGGAGGGGCGCGGCGGAGGTCGGTCGGTCGGGGGGAGGGGGTGGGGTGGTCGGGAGCGGAGATCGGGAGCAGGAAGTCGGGAGCGGAGGTCGGTGCGGTGGGGGGCGACGGCGGGAGCGAGGAAAGCAGGGGGAGGGGAGCGGGAGTCAAGTCGAGTCGGGTCTCGGTCCGGAGGAAGCAGGAGCTGGGCACGGGAGGCAGCCTTATCGACGCAGCAGCAGTGAGGCCATTCGGCCATTCGGCCAGGGCTTGGGGCTACGTGCTTCGGGCCCCTCCCACACAGTTTTGGGCGCCTGGAGCTACTGCGCCACGCCCAGCTCCAGAGGGCCTGCAGGGAGCCGGAGAATCTAAGTATTTTTTAGGCACACTTTCTGGCGTGAAAAACGGGCATCCAGGTTGGGGCTGCGCCGTTCTAGGCGCGGCCCGAAATTTTCGCCCTATGTTTCTAGCTCAGTCCTAATTCTGAGACTGTGGCTCCTGATCATCTTGCATCAGCATCCAGCAGTCACAGAATAGGTAAAGCAGAGTTAGGAATGGTGCAAGGACATAATTACACCGTCACTTTTAGCTCCTTGCAATGTAAAAGTGGCAATTTAATTGCTTTGCATTGATGCAAAGTGACAATCAGGGTCCCAGAAAAATCCAGAACATAGCAGTTTGCTAGCTCATGGGGAAGCCACTTCACACTGCTTGGAATAAAAGCAGTAAATGCTGGAAACAGTCAGCAGGGCAGGTCAGGCAGCATCACTAAGTCGACAAAGTCAACTCTGGACTGTTGTGTTTATATCCCTGTTGGCTGTACACACTGAAAAGGACTTTTGAAATAATGTTAATTTGAACACTGGCCTGCCAGCGGCCAGTGACGTCAGAGTTGGGTGCTCTGGGACCCAGAAGGCCAAGGGACTCGTGTGTGTGTGTGTGTGTATAGCCAGGTTGTCTCGGGAAGAGAGCAAGGTGCTAGGACAAGACCGACACCTGCATTGTCTCCACAACGGTCCAGCAATCAGGACTAATGGGCCATTTAACACTCCCTCGGGAAGCCTTCGGACATCGATCGGCTGGCTTTGTTCAGACCCAAGCACATCTCAGATAGCGTTAAAAAAGACCTGAAGGAGCCAGAAAGGTTCCCCGGAGGGAACAGAACCATCCAAACCCAGCCAGAATTGTGGATTACAGGAGTATAAATGTTGAGCGTTTTGGAAGTTCGATCTTCGTTCTATCGCATCTTATGTGAAGGCACGTTTGCCCACCCCTCGAGGATAAGGACCGAGAGCGAAGCCTCACTTCTCCAACCCGATGGACTTCAACTTTAACCTGGATCTCGCATGCTTCAGCCAAGCACAAGGCCATGGAGTCGAACCGCTGAGGAAAGGCCAGCGAGCAAGGAAGGGCTGATTGGGTGAGAACTCAATAGTTGCACACTCACCAACTGATCCATGAAAGTGCGTGAGGGGGTGTTGGTGTGCCCTAACCAAACCAGAGGGGGGTTTTAAGAGTTAGGTGGGTCCCAGGAGGGTTTAGCCCAAGGGAAGGGTTGGTCTGTCGTAAGGCTAACAAGGGAAGTGCACTGTTTTACTGGGTATTACTGCACTGTGTGGTTCTACTTCACAAGCATCTGGCATGTGGAGTGGAGATGTTGATCTGGTGTAATAAACCTTGTGTGATTTTGAACTCGAAACATTGGTCCGTGTCTCACTATAAGACAATCCGTTGTAATTCTTTTCGCCCGAACACGAGGACAGGGTTCGTGTGCTTGCTATAAGCAGGTGTTAAATCATAAATAGCAGATTGGATAACAGAGAACTATTGGCACCGGTCTCTGCGGAAAACTAACCCGTAGCACAGCAAGCAAAGCAGGGCCAATTTGGCACCAGTCACTGCCAAGTAAAAACCCTTACGTATTTAAACCCTTACGTATTTGGACCCTACGGCTAGGCCTCAAAAACCTCGGGAAATAACCGGAGACTGACCACTTACATCACACTGTTTGGGTTTGACCCCTCAAGACCAGTATGGTGCTGAGCTGTATTTAAAGCTCACCACCTCCTCACCCCCAGCTGCCTTGCATCGCTGTTATTGCAACCCCTTCCCAACCAGCTTGCAGGTCGCCCTCTACTTGTCTCTTACCTTCCCCCTACCTCTAGTCATTTGGCTTCCCTTGGTCCTTGTGTTCCCTCCTCACCCAAGTATCCTCTCCAAACTTCCCACCGTCCACTATCCCTGGCTATTCTCCCTATAACCAGTCTCTTCTATCCCCTTCTCACCTCCCCCCCCCCCCCAAAACAGTTCTCTCCTCCATGCTACTCCATCCCACCTGCACATACACTCCAGGACCAACCCCATCACCACACAGTAGCCTGATCAAAGATGGTTTGCCAGTATTAAGCTTGGAAAATGGGCATTTATTTTTAAAGCATCTATATACTTTAAATAGAACATTACACTGTACATGATTCACTCCCATGAACATAGGTGATGGCACCTTGCTCTAATGCTCTCATGACCAAATAGCCAGCTGACATTCACCATCTAAGCTCACACATGAAATACAGCCACTTGGCCAAAGTACTCAAGAATGCCACCTGCCTGTGGAACAGTGCCCTAACAGATGACACTTTGAGGAAGGGGAGAAAGAAATTGACAGGAAAAGGTTTGAGGTTTGGCATTGGAGAAAAGATACATTTCTACCATAAAATAATTTATAATCTATAAATATCAAATGAAACACAAGAAATGTACTCTTTCAATTTGCTAATTCTTCTAAAATATCCATTTTGCCAAGTAATTTTGTGTGACGGGGTCTTGCCTACCATTTTGATGCAGTGCAAACTCTCCTCCATTATGGCTCAGAACTAGGGTCAGTTACACCTGTTGGTGTAACAATAAATCAGAAGTTAATAAGTTGTACCATTTCATTATTAAGAAAGATTTCTCTATCATTTTCTGTATACCATATGGCTGTTTAACAAGCAAGAACTTTCTGCTTCAGGTGACAGCCATGCAATTTAATTACACAAAATAATTTGCTTTACAGTCTACTCTTCATTTATTCCCCGCTATCTCATACTGTCTTTTCTATATGTCTGAATTTAACTTTTTCAACTAATATCTACAGTCCTATGTTATTTGCATTGCTTAATTCAAAGTACTAGATAAGGCTACTGGAGTGAGGCCAGATAGCACAGGAGGTTGCTGCACTGTTGGGCGATCAATAGGATGACAGGGAGAGGGGAAGGGAAGGAGCAGGGGAGAAACGGGATAATATACACACACACACACACACACACACACATCTCTATAGATTTTTTAAAATTATTAAGTTATCACTGCAAAACACTCCAACCAGCACAACTTCATAAAAATTAGGAGTAGGAGTAAGCCATACGGTCCCCTCGAGCCATATGGTCTACTCCTGCCCCTAATTCTTCATCAGTTGTGATTCATCAGGCAATTGGAAGTCCACATCCCAGAACTGAAGCATACTAACAGGAGCTGAGCGGTCATATTCATGCCTTTGAAAATAGTAATTTCACGACTGGATCAAATCAGAAAAGAAGTTTGTATTGAGGAAACTGAAGTGTGTTTGTAGTTCTTAAAAAAATTGGAAGTGGTGTGGGGGAGGGAAAGGGTATGGGGCAAAAAAGATTGGGGCTGGGGAGTGTGGCTGGCAAACTAAGTGGCAGAGGGGGTATGCCTGGCCAACAGTTTGGGGGTGGGGGGGGGGGGGGGGGGGAAGAGAGAGAAAGCTGGACAAGAGTGGCAAACTCTCTATGCCAAGCTGATATACTCTGTACATGAGGGCGTATTGTACTATGTTATACTTTCTTTTGCCTAGCCTGGTTTTCAGCTCACAGGGGAAGGGGTCAAGGTACAGTCTATATTAGACCCAGACCCGATTAACTGCTCAGTGGAGGGATGTTCTTCCAAAGTTGAATCAACCAATGTCCCATAAATCAACAATTTTCAAATATAATGAATGTACCTTTTCCCACTGGAATGTTGCTGCCAATCGTTAATGATCCCTGCCTGTCAGAGGGTAGTCTGTTATGGTCAAATTCAGCAGAAAATCAAAAACAAACTCAGCCTGGGAGGAAGAGTGGCAGGAACGAGGAACGCTCATCACGCCCTAAAAGAGAGACTCAGCAAGGGCGAAGATAGGGACGAAAGCTGGCCAAGCATTGGAATGTATGGAGTGGTGGGAGTTTGGGGACGTGGCAGTGTTAAAAGAGAGGAGGAGCAATGGAGACGTAAATGTTCTTTTTCTAGTCGAGGGTATTCAGTGAAGCCAATGGTCTAATTAGGAACACTAAGGTTTTCACTGCTAGAGGCTGGCTGGTTAATTTTCCAGATGCTTAAAAGACAGTGCCTTTAATATATCCAGTGCAAATACATAGAAACATAGAAAATAGGTGCAGGAGCAGGTCATCCGGCCCTTCGAGCCTGCACCACCATTCAATAAGATCATGGCTGATCATACCTTCAGTACCCTGTTCCTGCTTTCTCTCCATACCCCTTGATCCCTTTAGCTATCAGGGACATATCTAACTCCCTCTTGAATATATCTAACGAACTGGCATCAACAACTCTCTGCAGTAGGGAATTTCACAGGTTAACAACTCAGTGAAGAAGTTCCTCCTCATCTCAGTCGTAAATGGCTTACCCCTTATCCGAAGACGATGCCCCCTGGTTCTGGACTTCCCCAACATCGGGAACATTCTTCCTGCATCTAACCTGTCCAGTCCTGTCAGAATTTTATATGTTTCTATGAGATCCCCTCTCATCCTTCTAAACTCCAGTGAATACAGGCCCAGTCGATCCAGTCTCTCCTCATATGATAGTCCTGCCATCCCAGGAATCAGTCTGGTGAACCTCCGCTGCACTCCCTCAATAGCAAGAACGTCCTTCCTCAGCTTAGGAGACCAAAACTGAACACAATATTCCAGGTGGGGCCTCACCAAGGCCCTGTACAACTGCAGCAAGACTTCCCTGCTCCAGGGAAGAGGGACATCACAAAACAGATTTGAGGTACTTGCAACTGAAATAAATGTGGCGCCGGAATTCAAGGTGCGCACGCGCACATAGGGGCCACACAAGTTCTGGGTTTATACATGCGCTAAAACCCGGAACTTGTGATCGATCAAAAATTCTCTCGACAGATCCTCCACATCCCCGGGAAAAGGGCCTCCAGGGGCGGAGAGTTGGGCTATCTGCCCAATGAATGCCCATGATATTCTTATGCCTGGTGAAGGACTGCTTTTAGTGCAGGAGTTTAGAAAAACATTTTTTTTGACTTTATCCATCATTTATACATTTAAAAATCCTGTGCAATAAGGCAAGTTTATTTTTAGCCTCTTTAAAAGATGTACATTTATTTTTCAAAAAATGTAATTGGTTTTAAATGTTTTAATTCTATTGCATTTTAAATTAAAAAAATGTAAAACATTTTATTTATGTTAAATGTATTTTTTTTAATGTGATCCCCATTCATGCATATGGGGATTCTGTACATACAGAATGCCCATACGCATGAATGGGGATTCCCTTCTTTGATTGGTTGGGCCAGCCCTTGTGATCCCAGGGGCGCTTCCGGCCCTGGGATACGTGGGCCTCTACGCAGGCCTATGCGCAGAGGCCCAGGACCTCAAGCCTCCGTGGATCCAGAGGCAGAAGGTTAAGTGCATCAATTTTTTGCTGATTGGAGGCAGCCACCGACCACAAATTCAGCCCCGTGGGATCAAGAAGCACCAACAATATACAAGTTATTGGCCTCGAATTCGTTGTCGGTGCTGTAGCTCAGGAGTACGCCATCAACAACCCAACGAAATCCGTACTTACCTCGTGCAAACCCCCCTTCGGGAAGGTGCTTTCAGATGCTGCAGAGTTGTGCCCACAATGGCTCACCGATCCCAGGGACACACCGTTGTGCATATGCAAACCTGGGATCATGTGAGGCGGTGCTCCTTTCACTTCCCGACTCAGACAATCTGGAAACAGAGGAGATTGCTAAAACAGATTGTAAATATAGATCAATAGAAGACAGAAGTCTTCTACGGGACATATATTTACAATTTACATAGCCTTTAATAGCCACTCTTAATTGGAAATGTTGGTTCAAGGGATTTAAAAAAAGCTAGGTATATACACATTTGCGTTATATCAGATATACATTTGATCAAGCATAGAATCATAGCATGGTTATAGCACAGAAGGAGGCCATTCAGCCAGCGCCGGCTCTCTGCAAGAGCACTTCAGCTGGTCCCAAACCCCCGCCTTTCCCTGTAGCCCTGCAATTTTTTTTCCGTCATTTCAACTCCCCTTTGAAAGCCACCCTGATTAAATCTGCCTCCACCACCCTTTCAGACAGTGTATTCCAGATTCTAACCACTCACTGTGTAAAAACGTTTTTTTTTCCTCATGTCACCTTTACCTTCTTTAATCACCTTAAATTGGTGTCTCTGGTTCTCTGGCCTTCTGCCAATGGGAACAGTTTCTCTCGATCTACTCTGTCTAGACCCCTCATAATTTTGAGCACCTCTATCAAATCTCCTCTCAACCTCCCCGGGTACCAAACCTTTAGATCGGCTGTCTGCGACCCTCTCCGATCCCTGAGTGAGGTGCCTTCTTGATCCGCTGTGGTGAGTACCTTCCTGGTCTGTGGCCCCCGAGTGAGTGCCGCTCAGTTTGCTCCCTCCCCTGCCAAGCCTCTCCGGTTCAGAGTGTGTGCCAGTCCAGGTCCGCTCCATTTCCCGCCCCTAGCCCAGGACAAATAGCCTCCGATTTACAAACCTACGCCGATTACTTTAACTCTCCGCAAGGGTTTTCTCGAGAGGCCACATACGCTGGCCTAAGTAGAAATGGAGTAACTATCAGCTGGCCAAAGTTCACTAAGTTGCCAGAATTGGCATAGGTAGCTGATTACGCCAGGAAAAAAAAAACTTACTGATAAAAACATAAATCAGTTACGCTGGTGCAAATTGACTGGGGAAACTGGGGATTTTTAAAGTTAGGCCAGAAAAAGCAGCCTGCTCCAAAAAAAAAACGGCGCAAATACTGGGGAAAATTGAACCCTATGTACCTGTAGAAACTCTTCTGTTTTTATATTTCATGCTGGTTTACTTTCATAATCTATCTTCTCTCTCATTTTTTTGAGTCATTCTGTGCTGGCTTTTAAAGATTTCCCAATCCTCTGTCCTCCCATTAGTCTTGGCCACATTGCATGCCTTTGTTTTCAATTTGATACCATCCCTTATTTCCTTAGTTAGCCACGGATGGCTATCCCTTCTTACTCTTTCCTTCTCATTGGGATATATTTTTGTTGAGTTATGAAATAGCTCCTTAAATGTCTGCCACTGCACTTCAACTGTCCCATATTTTCCTAGTCTACTTTAACCAACTCTGCCCTCACACCTTTGTTGTCCCCTTTATTTAAGCTTCGAACACTAGTTTGAGAACCAACTTTCTCTCCCTCCAACTGAATTTGAAATTCAACCATATTATGGTCACTCATTTCTGGAGAATCTTTTACTAGGAGATCATTTATTAATCCTGCCTCATTACACAGTACCAGATCGAAGATAGCCTGCTCACTGATTGGTTCAGCAACGTACTGTTCAAGGAAACTATCACAGAACTCCTCCTCAATGCTACCCTGTCCAATTTGCTTTGTCAATCAATATGGTTGAAGGAGAACAACCACAGCTTCTCTAATCTTTCCACGTAACTGAAGTCCCTCATCCCTGGAACCATTCTTGTAAATCTTTTCTGCACCCTCTTCACAGGGTGCAGAAAAGACTCATTAGGGGAGGGCAGCAGCAGCCAAGTTCATGGCACCGTGGCTGGCTCTGTTGCACAGGAGGGCAGGAAAAAGAAAGAGTGGGAGAGCGATAGTGATAGAGGATTCAATTGTGAGGGGAATAGATAGGCGTTTCTGCGGCCGCAACCGAGACTCCAGGATGATATGTTGCCTCCCAGGCGCAAGGGTCAAGGATGTCTCGGAGCGGGTGCAGGACATTCTAAAAAGGGAGGGAGATCAGCCAGTTATCATGGTGCACATTGGTACCAACGACATAGGTTAAAAAAAAAAAGGGATGGGGTCTTAGGAAACGAATTTAAGGAGCTAGGAGCTAAATTAAAAAGTAGGACCTCAAAAGTAGTAATCTCGGGATTGCTACCAGTGCCACGTGCTAATCAGAGTAGGAATCGCAGGATAGCACAGAAGAATACATGGCTTGAGCAGTGGTGCAGCAGGGAGGGATTCAAATTCCTGGGGCATTGGAACCGGTTCTGGGGGAGGTGGGACCAGTACAAACCGGACGGTATGCACCTGGGCAGGACCGGAACCAATGTCCTAGGGGGAGTGTTTGCTAGTGCTGTTGGGGAGGAGTTAAACTAATATGGCAGGGGGATGGGAACCAATGCAGGGAGACAGAGGGAAACAAAAAGGAGACAAAAGCAAAAGACAGAAAGGAGATGAGATGAGGAAAAGTGGAGGGCAGAGAAACACAAGGCAAAGAACAAAAAGGGCCACAGTACAGCAAAATTCTAAAAGGACAAAGGGTGTTAAAAAAACAAGCCTGAAGGCTTTGAGTCTTAATGCAAGGAGCATCTGTAATAAGGTGGATGAATTAACTGTGCAAATAGATGCTAACAAATATGATGTGATTGGGATTACGGAGACGTGGCTCCAGGATGATCAGGGCTGGGAACTCAACATCCAGGGGTATTCAACATTCAGGAAGGATAGAATAAAAGGAAAAGGAGGTGGGGTAGCATTGCTGGTTAAAGAGGAGATTAATGCAATAGTTAGGAAGGACATTAGCTTGGATGATGTGGAATCTATATGGGTAGAGCTGCAGAACACCAAAGGGCAAAAAACTTTAGTGGGGGTTGTGTACGGACCTCCAAACAGTAGTAGTGATGTTGGGGAGGGCATCAAACAGGAAATTAGGCAAGCATGCAATAAAGGTGCAGCAGTTATAATGGGTGACTTTAATATGCACATAGATTGGGCTAACCAAACTGGAAGCAATACGGTGGAGGAGGATTTCCTGGAGTGCATAAGGGATGGTTTTCTAGACCAATATGTCGAGGAATCAACTAGGGGGGGGGAGGCCATCTTAGACTGGGTGTTGTGTAATGAGAGAGGATTAATTAGCAATCTCGTTGTGCGAGGCCCCTTGGGGAAGAGTGGCCATAATATGGTGGAATTCTGCATTAGGATGGAGAATGAAAGAGTTAATTCAGAGACCATTGTCCAGAACTTAAAGAAGGGTAACTTTGAAGGTATGAGGCGTGAATTGGCTAGGATAGATTGGCGAATGACACTTAAGGGGTTGACTGTGGATGGGCAATGGCAGACATTTAGAGACCGCATGGATGAACTACAACAATTGTACATTCCTGTCTGGCGTAAAAATAAAAAAAGGGAAGGTGGCTCAACCGTGGCTATCAAGAGAAATCAGGGATAGTATTAAAGCCAAGGAAGTGGCATACAAATTGGCCAGAAATAGCAGTGAACCCGGGGACTGGGACAAATTTAGAACTCAGCAGAGGAGGACAAAGGGTTTGATTAGGGCAGGGAAAATGGAGTACGAGAAGAAGCTTGCAGGGAACATTAAGACGGATTGCAAAAGTTTCTATACATATGTAAAGAGAAAAAGGTTAGTAAAGACAAACGTAGGTCCCCTGCAGTCAGAATTAGGGGAAGTCATAACGGGGAACAAAGAAATGGCGGACCAATTGAACAAGTACTTTGGTTCGGTATTCACTAAGAACGACACAAACAACCTTCCGGATATAAAAGGGGTCAGAGGGTCTAGTAAGGAGGAGGAACTGAGGGAAATCTTTATTAGTCGGGAAATTGTGTTGGGGAAATTGATGGGATTGAAGGCCGATAAATCTCCCGGGGCCTGATGGACTGCACCCCAGAGTACTTAAGGTGGCGGCCTTGGAAATAGCGGATGCATTGACAGTCATTTTCCAACATTCCATTGACTCTAGATCAGTTCCTATGGAGTGGAGGGTAGCCAATGTAACCCCACTTTTTAAAAAAAGGAGAGAAAACAGGGAATTATAGACTGGTCAGCCTGACCTCAGTAGAGGGTAAAATGATAGAATCAATTATTAAGGATGTCATAGCAGCGCATTTGGAAAGAGATGACATGATAGGTCCAAGTCAGCATGGATTTGTGAAAGGGAAATCATGCTTGACAAATCTTCTGGACTTTTTTGAGGATGTTTCCAGTAGAGTGGACAAGGGGGAACAAATTGATGTGGTATACTTGGACTTTCAGAAGGCTTTCGACAAGGTCCCATACAAGAGATTAATGTGCAAAGTTAAAGCACATGGGATTGGGGGTAGGGTGCTGACATGGATTGAGAACTGGTTGGCAGACAGGAAGCAAAGAGTAGGAGTAAATGGGTACTTTTCTGAATGGCAGGCAGTGACGAGTGGGGTACCGCAAGGTTCTGTGCTGGGGCCCCAGCCGTTTACACTGTACATTAATGATTTAGACGAGGGGATTAAATGTAGTATCTCCAAATTTGCGGATGACACTAAGTTGGGTGGCAGTGTGAGCTGTGAGGAGGATGCTATGAGGCTGCAGAGTGACTTGGATAGGTTAGGTGAGTGGGCAAATGCATGGCAGATGAAGTATAATGTGGATAAATCTGAGGTTATCCACTTTGGTGGTAAAAACAGAGAGACAGACTATTATCTGAATGGTGACAGATTAGGAAAAGGGGAGGTGCAACTAGACCTAGGTGTCATGGTACATCAATCATTGAAGGTTGGCATGCAGGTACAGCAGGCGGTTAAGAAAGCAAATGGCATGTTGGCCTTCATAGCGTGGGGATTGGAGTACAGGGACAGGGAGGTGTTACTACAGTTGTATAGGGCCTTGGTGAGGCCACACCTGGAGTATTGTGTACAGTTTTGGTCTCCTAACCTGAGGAAGGACATTATTGCTATTGAGGGAGTGCAGCAAAGGTTCACCAGACTGATTCCCGGGATGGCGGGACTGACCTATCAAGAAAGACGATCAACTGGGCTTGTATTCACTGGAGTTCAGAAGAATGAGAGGGGACCTCATAGAAACGTTTAAAATTCTGATGGGTTCAGACAGGTTAGATGCAGGAAGAATGTTCCCAATGTTGGGGAAGTCCAGAACCAGGGATCACAGTCTAAGGATAAGGGGTAAGCCATTTAGGACCGAGATGAGGAGAAACTTCTTCACCCAGAGAGTGGTGAACCTGTGGAATTCTCTACCACAGAAAGTTGAGGCCAATTCACTAAATATATTCAAGATGGAGTTAGATGAAGTCCTTACTACTAGGGGGATCAAGGGATATGGCAAGAAAGCAGGAATGGGGTACTGAAGTTGCATGTTCAGCCATGAACTCATTGAATGGCGGTGCAGGCTAGAAGGGCCGAATGGCCTACTCCTGCACCTATTTTCTATGTTTCTATGTTTCACATCCTTCCCAAGTGTGCTGCCCAGAATTGAACACAATATTCCAGTTGTCGTAAAGCAGTATTTTATAAAGGTTCATCACAACTTCCTTTCATAACTATGTGTAAATAATAAAACAGCATGTTAGATAGACAGTTCTTACCTACTCAGTTATTAGGTTAAATGCTCCAATATTTGAATTGTGCCGATAAAGTAGCAAACCCCAGTGCAAAATGTTTTTATAAATCAGGAGGTTTTTTTTATTGTAATATGTTAAACATGGAAACATAGAAAATAAGTGCAGGAGTAGGCCATTCAGCCTTTCAAGCCTGCACCACCATTCAATAAGATCATGGCTGATCACTCCCTCAGTACCCCTTTCCTGCTTTCTCTCCATACCCCTTGATTCCCCTTAGCCGTAAGGGCCATATCTAACTCCCTTTTGAATATATCCAATGAACTGGCATCAACAACTCTCTGCGGCAGGGAATTCCACAGGTTAACAACTCTGAGTGAAGAAGTTTCTGCTCAACTCAGTCCTAAATGGCCTACCCCTTATCCTAAGACTATGTCCCCTGGTTCTGGACTTCCCCAACATTGGGAACATTTTTCCGCATCTAATCTGTCCAATCCCGTCAGAATCTTACACGTTTCTATGAGATCTCCTCTCATCCTTCTAAACTCCAGGTGAATAAAGAACATAAGAACATAAGAATTAGGAACAGGAGTAGGCCATCTAGCCCCTCGAGCCTGCTCCGCCATTCAATAAGATCATGGCTGATCTGGCCGTGGACTCAGCTCCACTTACCCGCCCTCTCCCCGTAACCCTTAATTCCCTTATTGGTTAAAAATCTATCTATCTTTATGACTTGCAAACATTCAATGAGCTAGCCTCAACTGCTTCCTTGGGCAGAGAATTCCACAGATTCACAACCCTCTGGGAGAAGAAATTCTTTCTCAACTCGGTTTTAAATTGGCTCCTCCGTATTTTGAGGCTGTGCCCCCCAGTTCTCGTCTCCCCTACCAGTGGAAACAACCTCTCTGCCTCTATCTTGTCTATCCCTTTCACGATTTTAAATGTTTCTATAAGATCACCCCTCATCCTTCTGAACTCCAACGAGTAAAGACCCAGTCTACTCAATCTATCATAAGGTAACCCCCTCATTTCTGGAATCAGCCGAGTGAATCATCTCTGTATCCCTTTCAAAGCTAGTATATCCTTCCTTAAGTAAGGTGACCAAAACTGCACGCAGTACTCCAGGTGCGGCCTTACCAATACCTTATACAGTTGCAGCAAGACCTCCCTGCTTTTGTACTCCATCCCTCTCGCAATGAAGGCCAACATTCCATTCGCCTTCCTGATTACCTGCTGCACCTGCAAACTAACCTTTTTTGGGATTCATGCACAAGGACACCCAGGTCGCGTGGCACGGTTTAATGTTTTATGTTTTGCAGATAAACTCCAAAAAGAGTTTCATGCACAAGGACCCCCAGGTCCCTCTACACCACAGCATGTTGTAATTTCTCCCCATTCAAATAATATTCCCTTTTACTGTTTTTTTTTCCCCCCAAGGTGGATGACCTCACACTTTCCGGCATTGTATTCCATCTGCCAAACCTTAGCCCATTCGCTTACCCTATCCAAATCTCCTTGCAGCCTCTCTGTGTCCTCTACACAACCCGCTTTCCCACTAATCTTAGTGTCATCTGCAAATTTTGTTGCACTACACTCTGTCCCCTCTTCTCGGTCATCTATGTATATTGTAAACTGTTGTGGTCCCAGCACTGATCCCTGTGGCACACCACTAACCACTGATTTCCAATCGGAAAAGGACCCATTTATCCCGACTCTCTACTTTCTGTTAGCCAGCCAATTCTCTATCCATGCTAATACATTTCCTCCGACGCCACGGAGCTCTATCTTCTGCAGTAACCTTTTGTGTGGCACCTTATCGAATGCCCAGTTGATCCAGTCTCTCATATGACAGTCCAGCCATCCCTGGAATCAGTCTGGTGAACCTTCGCTGCACTCCCGCAATAGCAAGAACATCCTTCCTCAGATTAGGAGACCAAAACTGAACAATATTCCAGGTGAGGCCTCACCAAGGCCCTGTACAACTTCAGTAAGACCTCCCTGCTCCTCTACTCAAATCCCCTACCTATGAAGGCCAACATACCATTTGCCTTCTTCACCACCTGCTGTACCTGCATGCCAACTTTCAATGACTGATGAACCATGACACCCAGGTCTCGTTGCACCTAATCTGCCGTCATTCAGATAATATTCTGCCTTCCTGTTTTTGCCCCCAAAATGGATAACCTCACATTTATCCACATTATACTGCATCTGCCATGCATTTGCCCACTCACCTAACCTGTCCAAGTCACTCTGCAGCCTCTTAGCGTCCCCCTCACAACGCCACCCAGTTTAGTGTTATCTGCAAACTTGGAGATATTACACTCTATTCCTTCATCTAAATCGTTAATGTATATTGTAAATAGCTGGAGTCCCAGCACTGAGCCCTGCAGCACTCCACTAGTCACTGCCTGCCATTCTGAAAAGGACCAGTTTATCCTGACACTCTGCATCCTGTCTGCCAACCAGTTCTCTATCCACGTCAGTACATTACCCCAATACCATGCGCTTTGATTTTGCACACCAATATCTTGTGCAGGACCTTGTCAAAAGCCTTTTGAAGGTCCAAATACACCACATCCATTGGTTCTACTCTGCTAATTACATTCTCAAAAAATTCCAGAAGATTCGTTAAGCATGATTTCCCTTTCATAAATCCATGCCGACTTGGAACGATCCTGTCACTGCTTTCCAAATGCGCTGCTATTTCATCTTTAATAATTGATTCCAACATTTTTCCCACTACGGATGTCAGGCTAACCGGTCGATAATTACCCTCTCTCTCTCTCTCTCCCTCCCTCTTTTTTTAAAAAAAGTGGTGTTACATTAGCTACCCTCCAGTCCATAGGAACTGATCCAGAGTCGATAGACTGTTGGAAAATGATCACCAATGCATCCAATATTTCTAGGGCCACTTCCTCAAGTACTTTGGGATGCAGACTATCAGACCCCGGGGATTTATCAGCCTTCAATCCCATCAATTTCCCCAACACTATTTCCCACCTAATAAGTATATCCTTCAGTTCCTCCTGGTCACTAGACCCACTGTCCTAGTACATTCGGCAGGTTATTTGTGTCTTCCCTCGTGAAGACAGAACCAAGGTATTTTTCAATTGGTCTGCCATTTCTTTGTTCCCCATTATAAATTCACCTGAATCCAACTGCAAGGGACCCATGTTTGTCTTCACTAATCATTTTCTCGTCACATATTTATAAAAGCTTTTGCAGTCAGTTTTTATGTTCCCTGCAAGCTTCCTCTCGTACTCTATTTTCCCCCTCTTAATTAAACCCTTAACCCTCCTCTGTTGAATTCTAAATTTCTCCCAGTCTTCAGGTTTGTTGAGAAATAATCAGCACACAAAAGCTTTGCCCCAAAAACAATATATACAATCTATAGATCAGCTATTGCTTGTGTTTACTGTACTTAATTTCTGGATTTAAAACGACGTTAGGAAAAAGATTACAAGAAAAAAAGCTGTGTGTCTGGGCAGTAAGTTTTTTTTTTTAAATCAGAAAATGCACTCAAACGGGTCAGTCAGCAGCCGCCGACTACTAATACAATTTTCTCATCTGCCCTGCCCTTACGCTGTGCAACTGGCTCCTGAGCTGTTGTTAGCTCCACTTTTCACCAACACGTTGATTTCAATGGATAGGTGAAACGTGCAGCGAAGCTGACGTGGAGTCGGTACTCGACTGATCTCAAGTTCAGAATTTAGTGCATGCAGAAATCCTTTCAAAGGGACAGTATGACCGTGGTGTCGAGTACAACTGCAAATTCAGGAGATAGAGATGTATATATAAAATATAAACACACACATATATACATACATACATGTATAACTGTATTGCAGCAGGTGATCAAAGCGAGTACAGTAGATTTGTCACATAACAGGAGGTTATATTTAGAGCACCATCCACTGGCACAGTAGCTTTGGGATCGTAAGACCACTCTTAATATATAATGGAACTTGAAAACATAAAAATCATACACAGAAACTGAATCTTGATTTAAGTAGAAGGATACAGTGAACAGGAAAAGAATACCCCCTCTAGTTGGGGAGTCAGGGACAAGGGGGCCATCAATTTAAAATAGTGACCATGAGTGGTTGGTGCTGCATGGAATGCTTTGTCACGGAGTGGTTGAGGCAAAGTCCAATGCATCTTCTAAAGTGACAAGTGGATAAATATTTGAAGCGGAGAAAGACACAGGGAAGTTGAATTAGTTTTGGTTTGCTTTAACAAAGAGCCAGCACAGACACCATGGGCTGAATGGTCCCCTGGTTCTATAAGGCCACATGTTGTAAACAACATAAGCTTGCGACAAAGTGCTGCCAAAAAGCAAGAACAATTTTAGTCAAATTTGTGTACGTAAATTGTCAGGCAATAATTTTGGTGTCTGCCCTTGGGTATTCCATGCAGCACGCAGATATTTTCACAACTTCATATTAGACATGCATTGTCAGTGTTATTTGTTCTCATCTCATTATGAAATGAGAATTTCTTTATAGGTGGTTGTGCATTGTACAGACTTCATCAATGGCCACTTTGCAACAAAAATCAGTTTGGCTTTCCAATAAGAACATATGAAATACGAGGAATAGGCCATACGGCCCTTCGAGCCTGCTCCACCATTCAATAAGATCATGGCTGATCTGATCATGGACTCAGCTCCACTTCCCTGCCCGCTCCCCATAACCCATTATCAGTTAAGAAACTGTCAATCTCGGTCTTAAATATATTCAATGACCCAGCTTCCACAGCTGAGGCAGCGAATTCCAGAGATTTACAGCCCTCAGGAGAAATTCCTCCTCATCTCAGTTTTGAATGGGCAGCCCCTTATTCTAAGATTATGCCCCCTAGTTCTAGTCTCCCCCATCAGTGGAAACATCCTCTCTGCATCCACCTTGTCAAGCCCCCTCAACCTTATACGTTTCGATAAGATCACCTCTCATTCTTCTGAACTCCAATGAGTAGAGGCCCAACCTACTCACCTTTCCTCATAAGTCAACCCCCTCATCTCCGGAATTAACCTTGTGAACCTTCTCTGAACTGCCCCCAAAGCAAGTATATCCTTTCTTAAATATAGAAACCAAAACTGTACACAGTATTCTAAGTGTGGCCTCACCAAATACCCTGTATAACTGTAGTAAGACTTCCCTGCTTTTATACTCCATCTCCTTTGCAATAAAGGCCAAAATGTACAAAATAATGAGGGGATATAATGGATAGTAAGGGTCTATTTTCATTGCTGGAGGGGGCTATTACAAGGAGCATAGTTTTAAGGTGGTTGGTGGAAGGTTTAGAGGCAGTTTGAGAGAGGCTTCTTTAAGCAGAGGGTTATGGGGATCTGGAACTCGCTGCCTGGAAGAGTGGTGGATGCAGAAACCCTCACCACTTTTAAGAGATGGTTGGATGGACACTTAAAGTGCCATAACGTGCAGGGTTACGGACCTAGAGCTGGTAATTGGGCTTAGACTAGATGACCTTTTGTTGGTCAGCGCAGATATAATGGTAAGTACTGCAGGGAATAGAATACAGCCAGGGTGATCTCCTGGAGTAGTTTCAATCGCCTGGATGGGTCAGAGAGGAATTTTCCCAGATTTTTTCTCCTTAAATTGGCCTCTGTTTTAAAATCTGGTTTTTGCCTCTCCCAAGAGGTCACATGGCTCCAGTTGGGGAGGAGTGTACATTTTAGTATAAGGGGTGTTGCAGTGGTGTGGGGCGGACTGGTTGCTCTTTGCCTTTCCGTCATTGTTCATGAGTTTGTATGTAACCTTTAGGGCTGCTAACAAAGGGCCGTGCAGCTCTTTGTCGGCCAGCGCAGACACGATGGACTGAAATGGCCTTCTTCTGCACTGTAATTTTCTATGTTTCTATATTTCTATTCCATTGGCCTTCCTGATCATTTGCTGTACCTGCATACTAACCTTTTGTGTTTCATGCACCAGGACCCGCAGGTCCCACTGTACTGCAGCACTTTGCAATTTTTCTCCATTTAAATAATAACTTGCTCTTTGATTTTTTTCTGCCAATGTGTATACCCTCACACTTTCCAACATTATACTCCATCTGCTAAATTTTTGCCCACTCACCTAGCCTGTCTATGTCCTTTTGCAGGTTTTTTGTGTCCTCTTCACACATTGCTTTTCCTCCCATCTTTGTATCATCAGCCAACTTGGCTATGTTCTACTCGGTCCCTTCATCCAAGTCGTTAATATAGATTGTAAATAGTTGGGGTCCCAGCACTGATCCCTGCGGCACCCCACTAGTTACTGATTGCCAAGCTGAGAATGAACCATTTATCCCGACTCAGTTAGTTAGCCAATCCTCTATCCATGCTGATATATTACCCCCAATCCTGCAAACTTTTATCTTGTGCAGTAACCTTACGTGGCACCTCGTCAAATACCTTCTGGAAATCCAAATACTCCACATCCGTTGATTCCACTTTATCCACCCTATTCGTTTCATCCTCAAAAAATTCCAGCAAATTTGTCAAACATGACTTCCTTTCATAAATCCACACTGACTCTGCCTGACTGGACTCTTGCTGTACCTGTTCTGGCTTTAATTCTTTTTGAACTTGGATCTAGAAGTGTGGCAGACTTCCCAGTTAAGGTGGTGTGTATCTAAAAGATATTACTGTGTCTGTGGAACAGAGTTAAAAATAAGTAGTACTGCATCCTTCAGCAGTGTTAGCTGACTGATGAACATTTTCAGGCTAAACCCCCTTTGTTTAAAAAATAACTTTTTTTTTTACCCCCAGAAGGTGCAGAAGGAGGAGGTGGCAATGGAGATCAGCCTGGGCTGCTGTCACATACGCAAGATTTTTAGGGATCCCAGGTGATTGGAAGAATTGAATACCATCACTATGATACTGGGGCAGAGAGGGTTAAATTATGAGGACAGGTTGCATAAACTTGGTTTGTATCCCCTTGAATACAGGAGATTATGAGGTGATCTGATCGCAGTGTTAAAAATGTGAAAAGAATTTGATTGGGTAGTTTAGGGAGTTACTATTTTCTCTGGTAGGGGAAATAAAGAACAATGGGACATAATCTTAAAATTAGAGCTAGGCTATTCAAGAGTGAAATCAGTAAGCACATTTTCCACACAAAGGGCGGTAAACATTTGGAATTCTCTCCCCCGCTCCCTCAAGGATGTGGATGCTGGTCCATTGGCGATTTCGAAGCTAGAATAGGTAAAGGTATCAAAAGGCAGGAAAATACAGTTGAGGTGCAGATCAGCCATGATTTAATTGAATGGTGGAGCAAGCCCGAGAGGCTGAATGGCCTTGTCCTGTTCCTAATGTTCCTTAAATAGATTGCTCGTGTTTTTTTTATTATATAATTTTGGTTGTAGTGAACAAAATTTCTGCTTTTAAAAAAAATTCCATCTCTGTCATATGTAGACTCTCGTGGTCTTTTCAATCATCCCCACTATTTGTCCATTCTGCTGTCTTTTCTATATTTCTGCATTATTTTGTTGATAATCTTTATCATTTTTTTTTAAAAGCTGTTTACAGGTCACATACTACATTAAATCTCTTGCTCTCTCTGCAATTGGTATTTTCTGTTGGTTGTCTCCTGCTCTCCTTTTTCTCTCTATTTTAGCCTTAATAAAATGTCTGTTTATCTCAGCCTGCAGGAATCACAACCAAAAAAATTGTAACCTTCCTGTTCTGTTTACAGTTGCTGAGCGACCTGCTATGTATTTCCAACATTTTCTGTTTTCCAGGATTTGCAGTTTTTCCTTTTTGCCGATTCATAACTAAATAAAATGGGTCTAAAAATGAGTTCAAAAATGCCAGGTTAACTAAAGTACAAATAAATTGTAACTGCTAGAACTCTGAAGTAAAAACCAAGTAAAAATAAAGAAAATACCACACTTGATCAGCTCTGCTGGGCAGGCCACATAGTTCACATGCCAGACACGAGACTCCCAAAGCAAGCGCTCTACTCGGAACTCGTTCACGGCAAACGAGCCAATGGTGAGCAGCGGAAACGTTACAAGGACACCCTCAAAGCCTCCCTGATAAAGTGCAACATCCCCACTGACACCTGGGAGTCCCTGGCCAAAGACCGCCCTAAGTGGAGGAAGTGCATCTGCAAGAGCGCTGAGCTTCGAGTCTCATCGCCAAGAGCATGCAGAAATCAAGCGGAGGCTGTGGAAAGAGCATGCGACAAACTAGTCCCACCCACCCCTTCCCTCAACGATTATCTGTCCCACCTGTGACAGAGACTGTGGTTTTCGTATTGGACTGTTCAGCCACCTAAGGACTCATGTTAAGAGTGGAAGCAAGTCTTCCTTGATTCCGAGGGACTGCCTATGATGATGAAAGTAAATGTTGGAACGACATTGCAGCTGAGCCCAAAACATTAATGCCTTTTTTTTTAAAAAGATGCTAATTAAAAGTTCATTGTTTTGATAAATTATTTTGGTGTTCAAATTGAGGTGGTGAGTGACACTTTCCCAATATTGCCATCAAGTGCCACTAGCAAACACTCCCAAATCAGGTCATAAAGTCCCTGCTACTTTGTCTCAACAATGTACCTCAAAGTCATCCCTTCCTGCAGCAACAGAATGTTTATCGTTTACTTCTTCGCCCAGAGTTGCTAAAATGTTTTGCAACTAAGTTTGAGCTCCCAGAGAGGGAAGCACATCATTACTTAAACAAAGAGTGAAAGGATGTGAGGCACAAATACAAAAGCAATATGAATATGACAGATAAGAAACACTATGCTCTAACTTACTGTGGGCAACACAGGAGATACACTAGCATACTTTAAACATGCTACCACAATTTTATTAGAGACAGCAATTTAGGTGCATGGTGACATATTGTTCAATTGGAATACCAAATATCTATTAAACACTTGGACACATCATAGAAATCTACTTCACTAGTTAGGTTATCAGTATTACTCATGGGTCCTGGGTTACCGAGTATGCTCTTCAACTTGACAGTATTGCACTTATCTGGACATTTTTATGTTAAAACCAACGTGACTTGCTCATGACCACAGCCTATGTCAGTTTAGATAAATAGCAACAACTGGTAACTAAGAAGCATCGCGAGCAGGAGCATCAAAACCTGTGTTACTTGCCTCGTTCCGCCTCAAAACAAGACGGAAAGAGCTATTCTTTATATATGAGCTTATACACCAAGTAACAGCTGGATTTTTACCACCTCGGGGACGCTGTAGCAAACCTAACCCTGTTCTCATTTGACATGTAATACTTTCAATGGATAGCAGTCAGTAGTGGGAATGCTCTAGTCAACAACAACTTGTATTTATATAGCACCTTTAACGTAATAAAATGTCCCACTGCGTTTCACAGGAGTGTTAGATGAAAATTTAACACCGAGCCACATAAGTAGAAATTAGCGCAGGTGACCAAAAGCTTGGTCATAGAGGTATGTTTTAAAGAGTGTCTTGAAAGAGGAAAGAGAAGTAGAGAGGCGGAGAGGTTGAGACTGGGAGTTCCAGAACTTGGGGCCTAGGCAACAGATGACACAGCATTTGAAAATAAGGATAAGAATTTTTAAATCGAGGCATTGCTTGACCGGAAGCCAATGTTGGTCAGCAGGCACAGCAGTGATGGGTGAGCGGAACTTGGCGCGAGTTAGGACACGGGCAACCGAGTTTTGGATCTAATTTATGTAGAGTAAAATGTGGGAGTACGGGTGATGTTACGGAGGTGGAAATAGGCAGTCTTAGTTATGTTGCGGATATGTGGTCGAAAACTCATTTCAGGGTCAAATATGACAGCAAATTTGCGAACAGTCTGGTTCAGCCTCAGACAGAAGTTGGGGACAGGGATGGAGTCAGTGGCTAGGGAACGGAGTTAGCGTTGGGGACCAAAAACAATGGCTTTGGTTTTTCCAATATTTAATTGGAGAAAATTTCTGCTCATCCAGTACTGGATGGCAGACAAGTAGTCTGACAATTTAGAGACTGTGGCGAGGTGGAGAGAAGTGGTTGCGAGGTAGCGCTGGGTGTCATCAGCATACATGTGGAAACTGACCGTTTCCGGATGAGTCCAGGTCAGGCGAGTGGGCAAACGGGTAGCAGATGCAGTATAATGTGGATCAATGTGAGGTTATCCACTTTGGTGGCAGAAACATGAAGGTAGAATATTATCTGAATAGTGGCAGATTAGGAAAAGGGGAGGTGCAACGAGACCTGGGTGTCATGGTACATCAGCCACTGAAAGCTGGCATGCAGGTACAGTAGGCGGTGAAGGCGGCAAATGGTACGTTGGCCTTCATAGCCAGGAGATTTGAGTATAGGAGCAGGGAGGTCTTACTGCAGTTGTATAGGGCCTTAGTAAGGCCTCACCTGGAATAGTGCATTCAATTTTGGTCTCAGAATCTGAGGAAGGACGTTCTTGCTATTGAGGGAGTGCAGCGAAGGTTCACCAGACTGATTCCTGGGATGGCAAGACTGACATATGAGGAGAGACTGGATCGATTGGGCCTGTATTCACTGGAGTTTAGAAGGATGAGAGGGGATCATAGAAACATATAAAATTCTTACAGGACTGGACAGGTTAGATGCAGGAAGAATGTTCCCAATGTTGGGGAAGTCCAAAACCAGAGGACATAGACTAAGGATAAGGGGCAAGTCATTTAGGACTGAGTTGGGGAGAAACTTCTTCAGAGAGTTGTTAACCTCTGGAATTCCCTACCACAGAGAGTTGTTGATGCCAGTTCATTTTATATATTCAAGAGGGAGTTAGATATGGTCCAGACAGCTAAAGGGATCAAGGGGTATGGAGAGAAAGCAGGAAAGGGGTACTGAGGTGAATGATCAGCCATGATCTTATTGAATGGTGGTGCAGGCTCGAAGGGCCGAATGACCTACTCCTGCACCTATTTTCTATGTTTCTATGTCCAGGAGTGTTGATGTAATAAATAGACCCTACCAATGCCAAGAGTAGCTGTTGTGACATAGTCCCAAGATCTTGCTGATCTTTATCATTCAGTACCACACTGGGAAATCATCCAGTGAGCCACCTGGGAAGTCTGTCACTTTCTTTTTTTGCTGAATTTGCCAGGTAAATTATAAGCGGAAATAAATACCTTGAATGCATTTAGATTCATTCTTGAGCTGGTAATTTAGTGCCCTGTAGCCTGCTATGTTTTCTATCAATTTAACTCAAGTTTTTTTTAAAAACCTTAAACTACAAAAGACTGTTACATTTTTGACAATAATTTGAAAGCCACTCTGTACTGTCAGAAGAATGCAATACAAGTTAATAGCACAGGTGCGGCATCTCGACTCCCTAGGTCACAGATTATGGCACAGTGTTATGCTTTTATGATTTGTCCATAGTCTGAAACATTGCAGTTATATTTTTATAAAAATGTTTCTATAGAATATCCATTAAAGGAACACAATACTCCTTGTTAATTGAATGGTGGAACAGGCTCGAGGAGCTGAATGGTTTACTCCTGTTCCTATTTCCCAAACTGAAGCAGTTGGGATAGGGGGTGCTCATCAGTATTTTCTTTGCCAACAGAAATTAATGGAGTGCAGTCCTATATGTAAAAAAAATCTTAAGTATGAATTGCAAGGAAAATGGTTATTTTTCCTACTCTATATAACAAATACCTTTTTCACTTGCAACCTATGAAATCTCCATTACTCTAAATAAACCTGGTACATTCCCTCTATACATCCTTTAAATTCACTGTAATGGAAACATGTTATCTGATATCATAACTTTCCAATCACACTGCAGTATCTTCAGGTCAATTCTTATCTGCAAGAGAAACAGTTTTTTCTCGATTTATTCAAGTAAAAGTTTCTGCGGGTCCTACTTTACACAACTAGCTTTTAGTAAACAGCCGCAGCATTTCTAAAATATATCTCGAGGGGGAAAAGAGGAAAGATCTAACTGGTTTTTGTTGCAAGTTGCTGACTACAGGTTTTTTTTTTTTTTTAATAGTTTTCTATTACAAATACCTTTCCATCTTTATGTCCCATTTACCCATTTAGCACTTTCCATGCAGAACAGAAGATAACCAACATATTCTTAAGGCAGCTGCACTAGAATAGGGCAGGAAACCCTTCCTCCAAATTGCCCACTCCCTAGGGGGAACCACCTCCTTCCTCCAATCTTTATATTCATTGAAAACAGCAAAATACCATGGGTGTAGCAGATTAGTGCACCAGCAGTGTACCAGCTTAGGTATAGTTTTTACAGTTTTACAAACCCAACATTAACAAATCAACATTCAGATTATAAAACAAAAGCAAAATAATGCAAATGCTGAAAATTTGAAATAAAACACAGAAAATGCTAGAAACACTGAGGTTAGGCAGCATCTGTGGTGAGAGAAAGAGTGTTTAACGTTTCAGGTCGATGACCTATCACAGACCACTCCCTTTTGTTCTTCTCCTGCCCACTCCCCCCACCCCATCCACCTTCCTTCCTCTATATATGCTTAAAAGCTGTTCATCTTAACAACTTCCAGTTCTGATGATAGGTCATCGACCTGTAACGTTAACTGTTTCTCTCTCTCCCCACAGATGCTGTCTGACCCACTGAGTATTTCCAGCATTTTCTGTTCTTATTACAGATTATAAAAAGCTGCTTTCAACTGATCAGATGGTTTGAAGAACCATTTCACAGTAATTACATAAATTCTTGCACTATAAAAAGGGAGGGCAGAAAAATACATCCCAACTGAATTATAGTTAAGGTCTGACAAAAGAGTGGTCAGATTATTTTGTTTATTTTGCTAGTTCAGTCACACGCTGTGACATTGAAAAATCCCCATATATTAAAAGCAACTGATAGACAATGCAAGTTTTACGGCAAAATTACTGCTATTTATCCAACTAAATAAACTATTTTATGAAGTTTTAAATACATAATAAATGTGTATTTTCCCGCTGCCACGTTCTCTAATCTCTCGTCTCGGAGCTCAATAGGAGATTTTACATTACTGGGATAATCAAAACCATGCAATGAGCTATAATTATCTTTATGAATTTCTTCTGAAATTTCCTCTTCCTTCTATTAATTACTTTAGTTCTTATTTTGTCCATATCTTATTTATGTATGAGTCTCCATTGACCTGAGCCCACATTTATTAAATGCAACCAAAAGTAGCTGAAACCTAGTTCCAAAAGATGAGTTATACAGCCATACACCAATTGGTTGCTTCATTGATGTGACTGATTTGACTTTAAACCTTTTAGGCCACCCTTCACAAGCAAGAAGTTCTTCAGCTATCTTGTTGTTGGCTCAGGAACAGGTATTGACAACATTACTGGCAACAGGCAAAGAGTTAAACAAGAATCAAAAACTTGATTACATTCGTTGACTTTTTTTTAATAAAACAAGACAATAAATAGAAGTGTTTTACATAAAGAATATTTTCTTTCAAATCAGGTGTGCCCGGGGACATTTTTTCTTCGTTAAAGACACTATATAAATTTGAAATGTTGATTTTCATATCAGACATTGATTATTAACTTAATACCCCTCTTACAGTATATTTTTATTAATTATGATTTAACACTTGCCATCCATTCGTAGTCAACATTTCATTAAACTGTATACCATTATGACATTAAAGGGGGATGGAAAAGAGGTGACACTACAGTCATGGGGGAAATTATGCTCAAGTAAAACTCAGAACCCTAAAATGAATAAATATTTCCTATGTGATTATTGTTTAAAAGCAGATGGCCTATCCAGCAGTTTAATCATCTTTGTGGGCTGTGGTGCTGAAATCTAGATGAGCCGTGGCTCTTTCTGCTCCTCGCTCATTTAATGCTTTTAGTGGAACATGGTTCTAGAAATCATGCTTCTGTATTTCAGTGTCCAACCTCAGAAAACATCACAAGCACTGTTGCCCTGCTCATGAAACAAGCCACTACATTTAATTTTTATAAACTTAAAATCTTCCTTTCCCACTCTGAAAATTAAGAATGTTTTTGTCGTTCCTCTCATCTGCTCCTCTCCAAAAGGCAGTGATTCACACTAGGGTCCAGTCTCAAGTGCACCAATTGCCCACTACAACCTCTCCCAAGTGACCATATTTTATGCAGGGGCTCAGTGTGCATCAACCACAGGCAGCATCATAGCTCAGCGCAATTCTGTTAGCCAATGTCTACACACTTTCCATTGGGATCACTGGACAGCAATCAAAACTGCAAATTCCAATTGACTTTTCCTCCTCCCTAGCCCGGGACCCAAAGGCTAATGCAATATCCCAAGAATTACCTGCCCAAGATCAGCACACTTTGATCAGACCAAAGATTGAACCTGGAACCTTGCTAGTTTGCACCAGTACCACATAATGCACTTACCCACCAAGCCATTAAGGAAGTCTTCAGCTATTATTTTTTTTGATCTGCTATCAATAGCAAGCAGGTAACCACAACCCATTCAGCTTTACCAACTACAGGATTTACATTTTTGTTGGTAGATGAATTGTTTACATTTTATTGTGGTCAGTGACAGAAAAGATTAACTTCTTTTTGAAGATAGCAGAAATCTTGCGTAGGTGCACTCTTTTTGTGCTCAAAGTGAAGGATGCAGTGCCAGCGAATGGAACACTTTCTATTTCAGGCACCTAGTGTCAGCATCAAGCACTCACAGGGCAAGCCCAAGAATAATTACGTGCAGAAAAATGCTCCCTTCTTTATGTCCCAACAATGTGCTTCAGCTCCTACTACACTATGGAATACAACATCTACTCTTAATTAAAATAAGTAGATAATTCAATTCTAAGCATTAAAGTTCCCATTGCTTAATTTGAATTTAGATAATTCACTTAATTTTTGTTGTTTTTTTTCCATTAAATATCAGTTTCCAGCATCTGTAGTTTTTTTTATGTATGAATTATCAGTAGACTATAGTGACATCGCCAACTGATGATAAATTAGGGGCAGCTTTGGGCTGTAGGATCTGTGTTGAAACTGCCCAAACTTATTTCCCATGGACTAGGCTCGGGTGAAAGGCCTGGATTTAAACCACTGTGGTAGGCAGCTTTCCATGGGTAATTATTTTAAAAATTAGAGACATGCATTACTTAATCATAAATATACACTATAATTAAGAGGTTAGCACATAATACATTAACTGTACAAAGAAGCACAAGAACTTTCTATGCATTGACCTATTTACATTTATGCATCACAGTAACAGTAGTCATACAGCTGTCCATATTAACAGCGCAGTTAACTCACCTAACTACAGTTTGGATTAAAATTTGATGTTAAACAAGAGGTCCCATATATCCAGGCAGGTGGATGTAGAAGATCCCATGGCACTATTTGAAGACGACCAGGGGAGTTCTTCCGGTGTCCTGGCTAACACTTATCCCTCAACTGGGATCACTAAAACAAGTTATGTGATCAATTATCTCATTGCTATTTGTGGGACCTTGCTAAAATGCAATTTGGTTTTTGAATCCCCCTACATTACAGCAGTGCTATTCTTTTGGCTGTGCTTTAGGATGACCTGAGGTTGTAAGTTATTTCTAAAATAATTTCATTAGGATACAACAAATAGTTAAAATGAGTCTATTTGCTGTAGTTTTGTGTGAGAGCTTAACACTCATCAAGCAAATAATTTAACGCCACTCAAAACTGAAATATGTGGAAGATTTCTGATTATTACATTATTGGGACACTAGTGTTACTACTTTTTGTAAATATTAATGTGTACTTTTAGCTAGGACAGCAATTTGTTACTTCAATAACAGAGGAGATAACTTGGAGAGTGCTACTATGGTTGTAGTCTAATGTTACATTTATATAAAAAAAAGAGTAATGAATGTTACTAAATATGACATTCATGAACCTGCAAGTTCTGAGCAGTGCCCTGTTTATACTACTGCCTCTCCCGTGGTCAGGACACAACCTTATGTCCAACCTTGGCTGCTGGGTGGCAATTAGCTGAAGAATCAGTGCACAAAAAGAGGCTATTTGGCCCATCGTGCCCGTGTTTTGAAAGATCTATCCAATTAATCCCACTTCCCTGCTCTTTCCCTATAGCCCTGCAAGTTTTTCCTTTTCCAAGTATATATCCAATTCCCGTTTAAAAAAAGTTACTATTGAATGTGCTTTTACCACTCTTTCAAGCAGTGCGTTCCAGATCATAACTTACTACATAAAAATGGTCTCATCTCCCTCCTAGCTTCCCCCCACAAATTATCTTAAATCTGTGTCCTCTGGTTACTGACCCGTGCTGTGCTGTGCCACCCCCCCCCCCCCAACTGAATACAGTTTCTTCCGACCTACTCTATCAATCCTTCATAATTTTTTGCACACCTTTATTAGATCTCAAATCTCTTTGCTTTGGAGAACAATCCCAGTTTCTCTAATCTCTTCATGTAACTAAAGTCCATCATCCCAGGTACCATTCTAATAAGTCTCTTCTGCACCCTATTCAAGGCCTTGGCATCCTTCCCAAAGTGCGGTGCCCAGAATTAAACAATACTCCAGCTGAAGCCTAACCAATGATTTTATAAAGGTTTAAGCATAATTTCCTTGCTTTTATAATCTATGCTTCTATTAAAAGGCAAGGATCCCATAAACCCCCTTTAATCCCAGATGATTTTTTTTTTTAAAAACAGCCTCATCAACATCCTGCCAAGGATTTGTGTACGTGAACCCCCTCTGTTCTTGTATCCCCTTAAAAATTGTATAATTTACTTTATATTATCCCTTCTTATTTCCTTATTCTTCCTTCCAAAATACATCACTTCACACTTCTCTGCATTAAATTTAATCTGTCATGTATCTCACACTGCCACCATCCCTTTGAGCCCATGGTATTCAATTTTGCTAACAAATCTATTATGTGGCATTTTATCAAGATCAAAAAGTTTTTAAAGAGTTTTTTTTAAACACATTGGGCTAAAAAACAGTATTTTTACACTAAAATTACTGTTTGGGCTTTGCTACCATTAGTAGGCCCGATATTCAGCCTTTAATTTGCGCAGCAGCAAAAATCGGCGTTGCACGAAGATTCGGGCCACAAACCGCGAATTTCGGCAACTTTAGTCCGGGGCCAATAGCGCTGCATGTCTAAGTGCCTTGGAAGGGGGGGGGGGGGGGGGGGGAGGGGGGGGGGAGGAAAACAACAAAAAAAATCAAAACCCTTATTTACTAAATCACTGACAAAGAATTAAAACATAAAAAATAACTTACCTTTTTTGCAGGTCTTCATTCTTGCCACTGCTGGCAGAATAGGTTTTTCCCTGTTGGCAGAATATGGGCGTGGAGAGCCAAATTTCAGGTGAAAACGCTATTTTGGGCCTTGCACGGCAGCGCTCCCCACCCCAGTGGCACGCAGAAAGCGCCACCGCAAAAAGGTGCCCAAAGTTCCCGCCGACCGGTTTTTCACTGCAGAGGGTGAAATATCGCCAAAAACCCAGTCGCAAAGTCACCGAATTTCTCGCCTATTATGTGTACCAGTTAGGGAGTGCCACTATCAGACCATCCTTTGGATGAGCCATTAAACTGAGGCCCCAGCTGCCTGGTCAGTGAAAATAAAAATCCCACGGCACTCTCCTAACCAAAATCAACCAACATTACCAAAATAAAATGGAACTGGTCATTCATCTCACAGATGTGGGCAAATTGGCTAGTCTATTTGCCTACATAACAATCATCACTGCACTTCACAAACACACATATTTGGGTATGCAGTCGACATCAATAGTGCATAACCCAATTTGGGACGTCTTCGAGTTAACATTGTTGAAAAACCTAAAGTTAAATGCGTCGGGTGCATTTTGTCAGAACAGGAAGCTTCAGGTTGAAAGTGAGGTCGTCAGCAGCGCTTAAATGCGCTGAAATGTGACAAAAACACAAAGCATTAAAAAGTATATGATCCAAGATATTAATTTATAAACGGATCACAATGGCGGTGGGAGGAGAATGCAAAACACACACTTGCTCTGCAGCAACAGCAGCATTTGCTGTACAGGTTAGCGGGAGGTCGGTGCCTCAGGAAGGGTTATTGTGACATCATAAAGCAATGTTGCCGTGGCTCCAGAACACCCGGGGATGCTTCCGAATGCGCAGCAACATTGTGAGGCGCCTGGGCCAATGCCGGCGCAGGGAGCTGCACCCAGTGTTCCACAACTGCCCGTGCCCCCAGCGCGCAGCCCCGGCCCTCGCGCACAACACCCCGTCGCCCCTTTGTGGCAGCTTGGGCCTGTGTGCGCACAAGCAGCCAGCGCAGTTCCTTGACACCGAAGCCACACTTCCCCCCCCCACACACACACCGGTTTTTGTTTCCGCCACTTCACAAACCCCGCCCTCCGAACTCGGCTGGCGCCAGAGCTTTGGCCGCTGCCCGTCACCACCCCTCGCTCCACGTACCTTTTCTCGCTCTCCCCCCGCCCCCGGCTCAAATCTTCTCTCCGCTCAACTTTGCGAATTCTCTCTCTCACACCCTCGCTCTGTTTTCAGATTCTTTCATGATGGCCGCTACCCACAAAGCACCGAGATGGCAGCTGCGCATGCGCCGCTGTCTTTCCCGGCCCCAGCCGAGCGGAGGCTTTTCACTGGCGCTGTGGCCTGTGGGAAGCACTTCTGCCATTACCACATTCGGCCATCGAGATTCGCAGGTTTGTCAATAGTCATCTTTTGTTTTATTTCCTGCAATTTAAATTGATATATTCACACACACCCTAATTGGGATCACTTTTAATTGAAAACTGGTAAATGTGCATTAACTGAAGTAGACCATTTTTTTTTTAATTTCTTGCTGAGTGCACAGAGTGTGTTTATAATCCAGCAGGATTCAAATGGAAATTTTACCAAACATCCTGAAGTGTTCCTTTATTTCCTTTATCTTAACTGCACAGAACACAAAAAGGTTGTAACATTTAAAAAGGCCATTGGACCCATCAAACGGATTTGACGAGCGAATTGGTAACACAGGCAATCGTTGCATATTATCCTCTGGAATTTTTGCTCTATTTGTATTAATGAAAAAGATTTTGAGATTGAGTTGTGTTTAAGTGTAATGTTTTAAAGCAAAGTGAATTTGCACGGGTTTAAAAAGAAAGGCCACCTTCAAAGCCACCTGACATTTACAATTTTACAGATGAGGAATGTCACAGCTCAAAATCTATTTCAAACTGACACAATGATGACCAATTATCTCATTCCAGGCCCATTAGGCAGGATAAATGGGGATTTTAAGCAATTTGTTATCTCATCCCAAATGGTCAACAAATGCTCACAACCCAATGTTAGTGAAGAGAATTGTATGCATGTGGTGTCTGTGGAGAATATACTCCTGAGTAAAAGGGTACTCGATTCGGTTCACAAACCTGCTGCAAAATTCCTGCACAGGAAACTGTCAGCAATACTGTTGATTCTGACTCCAGGCAGTAGTTTAAGAGAAAAAAAGAAGGGAACCCCCATTGTTGGGGCCTGCAGCTGTTGGCTAAAAATGCAGGTGGTCAGATTTTAGCATTTACATGAGAACAAGTGTAGGCCATTCAGTCCCTCAAGTCTGTTCTACCATTCAATTAGACCATGGCTAATCTGCACCTGAATTTCATTTACCCTACGTTGTTCCAGATTCCCTTTTAATTTGATTTTATTTGTTTTAAAGTTTAATTTGTTTTAATTGCCAGGGTTTTAGTGTCCTCCTCCACTTTTATAGGTGGCACTTGTAAAATATTGAATTTTAATGCCCTAAAAAAACACAAAAAAAAACCTACAAAAATACAACAACAAAAAAAAGAGGGCTGTTATAAGTGTCTGGAGTGTCCCCCAGATCAGGGGGCACTCGATCTAATGTTGATTTGTTTACTCTAAAAGAGTTGTTCCAGATTCCCTTTTAATTTGATTTTATTTGTTTTAAAGTTTAATTTTGTTTTAATTGCCGGGTTTTAGTGTCACCCTCTCCTTTTATAGGGGGCACTTGTAAACTATATGATTTTAATGCCCCAAAATAAAAATCACAAAAGGAAAAAAAACACACACAAAAAAAAGGGGAAAAAAAGAGGGCAGTTATAAGTGTCTGGAGTGTCCCCCAGATCGGGGGGCACTCGATCTAATGTTTATTTTGTCTCATCAAAAGAGTTGTTCCAGATTCCCTGCTACCCTTACATAGATTACATAGTATATACTGAACAGAAACAGGCCATTGGCCCAACCAATCTATGCTGGCATTTGTGCGCCACTTGAGCCTGCTCCCATCTTTTCTCATCTAAATCCATCAGCATAATCCTCTATTCCCTTCTCCCTCATATGCTCATCTAGCCTCCCCTTAAATGCATCTATACTATTCACTTCAACCATTCCCTTTGGTAGCGAGTTCCACAGTTTCACCACTCTGAGTAAAGACGTTCCTTCTGAATTCCCTATTTGATTTATTGGTGACTATCTTATATTGATGGCCTCTAGCTTTGCTCTTCCCCACAAAAATCTATCAATCACAGTCTTGAAGATTTCATTTGACCTAGCCTCAATAGCTTTTTGGAGGAATGAGTTACAGATGTTCACTAAGCTTTGTGTGGGAGAAAATGCTTCCTGATTTCACTTCTAAATGGTCGAGCTCAAATTTTACTATTACATTCCCATCAAAGGAAATAGTTTCTCTATATCTACCCTATCAAATCCCTTAATCATTTTAAATACCTCAATTACCCCTCAGCCTTCTAAACTCCAGTTTATGCAACCTGGCTTCATAATTTAACTCTTTAAACCTTGGTATAATTCTGATAAATTGCCCTTCCAAAACAATGTAGAAGTAATCTGAGAGAAAGGTGAAACATAGAAACATAGAAAATAGGTGCAGGAGTAGGCCATTCGGCCCTTCTAGCCTGCACCGCCATTCAATGAGTTCATGGCTGAACATGCAACTTCAGTACCCCATTCCTGCTTTCTCGCCATACCCCTTGATCTCCCTAGTAGTAAGGACTTCATCTAACTCCTTTTTGAATATATTTAGTGAATTGGCCTCAACAACTGTCTGTGGTAGAGAATTCCACAGGTTCACCACTCTCTGGGTGAAGAGGTTTCTCCTCATCTCAGTCCTAAATGGCTTAGCCCTTATCCTTAGACTGTGATCCCTGGTTCTGGACTTCCCCAACATTGGGAACATTCTTCCTGCATCTAACCTGTCTGAACCCATCAGAATTTTAAACGTTTCTATGAGGTCCCCTCTCATTCTTCTGAACTCCAGTGAATACAAGCCCAGTTGATCCAGTCTTTCTTGATATGTCAGTCCCGCCATCCCGGGAATCAGTCTGGTGAACCTTCGCTGCACTCCCTCAATAGCAATAATGTCCTTACTCAAGTTAGGAGACCAAAACTGTACACAATACTCCAGGTGTGGCCTCACCAAGGCCCTGTACAACTATAGTAACACCTCCCTGCCCCGTACTCAAATCCCCTCGCTACGAAGGCCAACATGCCATTTGCTTTCTTAACCGCCTGCTGTACCTGCATGCCAACCTTCAATGACTGATGTACCATGACACCCAGGTCTCGTTGCACGTCCCCTTTTCCTAATCTGTCACCATTCAGATAATAGTCTGTCTCTCTGTTTTTACTACCAAAGTGGATAACCTCACATTTATCCACATTATACTTCATCTGCCATGCATTTGCCTACTCACCTAACCTATCCAAGTCACTCTGCAGCCTCATAGCATCCTCCTCGCAGCTCACACTGCCACCCAACTTAGTGTCATTCGCAAATTTGGAGATACTACATTTAATCCCCTCGTCTAAATCATTAATGTACAGTGTAAACAGCTGGGGCCCCAGCACAGAACCTTGCGGTACCCCACTAGTTACTGCCTGCCATTCTGAAAAGTACCCATTTACTCCTACTCTTTGCTTCCTGTCTGACAACCAGTTCTCAATCCATGTCAGCACACTACCCCCAATCCCATGTGCTTTAACCTTTCACATTAATCTCTTGTGTGGGACCTTGTCGACAGCCTTCTGAAAGTCCAAATATACCACATCAACTGGTTCTCCCTTGTCCACTCTAATGGGAACATCCTCAAAAAATTCCAGAAGATTTGTCAAGCATGATTTCCCTTTCACAAATCCATGCTGACTTGGACCTATCATGTCACCTCTTTCCAAATGCACTGCTATGACATCCTTAATAATTGATTCCATCATTTTACCCACTACTGATGTCAGGCTGACTGGTCTATAATTCCTTGTTTTCCCGCTCCCTCCTTTTTTAAAAAGTGGGGTTACATTGGCTACCCTCCACTCCATAGGAACTGATCCAGAGTCAATGGAATGTTGGAAAATGACTGTCAATGCATCCGCTATTTCCAAAGCCACCTCCTTAAGTACTCCGGGATGCAGTCCATCAGGCCCTGGGGATTTATCGGCCTTCAATCCCATCAATTTCCCCAACACAATTTCCCGACTAATAAGGATTTCCCTCAGTTCCTCCTCCTTACTAGACCCTCTGACCCCTTTTATATCCGGAAGGTTGTTTGTGTCCTCCTTAGTGAATACCGAACCAAAGTACTTGTTCAATTGGTCTGCCATTTCTTTGTTCCCCGTTAGGACTTCCCCTGATTCTGACTGCAGGGGACCTACGTTTGTCTTTACTAACCTTTTTCTCTTTACATATCTATAGAAACTTTTGCAGTCCATCTTAATGTTCCCTGCAAGCTTCTTCTCGTACTCCATTTTCCCTGCCCTAATCAAATCCTTTGTCCTCCTCTGCTGAGTTCTAAATTTCTCCCAGTCCCCGGGTTCGTTGCTATTTCTAGCCAATTTGTATGCCACTTCCTTGGCTTTAATGCTATCCCTGATTTCCCTTGATAGCCACGGTTGAGCCACCTTCCCTTTTTTATTTTTACGCCAGACAGGAATGTACAATTGTTGTAGTTCATCCACACGGTCACTAAATGTCTGCCATTGCCCATCCACAGTCAACCCCTTAAGTATCATTCACCAATCTATCCTAGCCAATTCACGCCTCATACCTTCAAAGTTACCCTTCTTTAAGTTCTGGACCATGGTCTCTTAATTAACTGTTTCATTCTCCATCCCAGTGCAGAATTCCACCATATTATAGTCACTCTTCCCCAAGGGGCCTCGCACAGCGAGATTGCTAATTAATCCTCTCTCATTACACAACACTCAGTCTAAGATGGCCTCCCCCCTAGTTGGTTCCTCGACATATTGGTCTAGAAAACCATCCCTTATGCACTCCAGGAAATCCTCCTCCACCGTATTGCTTCCAGTTTGGTTAGCCCAATCTATGTGCATATTAAAGTCACCCATTATAACTGCTGCACCTTTATTGCATGCTTGCCTAATTTCCTGTTTGATGCCCTCCCCAACATCACTACTACTGTTTGGAGGTCTGTACACAACTCCCACTAACGTTTTTTGCCCTTTGGTGTTCTGCAGCTCTACCCATATAGATTCCACATCATCCAAGCTAATGTCCTTCCTAACTATTGCATTAATCTCCTCTTTAACCAGCAATGCTACCCCACCTCCTTTTCCTTTTATTCTATTCTTCCTGAATGTTGAATACCCATGGATGTTGAGTTCCCAGCCCTGATCATCCTGGAACCACGTCTCTGTAATCCCAATCACATCATATTTGTTAGCATCTATTTGCACAGTTAATTCATCCACCTTATTACAGATACTCCTTGCATTAAGACATAAAGCCTTCAGGCTTGTTTTTTTAACACCCTTTGTCCTTTTAGAAATTTGCTGTACTGTGGCCCTTTTTGTTCTTTGCATTGGGTTTCTCTGCCCTCCACTTTTCCTCATCTCCTTTCTGTCTTTTGCTTTTGTCTCCTTTTTGTTTCCCTCTGTCTCCCTGCATTGGTTCCCATCCCCCTGCCATATTAGTTTCCCTTGGCTGGGGAATCTAGATGCCAAGAACAAGTAAATTAACCCATAATAGAGACATAAGAATGTAAGAAATTGGAACTGGAGTAGACCATTTGGCCTTTCAAGCCTGCTCCACCATTCAACAAGGTCTTGGCTGATCTACCTCAACTCAACCTTCCTGTATTATCCCCAGATCCCTTAATTCCCTTAGTTCTCAAAAGTTTAGCAACCTCTGTCTTGAATACACTCAATAACTGAGCATCCACTATTCTCTGGAATAGAGAACTCCAAAGATTCATAACCCTTTTAGTGACAAAATTTCTCCTCATCTCAGTTCTAAATGACCAACCCGTTATTCTGAGATTGTGACCCATGTTCTAGATTCCCCAGCCAAGGGAAACATTTTCTCAGCATTAACCCTGTCAAACATTGGGTTTCACTTCCTGTGAAGGGCGGTAATGGAATTTCATGGCTAGGGCGGGACTTCTGCGCCAGGTGCAGGAACTCCCGCCTCATCTCGGTTACCGCCCCCAAACGGGCGCAACCAAATTTCAACCCCCAGAACTGTACACAGTACTCCAAGTGTGGCCTCACCAATGCCCTGTATAATTGTAGGAAGAATTCAAGACAGAACACATGGTTAATTATTTTTCCCCATGTTTCTCAGGAGATAAATGAGATTGAGCTAAGTAAGCGACATTTGCTTTGACTGTTATTCTGTCTGTTCATTTGGAGCCTGTGTTAATAAAGTTGCTTAATGATTCATATGTTACAAATTTGGGTCTGTCTCAGGTTCAGTGGCATCAGTCACTCTCCAGAGCAGTTTGGGTGTCGTACTTTTGGAGGAGTTAATTCACACTGCCCTATATCTACAAGGGTGTAAAAAATACCTTGTTCACTGAAATGAGTGTCTGTCTGTTTTGCTCATGTATTTCTTCAATCTCTCCATTAAAAGACTGAGGTACCATTAGATGAAATGAGGCTTACTTCAAATCATTAAGCTGTTTCATTCCACAATAAGCTGAACCCACAGAGCAGGAATTATAATCAAATGTATTTAGTTAGATACAATTTGTATCCATATGATCATGTGAAAATAATGAACACATGACACTACCCCCACTTCCATGGGTCAACTTACAAGGGAGCAAGCTATCTTAGATCTGGTCCTCTGTAATGAGACAGGAATAATAAACGATCTTCTCGTAAAAGATCCTCTCGGAATGAGTGATCACAGTATGGTTGAATTTGTAATACAGATTGAGGGTGAGGAAGTAGTATCTCAAACGAGCATACTATGCTTAAACAAAGGGAACTACAGTGGGATGAGGGCAGAGTTGGCTAAAGTAGACTGCAAACACAGACTAAACGGTGGCACAATTGAGGAACAGTGGAGGACTTTTAAGGAGCTCTTTCATAGTGCTCAACAAAAATATATTCCAATGAAAAAGAAGGGCGGTAAGAGAAGGGATAACCAGCAGTGGATAACCAAGGAAATTAAGGAGAGTATCAAATTAAAAACCAATGCGTATAAGGTGGCCACGGTTAGTGGGAAAATAGAAGATTGGGAAAATTTTAAACGACAGCAAAGAATGACTAAGAAAGCAATAAAGAAAGGAAAGATAGATTACGAAGGTAAACTTGCGCAAAACATAAAAACGGATAGTAAAAGCTTTTACAGATATATAAAACGGAAAAGAGTGACTAAAGTAAATATTGGTCCCTTAGAAGCTGAGAAGGGGGATTTAATAATGGGAAATGTGGAAATGGCTGAGATCTTAAACAATTATTTTGCTTCGGTCTTCACAGTGGAAGACATAGAAACCATGTCAGAAATTGCTGGTCACAGGAATGTGGGAAGGGAGGACCTGGACACAATCACTATCACTAGTGGGGCAGTGCTGGACAGGCTAATGGGACTCAAGGTAGACAAGTCCCCTGGTCCTGATGAAATGCATCCCAGGGTATTAAAAGAGATGGCGGAAGTTATAGCAGATGCATTCGTTATAATCTACCAAAATTCTCTGGACTCTTGGGAGGTACCAGCGGATTGGAAAGCAGCTAATGTAACGCCTCTGTTTAAAAAAGGGGGCAGACAAAAGGCAGGTAACTATAGGCCGGTTAGTTTAACACCTGTAGTGGGGAAAATGCTTGAAACTATCATTAAGGAAGAAATAGCAGGACATCCAGATAGGAATAGTGCAATCAAGCAGACGCAGCATGGATTCATAAAGGGGAAATCATGTTTAAATAATTTACTGGAATTCTTTGAGGATATAACGAGCATGGTGGATAGAGGTGTACCAATGGATGTGGTGTATTTAGATTTTCAAAAGGCATTCGATAAGGTGCCACACAAAAGGTTACTGCAGAAGATAAAGGTACACAGGGTCAGTGGAAATGTATTAGCATGGATAGTGAATTGGCTGGCTAACAGAAAGCAGAGAGTCGGGATAAATGGGTCCTTTTCGGTTGGAAATCAGTGGTTAGTGGTGTGCCACAGGGATCAGTGCTGGGACCACAACTGTTTACAATATACATAGATGACCTGGAAGAGGGGACAGAGTGTAGTGTAACAAAATTTGCAGATGATACAAAGATTAGTGGGAAAGCAGGTTGTGTAGAGGACACAGAGAGGCTGCAAAGAGATTTAGATAGGTTAAGCGAATGGGCTAAGGTTTGGCAGATGGAATACAATGTCGGAAAGTATGAGATCATCCACCTTGGGAAAAAAAACAAATAAAGGGAATACTATTAGAATGGGGAGAAATTACAACATGCTGCGGTGCAGAGGGACCTGGGGGTTCTTGTGCATGAAACCCAAAAAGTTAGTTTGCAGGTGCAGCAGGTAATCAGGAAGGCGAATGGAATGTTGGCCTTCATTGCGAAAGGGATGGAGTACAAAAGCAGGGAGGTCCTGCTGCAACTGTATAGGGTATTGGTGAGGCCGCACCTAGAGTACTGCATGCAGTTTTGGTCACCTTACTTAAGGAAGGATATACTGGCTTTGGAGGGGGTACAGAGACGATTCACTAGGCTGATTCCGGAGATGAGGGGGTTACCTTATGATGATAGATTGAGTAGACTGGGTCTTTACTCGTTGAAGTTCAGAAGGATGAGGGGTGATCTTATAGAAACATTTAAAATAATGAAAGGGATAGACAAGATAGAGGCAGAGAGGTTGTTTCCACTGGTCAGGGAGACTAGAACGAGGGGGCACAGCCTCAAAATATGGGGGAGCCAATTTAAAACCGAGTTGAGAAGGAATTTCTTCTCCCAGAAGGTTGTGAATCTGTGGAATTCTCTGCCCAAGGAAGCAGTTGAGGCTAGCTCATTGAATGTATTCAAGTCACAGATAGATAGATTTTTACCCAATAAGGGAATTAAGGGTGATGGGGAGTGGGTGGGTAAGTGGAGCTAAGTCCACGGCCAGATCAGCTATGATCTTGTTGAATGGCGGAGCAGGCTCAAGAGCCTAGATGGCCTACTCCTGTTCCTAATTCTTCTGTTCTTATGTTAACTTACTTAACTAAACAGAATAATCCCTCTTTTCTTGAGCCTGCCTTTTTTGGAACTTTTCTTCCTCAGGCTGCAACTTTGGTTGCAAAAACTAGACTGTCTTTTAGGTCTCTGACATTCTGCTTCATTCCTAACTATTCACAGTCAGAAAAAGATCAAAAACTGTCCAACACAGTAGGTGTGAGCTGTTTATCAATTAGAGTTACAAGCCAACAAATTACATGTTATGCACAATCTATGAGGAAGCAACGGCAAGGCTCGCAATTGGCGTATTAATTATACCACCTACCATGAATGTAGGGGTGAAGTTGGTGGAGCTTGTGTCGGATTCAGTATATACAATGCATGAAGTTGTGTGGGTTTTTGTGCATCTTGTTGCCGGTGGTGATGATGAGACTTTCTCTTCTTACCATTCATCTTTCCTTCTCGCCATGTGCAACATGATCACCTTCATGAAAAAAAATACAGGGAATCTGATGGGTAGCTGAGAACCAAACCTAGGTCACCAGAGGTCTGGAGCTTTTCTGTTCAGTTAACTTTGGGTTTGGTATCCATGTTGTTCTTCTGTTTCCCAATTATTTGTATTTCAACTGAATTTCTACAAGCATATTTTTAAAAATGAGTCATTTCTCTGTAACTGTTTAATCATCTGATATACTTTTGCATTTAATCCTTTCTAATATCACTATCATTACATTTGTTTCTCTGAGAGCCAGCGCCCTAAATTGATGTACTTGAATTAATCCTCATCAATATATCAAATCTAACAATATCATCATCTTGGGTGCTTAAATTATTCTTACCTCCAGGCTATTGATCTGTTCTGATTCATTATTGAATGTATTATTTAATCTCACTCATACAGTGTTGGGTATACTACATTTAAAAGCAGCCCTACATGGATAGCTTGAGGATTCATTGCAGTACCAACGTTTACCTCTAATGTTTTCCTCAAATCTGTGGGGAGAGTTAACATTTTAGGTCAATTATCTTTCGTTGGTGTTTCTATAGTTGATTTGAGAATAGTGGGTGGCTAAAGTGCAAAAGTGTTCCATTCTTAAATACCTTAAAAATATTAAAAAGGTACTGTATATAAAAATTCAAAATTTCTGCACAGGTTTTATAAAACTCGAAGATATTCTGGCCTTGGCAGGTTTATCTTATAAGTGGTATATTTTCTGCATCTTTACCTGCGGCCATCACGATTTGGAACATTTTCTGATAAATGCTGGTAACAGGTAGAGATTCGGAAAAGCTATTCTCCGGTGTCAGCTTTGCTCAATATCCTCTGATTCAGAAGATTGTGGGTTCATATTCCAAACCAAGATTTAAACTCATAGGGGGTGAAATTGTATACCGCCCCAGTTGAAACTGTGACGCTAACCGGGAACTTTCCAGCACTACGCATGGTGCTGGCGGGAACACAGAGCCCTCCCCTTCCATTAAAGGGGAGTGCACACTGTGGACTCTGCATTAGGGAGAAGGGGCCACTGCTACACCACTGAGGAGCGGGGTGCCATGGCAGCAGCCCAGCACAAAATTGGAATGCCGGGCTGCAACATTGTGGCACGGACCCCATGATTTGAAGATGGCAAGGCTGCGACCAGTAAGTCAGCCATTTCTAAAAATGTCAGCGCCCCAGCTCCCCTTTAATTTTCACCCCATGAGTGGCCTAAAGCCCAGTATGTGCCCTGCAAAGCTGGCGCGTGCATCGCCCGTGGTGGCCTCATGAGACGCTACTGTATTTTCACTCTCGGCTGAAAATGGGTTGCTGTGCATGGTGAGGACATTGAGCAGGAGCGGGGCACTACCGGTTAGCACCGCCGCTAAACCCCTGCAGAATTTCACAAGAGTTGGTAGCGGCACCATGCCTGGGCACTAACGGGAGGGACAAACGACCTGAATTTCGCCCCATAATCTCAGTTGATACACCAATGCAGTACTAAGGGAATGCTACATTGCCAGGGGTCTTGTCCTTTCGATAAGATGTTAAACCAAGGTCGCAACTGTTTGTTCGGGTGAATTCAAATTCCCATGGCAGTATTCGAAGAAGTGCAGTGAGTTCTCCCAGTGTTTTTCTTCAACTTGTGCGAAGTGCTTTAAGATGTGATCATGCACCATGTGCCCTTGATGCTAATTCCTCTAGCTAGTGTTTTTAGTGTCATTGATGTCAAGCAGAGAATCATTCTACAAATGTTGTCAGACTATTTTGTTATATAATAATGTTTGCATATCAACAAACTCTCATCTTCCTATATTAAGGTATCAGCAGAAAATGAACAAATATAAAGACATTTCAACAAATAGCAAGCACAATATGAGATCAGCATTTAGGGATATATAAATAGTTAGAATTGAGTCAGTAATACTTTCTCTAATGCAATTGAAAATTACTAGTCAGATTCATAAAGGTCTACTAGAACTCCCTATTAGTTTAGAGGTGTGTAGTAAATACACTTCTGCACATAACCAGGAATTTCAAAAACAAATACATCTTAGTTAAATTAAAATAAAAGCTGACAAGAAAATGTTGATACCAGATCTGTTTTGACACCTTGCAGACAACTCGTGTACTAAAAGTATTATATTACTTTATTACTATTTACCTCAACAACTACTTTGTAATTCATACTGAGAGCAGGTCCAGAGGTGACTCTCTGCTATAGCTTAGCAGTATTAATCTTCATGTTTTGAGTTGAAATGTAAAAGCTAAGAAGTGTTTAATGATCACATTGACTGCGCAATATATTTTAGGAAGTTTCAAACAAGGTAGTGATTATAATATTAACTTCCCCTCCCCCTTTCCATCTTTAAGAAGCCTCTGACTGCCATTATTCTCTTATAACCTCTTAAATACATATCATGACTGAAAAGCTAGTTTTATTCTGAATGTTCATTGTATACAGTCAGAACACAAGTAGGAATATTGGAATTTTAAATTCCATCTTGATTTTTATTCCATCAAACACAAGTTTGAAAGGAAAGAATATTTCCTTCTGGGGAAATGCAAACAATTTTTCTAGATATCTAAGATTCTGTTCTCAAGTTACTTTACTTGTGTTTTTGAAAAAATGTCTTTGTCAAAACTTGTTTTATTTACTTCGGTGAAAAAATACTAACATTAAAAAAACTGTTCCTCTGGAATTTTGTCTATTGTATTTGGACATGTTAAGCTGTTCATGTGTATTTGAATTTCAATTATACTCCTCACATATTATTTATCCTCATTTTTATTCCCTCCCTCTCAGTCAACCAGATCTAATGAGCAGATAACCTGCTTTCTTACTATACTACAGTGACTACACTTCAAAAGCATTTCATTGGCTGTAAAGCACTTTGAGACGTCCGGTGGTCATGAAAGGCACTATATAAATCCAGGTATTTATTTCTAGACGTAAAGCTATGCTGCCCTTGAGCCAGTTCCTTGAATGCAAAGGAGTGATCAGCCAGACCTGAATTATGTATTGTTTATCCTCCCTTCCAGCACTGCTGAAATGATGACCTTGCCATGTGGAAAATTAAGCAGGATCCCATGTCACAGCACACAGGTGTATCAACAAGCTGCACCATGGCATCTCCTCCACTGCCCCCACCCCCCACTGAAAATGTGCCACTTCAGCCAATTATTTAAATGAGGTCACTTTTTGTCTAACTGAAAGCAACTTCAAAAGGAAAGAAATATATCTCCTCATAAACTTTGCTGTAATACAGACGAAGATCATTTTCCCCCCTTTATGAGCCTTTCTTTGTTTTTCCTATCAACAATTCTGGCTGCCAATGAAGCATCCTCTTCCTGCAAAGAGGGTAATGTGGTCTGAACCATGACCTTCACAACTTCGATCAATGCTGTTCCATGCTGTGCCACAGCAAGCAGTGAAGCTCTCGCTCTCCCCCTTTCCTTGCATGGCATAGAGTAAAGGTTCTATAGGAAGTTATATTACCACATTACTTTTTAAAAATCCCCTTAGTCTCGGGAAAAAAAAAGTTGTAATTCATTTCTGAAAAGTGTCATTTTGTTTGTGATAACCTTTTGTTAAAGGGTTGAAGAGCCAAACTTAATTTCTTGTATGATCTTGTTAAGTGACTGCCAAAATTTTATTCCTTACAATTAAAATACAGAAGAATACTTTATTTAGAACTCTTGAATTTCAGAGTAGCTTTTATTTTACCAAAGACTTGGTGCTATAACAAAATTGTACCATATAATTGCAATAGAGCTTAAAACAGCAAACAAAAATTGCAACTTATAGCACATATACTGACCAACATTAGAATTTAAAAAGATTATTAACTGCAATAGGGCAATTAAATTACCACAGTATTAGTTTGTGACAGAATGGAATTTGTGGTGGGAACCAAATACAATGGCCGAAATTTTCCAGGGGTCAGTGGGCATGATCGGTGGTGGGTCAGGTGAGAAAGTGTTTTTTTTCACCCAGCGGATCGGCATGTGCCTTTCCCCGATGTCGGGTCTGTCAACGCTGAGCAGTCCCGACACGCAGCGGCGGGGAACCAATTCAGATAAATATGACCTTGTTTAGAGATTATTAAGAATGCATTTGAGCTCACCTTTTGATTTTATATGCTCACCCATGGGGTCCTCGCTGCTCGGGGATCACGTCTGTTAAGCTGAGGCGGAAGTTCAGTGGCTATTGAATCAGTTGTTGAGTTGACAACTTCAAATGTAAAGTAAAATTTCATTGGGAAATGTGTCATTGGGAAAATACTGGAGTCCATTATTAATGAAGTAATAGCAGGACATTTAGAAAATCATAATACAGTCAAGCAGAGTCAGCATGGATTTATGAAAGGGAAATCATATTTGACAACTTTGCTGGAGTTCTTTGAGGATGTAATGAGCAGGATGGATAAAGGGGAACCAGTAGATGTCATGTATTTGGATTTCCAGAAGGCACTCGATATGGTGCCGCATAAAAGGTTACTGCACAAGATAAGAGCTCACAGGGTTTGGGGGTAATATGTCAGCATGGATAGAGGATTGGCTAACTAAAAGAAAACAGTCAGGACAAATGGGTCATTTTCAGGTTGATAAACTATAACTAGTGGGGTGCCACAGGGGTCAGTGCTGGGGCCTCAACTATTTACAATCTATATTAATGACTTGGATGAAGGGAGCGAGTGTAATGTAGCTAACGCTGATGATACAAAGATAGGTGGAAAAGCACGTTGTGAGAAGGATGCAAAGAATCTGCAAAGGGATATAGATAGGCTAGTGAGTGGGCAAAAATTTGGCGAAACTGTGAGGTTATCCACTTTGACAGGAAAAATAAAAAAGCGAATGGGGAGAGATTGCAAAATGCTGCAGTAGAGAGGGTCTGGGGGACCTTGTACATGAAACACAAAAAGTTAGCATGCGGGAACAACAAGTAATTAGGAAGGCAAATGGAATGATGGCCTTTATTGCAAGGGGGATGGAGTATGAAAATAGGGAAATCCTGCTACAATTGTACAGGACATTAGTGAGACCACATCTGGAGTACTGCGTACAGTTTTGGTCTCCTTATTTGAGGAGGCCTATAAAAGGCACAGCAGGGAGTCCGGGGAGCAGCGTCGAGGAGGTGCGTGGAGAGGCAGTCGGAACTTCGGCGAGAGGCCTATAAAAGGCACAGCAGGGAGTCCGGGGAGCAGCGTCGAGGAGGTGCGTGGAGAGGCGTGCTTGTGCAGCTACAGGGAGAAGGCAAAAAAGTAGAAAGAAAATGAAAGGTGACGTCACAGCCAAGGGGGTAAGTGACTTTCTTTTTCTTTTCTATATCAGTAAGTAAACTTTTAACATTGTTGTTACCAATTTAAGTGTATCTAAGGGTTAAATCATGGCAGGAGAGCTCGGACACGTGTTATGCTCCTCATGTACTATGTGGGAACTCAGGGACATTGACAACTACATGTGCAGGAAGTGTATCCGCCTGCAGATCCTGACGGACCGCATTGTGGCACTGGAGCTGCGGGTGGATTCACTCTGGAGCGTCCACGATGCTGAAAATGACGTGAATAGCATGTTGAGGGGAGAGAGGGAAGGCTTCTTTTCCCACGAGCGGGCCCACTGATATAGAGGGTCGACGCTCGCCCCAGCCCACGTAGCAATTCTCGAAGTTAGTTGACAGAGACGGATGGCAAAGTATAACGATCTTTATTACGAACGTCCGGGAACATCCCTCATCACAGCCACCTGTGAGTGGAGATGCTCTCCGAACAGCACAATCATACAACTTTTATACATTTCAAACCCCTCTGTTCCTGGACAAGACCTCCCTAGATTTCTAATTGGACTACCTTATCAGTGCTACTTCTCTAATTGGACTACCTTATCAGTGCTACTCCGGATTGACAGGTCAGCTCTGACTGACAGGCCATGATCTCGTGACAATCTTAGACCGTTCCCAGAATGGTATCTCTAGGGTGGAATTTGTTATACATTTCCTTTGGTGCCATGAAGTCTATCTCAGGTCTCTTCTCACGTCCTTATCAGCGGTCTGTTTAGGTTCTCTCCTATTGACATTCCATGTTAGAATACTATCTGGTATCCCAACCCATAACAGTACCTTCTGGAGCCTTGGTGCTGGAATGTACAAGGCGTGATAAGAAAGGTCTTTACCTCCTTATGGGTCAGTGCAGGAACCAGCACTTTAACCCTTGTCCCGCTGGTACCCCTAATGCCAAATTTTCCTCTTACATATCCCCCCTTTTGGCCCTTGGCTATATGCCAAGCTGGCCATATTTCCCGATAACTATCTCCCTGTAGGTGAGTTCCAGGTGGGTTCGTTCACCTGGGTGGCCATCTCCCAAGCTTCGAGACCTCCTGAAATCTTCCCACAGAGTTATGTAAGGTAAGTTCTTCTTGTAGGACTGCTGAAATTTTCATCCCTTTTCGCCTTAATCATAGCGCGTGCTCTACCGTGTCGTTTGGCCTGGTTAATTCGTGCACATGTTAATCCAATCATGACCATCAGAACCAGGCCCTCTATTACTACGAGCACATGTGATATTATTCTTATCCATGGGTGAATTTGAATATTAAGTCCAATGTCCCACAGCTTTGAGTACCAGGGCTGATCAGCCAGCATTGCGTTAGTGTCTCTCTGTAAGTTGTCTATTTCTTCCATCAGCCGGACATACTGTCGTCTTTGATTCTGGATTCCTTGCACCAAACGTAATTGTTCCTCATTTAGTTACGATATCTGTTTGCCTTGCGGTTCCCATACTGCCTCTTCGTACCCTTCTCGGAGGGTATCCGTGATTGTTCCATGGAGATTTCCGTTGTATCGAGATGTATGTGATATCTGTCTATGTCTATTTCTCCCTTGGGTCTGAAACAGAAGTTAGGACTAATGAGGACACAGGGGGAGACTCCTCCCCTGGTCTTAATGGTTAAGTTGGCTGCCTCCGTGCTCACGCACCACTCTCCATTCCCTTGCGGATCGTGTTCAAGAGGAGTAATACTCAGCATACATCCGTTTATCTGGTGGAATCCACAATCATCATTCGTCATTCATGGCGTACCTCGACATAAAACCACTTGGTTATTTTTATAGCAGTCGGTTATGGCAATGCCTTTGGTACTATTGTTAACTTTAATCGCCCATCTGGCAGGCTGATGGTAACGTAACCGAGTTTGGTTTCTCACTTCACCAATATTATCGATCTGGTATAAGGGGTCTCCCTTTGTTACATCATACTGTGGTATGGACAACACAAATCCGATCATATTCACCCGTCCAGTAATACATCTGAATTTTGGCACCCATGCATGACTATTCCTTCGTACCTCGCGTGTGTTATTCATTTTTTTAATCTAGAGTCCAATTGTTAAGTATGCTGTTCGGGATCCAATCTGGTATGTCTCCATTCTGGAGTTGCTCCAAATTATGTTGTACCTCACTTAATATCCAGGCCCCATACCCGGAGCAAACTATCTCAGCCTGTAATCATTTACTTATATCGTTCCCCATTGCGTGGATCAAATTTATTGTCTTGGCATGTTTCTGCAATGTATGGGCCACCTGTAACAGTTCCCCTTCCGCGCTATCGCCCAACCGCGCTTGTAGGGCTTGGTTATCCATGTCCCGTCCCAGCACACCCCTTAAGACTTGCGTCAAGGTATTGACCCTATCGTCTATCGCATACAGGTATATGGTATTCACTGTTGCAAGGTCCGCAGCTTAACCCGTGCCCAGCATTTCCAGTATATCCCTTTTTGTTTGACCTCGTTCTATCCCCTTTCTGATATTGAATCTCATGGTTGTGGATTCCGGGCCTTCAAGGATTCTCTGAGTCAGATTCTGGTACAGACTTATAGTTTCATTCCCACAGAAGCTAGGAAGGATGATATCCGTGAGGTTTAGGACCACCGTAAGTAGCCGTTGCCGCACTCCAAAATGTATCCTCCTCTTAGATTCCTTTATTACTAGTCCCCCTGTGACTCCCGTCTTTATGGACAGGCATGTGGGAGGGGATGTGTGGTGGTACTATAAAGAGTTGTTGTTCCCAGAGTGGTTGTTGGAGCAATGGTGGTGGATCTATTCTGGACCCGGATGTCCCAACACCACTGATCTGTACCCACACACGGGGAGGCCGGACATATTCTCCACCTGGTATCCCCTGGTTGAGGTCTCCCTGAGAATTGGGCAAAGACAGGCGTGCACCTTATTTGTGCCCCCTCCCTATAAGTACAACTTCCCCGTTTCTTCTCTAGCACGAAGCACACTGCGGTCTCGTTTACTACTACTGTTATGCCCTGGTTATTGGTCCACCCCCAATGTCGATTGACAGCCGTGTTGAGTTGAGTTATGCCCGTTAGTCTGATGCTATAATTTAAATCTACTGTTGTACTGGCTACCACCACTAAGGCTCTCGAATCACAGTTAATGGTTTCAGATGTTCTATAGTATAGGCCTTGGGGTCTGTAGCTTCCTTCGTCGGAGGACGTCCCAGCTCCAAGGAGGAATAGGATCCTGTAAAACACAACGTTTCCGGTGATCACCGGTCAGTTAAGATCCAAATCATTTCAACTGAGTCCAGTGCTTCCATCTACCAATATCTCCATATCTATACAAGCGCATGTATCGCTGATCATGATCACTTGGTGGGGTCCGGTCCATTTTGGTGAGAATCCGGGTCTTTCGGGATTCACCCTCACCATGACCTGGCTCCCTATGGGGGGTACCTGAACCCTTTGTTCCTTCGTATCCCTTTCTAAATCTTTAATGGTTTGTTGGTCCCTAGCTTGCGCTTGTAATCCATGTAGCTCTTTACATAGCTCCATGACGAACCTCCGTATCTTGTCCTTGTAAGGTCCTACGTCCTCACTCCCAGATACTAATACTTCTGGCAATCTCATGGCTCTTCCTGTCATTAGCTCAAAGGGGGTCAGTCCAGTAGTTCGGCTCAGGGTAGCTCTTAATTTCATTAGGATTCGTGGAAGTAACTCCACCCACCCCTTCCCGGTCTCCTCAATTGCCTTTGCTACTGCAGTTTTTAGGGTCCTATTCATCCGCTCTACTAATCCGGATGGTACGGTATGTGGAATTTTTGTTTAATCCCTAGCAGGGCACAGGCTTGTTTCATGACTTTCTTCGTAAAATGTGTACCTTGATTGAGTCCAACTGCAGTGGCATCCACCACCTGGGTATTATTTCCCCAGCCAGGATTTTAGCCACTGTATCGACGGTGCAATTCCCGGTAGCAAAGGCTTCTACCCACTTTGTAAATTGATCTATTATTACCAGGCAGTACATTTTTCCTCTCTGGCTGGGCAGTGGCCCGGTAAAATCTATTTGTAGGGCTTCCCAGGGTCCCTTTGGGCGGGGTTGGTGTCCCAGCCGGACCTTTATCTTGTTTCCCGGGTTGTATTTTGCGCATGTTATACACCTCCTACAATAGTTTTCTACGTCTCTCCCCATTCCTTCCCACCACCAACATCGTGACATGGAGTTTATCATACCGGTCCTACCGGTGTACCCATGGTAGAGACCCAATAGATTCTGTCAGAGACATTCCGGGGCCACCACGTTGTCATCTCTCCTCCACACTCCATCCGCTCCCTTTCTTGCTCCGTTCTCTTCCCATCCTTTTATGTACCTTGAGTATGTTTATTTCTTCTGTTTGGGTGACACATGAGCCAATTGGGGTCCTGTCTGCTTCAGCTGCCTCTCTGGCAGCTTCGTCTGCCCAGGCATTTCCCTGCTGGTGCCTGTCTGTGATTTTTGAGTGCGCTTTAATTTTTATTACTGCACATTCCTGAGGGAGGAGAGAAGCTTCTACCAATCCCTTGACTATCTCTTCATGCCTAATGGGTCCCCACCCCGAAGTCACGTATCCCCGCCTCTTCCAAGCCGTCATGTAATCGTGCACCACTCCGAAGGCGTACCAGCTATCAGTGTCTATGTTGACCCTTCTTCCTGCTGCTAGTTTCAATGCCTTGGTAAGGGCTACCAATTTCCCTACCTGAGCCGATAGATTTCCCCTGTCTTGCCCATTGCTGTCCATGACTGCCCACCCTGTCCGGGGGGTTCCGTTTACATATCGACGGGATCCATCCACATAAAAATCCATATCTGCCCTTTCGAGTGGGGTTTCCCTAATCTGGCTCTCTTCTTCCTCGCCTCCCGTGGGGTCACACTGGTGCCCTTTGCCTTCGGTGACTATCCAGCCTGCGGGATTATTCCCGCTATCCTTTATTATAGTCAAGGCGCCATTTGGGGGCAAAAGCATTGCTTCCCAATTGGTGCATCGTGCGTCGGATATCGTCCATAGCCTCCCGGTGTTGAGCAACTCCACAAGGGTTTGCGGTGTATGCAGGATAATTTGCCCGGTAATTATGATAGGCTCGCTCGCCCTCACGGCCCATGCCGCACAATCAAGGGCTGCGACACATCGAGATAGCCCTGCGGCTACCGCTCCTTGTTTCGTGGAGTAGTATGCGACGGGTCTTTGTCTATCCCCGTGTTCCTGGGTTACCACTGCATTGTAGTGGGTCTCACGATTGTACATATACAGGTGGAAGGGCCTATTCTGATCCGGCAACCCCAAGGCGGGTGCGCTCATAAGGGCGTGTTTAAGCTGTTTGAATGCCGCCTCCTGGGGGCGGCCCCAGTCTACAGGCTCTTGGGAGGTTTACCTCCTTTCGCTAGATCCTGTATCGGCTGGGCCATTTCTGCATATTCTGGGATAACGTTCCGGCAATAATTAAATAGCCCCAATATCTGTCGGACCCCTCTCACTGTCCCTGGTTTAGGCATAGTTCTAATAGCCTCCTTCCTATCGGCGGGCATCTGTCTGTTCTCTTGGGATACTATGTATCCCAAATATGTAACCTCCCTTCTTCCGACCTGGGTTTTCTTAGGGTTAGCCTTCAACCCTGAGCGCTGTAAGGCCCCTAATACTGTAGTTAGGGCCACCAGGTGTTGTGCCTCAGTACCTGAGGCAATAAGAATATCATCCACGTACTGTAGTACAGTGCTTCCTCCCCCTACATCCAGAGGTTCCAAGATCCCTGACAATGCCCAGTGAAATATTCCCAGGCTATTGTGAAACCCCTGGGACACCCTGGTCCACGTATATTGTCTCCCCTTTATAGTGAAGGCAAACTTCTTCTGTGACTCCTCCTCTAAAGGTATGGCCCAGAACCTGTTTGCTATGTCAAGTACCGTAAAGATTTTATGTTCTGGGTCCAGGCCGTTGAACACAGTAGAAAGGCTCGCCACAATCGGGTATTCCCTTGACGTGACTTTGTTCAGGGCGGTATAATCAACGGTGAACCTATAAGTCCCGTCGGGTTTCTTCACAGGCCACACCGGTGAATTAGTGGTGGCTGTTACTGGCTTCACCACCCCTTGTGCTTCTAACTCTTGGACTATTTGGTGGACTGCTGCATCGGCCTCGGGTTTTAAGCGGTATTGTTTATGGGCCTTATGCTCCGGCCCGGGAATATTGACCAGGTTCATCCGGGCCAGCCCGCAATCTTGTTTGTGCCGTGCCCACAGTGTCGGGTATAGTCGGCAGACACTGCCCCACACGCCCTTCGTTTCCCATTCGGGCTGTATTGAGACTATCCTTGCCACTCGCTGCTGCGGATGTCCCGGGCAATCGAACTTCTGTTCGGTCTGATGTTTTCCTCCCCATATAATTCGATTATGCTGGGGGTCTATAAGTGCCCCTACTTCCCTCAAAGTGTCTATCCCTAGTATGGTGCCTTCTGAGTTAGGGCAGCACCAGAATTGGGTGGGTATCATTATGCCCTGTATCTCTAGAGGTACTACTTCACTCAATGTTGCTTTTTTAAATCCACCCCCTATTCCCTGAATATTGACCGTGGTCTGGGTAAGGGGGAGGTCTAGGTTGGTTATGGATACCGACGCTCCCGTGTCTACTAGCATGTTGCACTGCCAGCCCCCTAACACTGCATTAATAAACATACGGGAATCTAGCGTTGGCCGTTCCAACCTTCCTTCGGGGGCCGGTAACCCCTCGTGGCCACCACTAGCCAGTTTGAGCAGGTTGAGGAGCTCTTCATTAGAGGGTGGCTCCGGCGGGGGCAATGTTTTTTGCTGGAGGATCTCCACCAGTTCCTCATGGGTAATGGGTATCCCAGTTTGTTTCCCGGTTTGGTGGGTTTGTTTCCCAGGTTGCTGGGGACCCTTTCCTGCCTCCCCCCCTCCCGATGCTCAGCATCTTCTTGCTATGTGTTCCAGTTTATTGCAATTATGGCACCTGGGTCTATACGTCCCCTTTCCGGCCTCCTTTCTTGGGCGTTCTCTGCTAATATGTCCGTCCTAATGACATGTGTAACACGTCAAGGGGGCGGCGCGGAGGTCCCCATCCCCTTCCTTTCCTTCTGTTGCTAGTGCTGCTGCCATCATCTTTGACACTTTCTCCTTCTGCTCAGCCTTTAGCTCCTCTACATTCTGTGCCCACTCTAAGATCTCATCGTAGTCATCCCCTATCTTGAATCCCAGCCCATCCTTAAACATTTCTAGGAATGCCTCATCATCTTTCTCGGGGTCATTAGCACCGGAGTGGTCCTTATACTCGAGCCATTTCCATTCCCCATACTCTCCTGCAGTTTCGTTTGGCTTCTGGGTTATCTTTAATATTCTGCTCCAGTTAGTTCTTATAGGTCCCCAACATCCATCCATCCCGTGTTTTAGGTCTAATAACCGCTGTGGCTTGGTCCGGTTCCCTATCGTCATCCAGCCACCATCTTGCACGCCTAGGGTAGCCCTCTGCCAATTTACACTACCTGTTTTGGCCTTTACCAAACTGTGTATGTCACCTAAGGTTAATTTATGTGCATCGAACATTTCCTCAACCTTTTGCCAGAACTCTGTATTTCTGCTATTGGGTTTGGGTGTGGGTAGATCCTTTAATAGTGTCTGTCTCTCATGCAGGGTGAGGGGAACTTCTTGTATAGTGACGGGAGCGGGTTGCTGTCTGTGTGCAGGGGTGGTAGTCGTACGTACGGGAGCTGCCTGTATGTATTCATTATATGCCGGGGGCTCTCTCTGCATTCCATCATCTGGAGGCTCTCCTACTGGTATTTCCTCCAGTGAGGGATACAGTGGAGTGGTTATCGGGGCTACCTTTGGTTTGGGTATTGCTGATGCACACTGTAGGGGCTTACCGTTCTCCTTTACGACCCTTTCTAAGGTTGCGATTTTCGTGTTTAGTCTCTGAATCAGCTCAACACGAGTATCTATTTCCATTACTAGTTCCCGGTAGCAGGTGAGGATAATTGCCTCGGCCATTCTAACCTTGTTTTTGGTTTGACTATCCCACCATTTTTTCTGCCTATCAGGGGCATCCGTGGGCTGCCAGCCTCTCCGTTTCATTCCTTCCATTAAGGTTGCATATTTGTCACTTAGTAATTCTAATAGAGACCCATCGGGTCCCTGGTTACACTCTCCCTTCTTTCCTTTTTTAATGGCCTGGGTCCCCGTCCCTTCACCAGCTCCATTTGTCCTTTTACTTGCCGAGTTACCCATCTTCTTCGGGCTATGAGGGTCTTGGGTACTCCCTTAAATTTGTGTTAGGTATGCAGGACGTTATTTATATCTATAAGTCTTCCTTTGGCGCCTTACACTCATACTGCCACGCTTTGGGTCAATATATCCCATCACTGCGGGGACATCGTCTCTATGTCCTCACTCTCTCGTCCCTGCACAGTGCGCTCATACCGCTTTGGGTCAATAGACCTTCCCCGATATCTTCCCTTGCGTCGTACCCTGATCGCACTGCCGTGCTACCTCCACGCGCGCATTTTAGGATGCACCTTTTGACCCCCTTCCACCCCTAGATCGTCCTTGTCCTCCGTCTCCGTCCCTCCGGGACTCACTACAGCTGGTTCTTTTGTACGAATATCCTTCCCTTGTGGTTTACAATGCCACAGCTCTAACTTGAAGGTGGTAAATTAAAACATACTCACCCCAACAGCTGGGTCATTGTTCCGTTCGGGAAGTCCGCACCCTGCTCGCAGCGCCAAATGTTGAGGGGAGAGAGGGAAGGCTTCTTTTCCCACGAGCGGACCCACTGATATAGAGGGTTGACGCTCGCCCCAGCCCACATAGCAATTCTCAAAGTTAGCAGACAGAGACAGATGGCAAAGTATAACGATTTTTATTACGAACGTCCGGGAACACCCCTCATCACAGCCGCCTGTGAGTGGAGATGCTCTCCGAACAGCACAATCATACGACTTTTATACATTTCAAACCCCTCTGTTCCCGGACAAGACCTCCCTAGATTTCTAATTGGACTACCTTATCAGTGCTACTTCTCTAATTGGACTACCTTATCAGTACTACTCCGGATTGACCGGTCATGAGCTCTGACTGACAGGCCATGATCTCGTGACCATCTTAGACCGTTCCCAGAATGGTATCTCTAGGGTGGAATTTGTTATACATTTCCTTTTGTGCCATGAAGTCTATCTCGGGTCTCTTCTCACGTCCTTATCAGCGGTCTGTTTAGGTTCTCTCCTATTGACATTCCATGTTGGAATACTATCTGGTATCCCAACCCACAACAGTACCTTCTGGAGCCTTGGTGCTGGAATGTACAAGGCGTGATAAGAAAGGTCTTTACCTCCTTATGGGCCAGTGCAGGAACCAGCACTTTAACCCTTGTCCCGCTGGTACCCCTAATGCCAAATTTTCCTCTTGCATAGCACGTTTAGCGAGTTGGTCACACCGCAGGTGAAAGGTACACAGCCAGATAGGGAATGGGTGACCAACATGAAGGATAGAGCAAGGAAGGTCGTGCAGGAGTTCCCTGCGGTCATCCCCCTGCAAAACAGATACACCGCTTTGAGTACTGTTGAGGGGGATGACTCATCAGGGGAGGGCAGCAGCAGCCAAGTTCATGGCACCGTGGCTGGCTCTGCTGCACAGGAGGGCAGGAAAAAGAGTGGGAGAGCGATATTGATAGGGGATTCAATTTTAAGGGGAATCGATAGGCGTTCCTGCGGCCGCAACCGAGACTCCAGGATGGTATGTTGCCTCCCTGGTGCAAGTGTCAAGGATGTCTCGGAGTGGGTGCAGGACATTCTGAAAAGGGAGGGTGAACAACCAGTTGTCGTGGTGCATATAGGTACCAATGACATAGGTAAAAAACGGGATGAGGTCCTACGAGACGAATTTAGGGAGCCAGGAGTTAAATTAAAAAGTAGGACCTCAAAAGTAGTAATCTCAGGATCGCTACCAGTGCCACGTGCTAGTCAGAGTAGGAATTGCAGGATAGCTCAGATGCTTGAGGAGTGGTGCAGAAGGGAGGGATTCAAATTCCTGGGACATTGGAACCAGTTCTGGGGGAGGTGGGACCAGTACAAACCGGACGGTCTGCAACTGGGCAGGACTGGAACCAATGTCCTAGGGGGAGTGTTTGCTCGTGCTGTTGGGGAGGAGTTCAACTAATATGGCAGGGGGATGGGAACCTATGCAGGGAGACAGAGGGAAATAAAATGGAGTCCAAAGCAAAATATACAAAGGAGAAAAGTAAAACTGGAGAGTAGAGAAACCCAAGGCAAAAAACAAAAAGGGCCACATTACAGCAAAATTCTAAAGGGGCAAAGTGTGTTGAAAAAACAAGCCTGAAGGTTCTGTGCCTCAATGCGAGGAGTATTCGGAATAAGGTGGATGAATTAACTGCGCAGACAGCAGTTAACAGATATGATGTGATTGGCATCACGGAGACATGGCTCCAGGGTGACCAAGGCTGGGAACTCAACATCCAAGGATATTCAGCATTTAGGAAGGATAGACAGAAAGGAAAAGGAGGCGGGGTGGCGTTGCTGGTTAAAGATGAAATCAATGCAATTGCAAGGAAGGACATTAACCTGGATGATGTGGAATCTGTATGGGTGGAGCTGCGGAATTCCAAAAAGGGCAGAAAACGCTAGTGGGTGTTGTGTATAGACCACCAAACAGTAGTAGTGAGGTTGGGGACAGCATCAAACATGAAATAAGGGATGTGTGCAATAAAGGTACAGCAGTAATCATGGGCGACTTTAATCTACACATTGATTGGGCTAACCTTACTGGTAGCAATGCGGTGGAGGAGGATTTCCTGGAGTGTATTAGGGATGCTTTTCTCGACCAATATGTCGAGGAACCACCAGGGAGCTGGCCATCCTTGACTAGGTGATGTGTAATGAGAAGGGACTAATTAGCAATCTTGTTGTGCGAGGCCCCTTGGGGAAAAGTAACCATAATATGGTAGAATTCCTTATTAAGATGGAGAGTGACAGTTAATTCAGAAATTTGGGTCCTGAACTTAAGGAAAGGTAACTTTGATGGTATGAGGCGTCGATTGGCTTGAATAGACTGGCAAACGATTCTCAAAGGGTTGACGGTGGATAAGCAATGGCAAACATTTAAAGATCACATGGATAAACTTCAGCAATTGTACATCCCTGTCTGGAGTAAAAATGAAATGGGGAAGGTGGCTCAACCAAGGCTAACAAAGGAAATTAAGAATAGTGTTAAAGCCAAGGAAGAGGCATATAAATTGGCTAGAAAAAGCAACAAACCTGAGGACTGGGAGAAATTTAGAATTCAACATAGGAGGACTATGGGTTTAATTAAGAGGGGGAAAATAGAGTACGAGAGGAAGCTTGCAGGGAATATAAAAACTGACTGCAAAAGCTTCTATAAATATCTGAAGAGAAAAAGATTAGTAAAGACAAACATCGGTCCCTTGCAGTCGGATTCAGGTGAATTTATCATGGGGAACAAAGAAATGGCAGACCAATTGAACCAATACTTCGGTTCTGTCTTCATGAAGGAAGATACAAATAACCTTCTGAAGGTACTAGGGGACAGTGGGTCTAGTGAGAAGAAGGAACTGAAGGATATCCTTATTAGGCGGGAAATTGTGTTCGGGAAATTGATGGGATTGAAGGCCGATAAATCCCCGAGTCCTGATAGTCTGCATCCCAGAGTGCTCAAGGAAGTGGCCCTAGAAATAGTGGATACATTGGTGATCATTTTCCAACAGTCTTTCAACTCTGGATCAGTTCCTATGGACTGGAGGGTAGCTAATGTAACACCATTTTGTAAAAAAGGAGGGAGAGAGAAAACGGATAATTTTCGATCGGTTAGCTTGACATCAGTAGTGGGGAAAATGTTGGAATCAATCATGAAGGATGAAATAGCAGCGCATTTGGAAAGCAGTGACAGGATCGGACCAAGTCAGCATGGATTTATGAAGCGGAAATCATGCTTGACGAATCTTATGGAAATTTTTGAGGATGCAACGAGCAGAGTAGACAAGGGAGAACCAGTGGATGTGGTGTATTTGGACTTTCAAAAAGCTTTTGACAAGGTCCCACACAAGAGATTGTTGTGCAAAATCAAAGCACATGGTCTTGGGGGTAATATACTGACGTGGATAGGGAACTGGTTGGCAGACAGGAAGCAGAGTGTCGGGATAAACGGGTCCTTTTCAGAATGGCAGGCAATGACTAGTGGAGTGCCGCAGGGCTCAGTGCTGGGACCCCAGCTCTTTACAATATACTTTAACGATTTGGATGAAGGAATAGAGTGTAATATCTCCAAGTTTGCAGATGTCACTAAACTGGGTGGCGGTGTGAGCTGTGAGGAGGACACTAAGAGGCTGCAGGGTGACTTGGACAGGTTAGGTGAGTGGGCAAACGAGTGGCGCTTGCAGTATAATGTGGATAAATGTGAGGTTATCCATTTTGGGGGCAGAAGTACGAAGGCAGAATATTATCTGAATGGCGGCAGACTAGGAAAAGGGGAAGTGCAACGAGACCTGGGTGTCATGGTTCATTAGTCACTGAAAGTGAGCATGCAAGTACAGCAGGCGGTGGTACTATGTTTCAATGTTTCAAATGGTATGTTGGCCTTCATAGCTAGGGGATTTGAATATAGAAGCAGGGAGGTCTTAATGCAGTTGTACAGGGCCTTAGTGAGGCCTCACCTGGAATATTGTGTTCGGTTTTGGTCTCCTAGACTGAGGAAGGACGTTCTTGCTATTGAGGGAGTGCAGCAAAGATTCACCAGACTGATTCCAGGGATGGCTGGGCTGTCATATGAGGAGAGACTGGATCAATTGGGCCTTTATTCACTGGAGTTTAGAAGGATGAGAGGGGATCTCATAGAAACGTATAAGATTCTGACAGAACTGGACAGGTTAGATGCGGGAAGAATGTTCCCGATGTTGGGGAAGTCCAGAACCAGGGGACATAGTCTTAGGATAAGGGGTTAGGCCATTTAGGACTGAGATGAAGTGAAACTTCTTCACTCAAAGAGCTGTTAACCTGTGGAATTCCCTGCCGCAGAGAGTTGTTGATGCCAGTTCACTGGATATATTCAAGAGGGAGTTAGATATGGCCATTACGGTTAAGGGGATCAAGGGGTATGGAGAGAAAGCAGGAAAGGGGTACTGAAGGAATGATCAGCCATGATCTTATTTAATACGTCCTTACTATACAGTATAAATGCACACGAGGCCCATGCTTGAGAGAAGGTCAGTCTGTGACCTTTCCTTTATTTCATAGCACTCAAGTGCAGGAAGTGGGTGGAGCTTCCCCTTTTATATCTGAAGGTCTAGGTTTGGAGTGTCTCCCAGAAGTTCACCATCTAATGGTCATTGTTCTCAGTGTACAACTTAGGTCGGATTATACATGGGTTACAATGCTGGTTGAATACATGACATCACCTCCCCCCCCAAAGCCTTATTGGGATCACAGGTTGAGTCTCTCTGGTGGTTTACGCTCCCTTGTAGAGCGCCTGAGTTGGGGCTCCGGTTGTTGGGCGCTGGCCTGAGTGTCTGCTGTTTGCGGTGCCTCGGGCCTGTCTGGACTGCCCACAGTGACTGGGCTCTCCTCCCTTTGGTTCCTGTGTTCAGTCACCTGTGGTGGAGTGAACTCTACATTGTGTTCTTCCTCTGCTTCTTCTATGGGGTTGCTGAACCTCCTTTTTGTTTGATCCACATGTTTGCAGCAGATTTGTCCATTGGTAAGTTTAACTGCCAGAATCCTATTTCCCTATTTGGCAACCACAGTGCCTGCGAGCCATTTGGGCCCTGCAGCGTAGTTGAGGACAAAAACAGGGTCATTTACATCAATACGTCGCGCCCTCGCATTCCTGTCATGGTAGTCATATTGTGACTGGCGCCTGCTCTCGACAATTTCTTTCATGGTGGGGTGTATAAGGGATAACCGGGTTTTGAGCGTCCTTTTCATTAGCAGCTCTGCGGGTGGAACCCCTGTGAGTGAGTGTGGTCGGGATCTGTAGGCCAACAGGAGGCGTGATAAGTGGCATTGTAGGGAACCCCCTTGGATTTTGAGCATCCCCTGTTTGATTATCTGCACTGCTCGTTCTGCCTGGCCGTTTGAGGCCGGCTTGAACGATGCCGTTCTAACATGATTAATTCCATTGCCTGCCATGAAGTCCTGGAATTCAGTGCTTGTGAAGCATGGGCCATTGTCGCTGACCAAGATTTCCGGTAGACCGTGGGCGGCGAACATTGCCCATAGGCTTTCTACCGTGGCAGAGGATGTGCTTGAATTTAAAATGTCACACTCGATCCATTTGTAGTAGGCATCTACTACAACCAAAAACATTTTCCCCATGAAAGGACCTACGTCGTCCACATGGATGCGTGACCAAGGCTTGGCGGGCCATGGCCAGGGACTAAGGGGGGGCTTCCCTGGGCGCATTGCCCAGCTGGGCACACGTGTTGCACCTGCGAACACAAAGTTCCAGATCTGCGTCTACTCCTGGCCACCAAACGTGTGACCTGGCAATTGCCTTCATTGTGACAATGCCCGGGTGCCCATTGTGGAGTTCTCTGATGAACACCTCTCTGCCCATCTGGGGCATGACTACGCGGTTTCCCCACAGTAGACAATCAGCCTGAATCGAGAGTTCATCCTTGCGCCTGTGAAATGGTTTAAATTTCTCAGGGCATGTCCTGCACGTGGCTGCCCAGTCTCCATTCAGGACACATTTCTTGACTAGAGACAATAGCGGGTCTCTATTTGTCCAGACTTTAATCTGAAAGGCTGTCACGGGTGAGCCTTCGCTTCCGAAAGCTTCAACAGCCATGACCATCTCAGCAGCATGCTTGGTAGCCCCCTCAGTGGTGGCTAGTGGGAGCCTGCTGAGTGCATCGGCGCAGTTTTCGGTGCCCAGTCTGTTCCGAATTGTGTAGTCATAGGCGGCTAATGTGAGTGCCCACCTCTGTATGCGGGCCGATGCGTTTGCATTTATGGCCTTGTTGTCGGCCAAAAGGGACGTTAGGGGTTTGTGATCTGTCTCCAGCTCAAATTTCCTGCCAAACAGGTACTGGTGCATTTTCTTTATCGCATATACACATGCGAGTGCCTCCTTTTCTACCATCCCGTAGCCCCTTTCTGCCTGGGACAAACTTCTGGAGGCATAAGCTACCAGCTGTAACTGACCCTTGGCATTGACATGCTGCAACACACACCCAACACCATAGGACGATGCATCGCACGTTAACACAAGTTTCTTACATGGGTCATATAGCGTTAACAGATTGTTGGAACATAACAATTTGCATGCTCTATTAAAAGCCCTTTCCTGGCTGTCCCCCCAGACCCATTCATGACCTTTGCGTAGGAGCACGTGTAGCGGCTCTAGCAGCGTGCTCAATTTGGGAAGAAAGTTTCCAAAATAGTTCAGGAGCCCCAGGAATGAACGCAGCTCCGTCGTGTTACGGGTTCTGGGTGCTCTCTGGATCGCTTCCGTCTTGGATGCAGTAGGGCTGATCCCGTCTGCTGCTACCCTCATCCCCTCCTCCCCAGTAGTGCGGGACCGTCCCCTGGGACAATCCAGAGTGGCAGTCTGTTCTCCGAATCTTTGTGGGTCACGACTACCGTGGTGCTGCCTAGCACCGGAATGATCTGCTTTGTGTAAGTCCGTAGCTGTGCGTCAATCGGTGATAATTTTGGCCTCCTGGCCTTGGACGCCCACAACTTTTCGAACTGTTTGATACCCATCAGGGACTGGCTGGCCCCTGTGTCCAGCTCCATTGATACTGGGATGCCACTGAGAAGCACTTTCATCATTATCGGTGGCGTCCTGGTGTATGAACTGTATATGTGCTCCACATGAACTCGCTGAACTTCAGCTTCCAGCGATTTTCCCCAGTGTTCATTTCTGCAATTTCTGCAGGTATTTTGCTCACCTCTGCAAACTCCGGCTGAGTGTGTACCTCCATGCCTCCAGCATGAACTGCGGTTTGAAACAAAAGGTCCTTTGCCAGTTGATCGTCCCTGACTGCCCCTGTTATTGCTAGTGGCCATGCTCACGTGGTTTAAATCCCAGTTTCTTGTCACCATTAATACGTCCTTACTATACAGTATAAATGCACACGAGGCCCATGCTTGAGAGAAGGTCAGTCTGTGACCTGTCCTTTATTTCATAGCACTCGAGTGCAGGAAGTGGGTGGAGCTTCCCCTTTTATATCTGAAGGTCTAGGTTAGGAGTGTCTCTCACAAGTTCACCATCTAGTGGTCATTGTTCTCAGTGTACAACTTAGGTCGGATTATACATGGGTTACAATGCTGATTGAATACATGACATTATTGAATGGCGATGCAGGCTCGAAGGACTGAATGACCTACTCCTGCACCTATTTTCTATGTTTCTATATACTTGCATTGGAGGCAGTTCAGAGAAGATTCACTAAGTTGATTCCTGAGATGAAGGGGTCATCTTATGAAGGAAGGTTGAGCAGATTTGGCCTATACTCATTGGAGTTTAGAAGAATGAGAGGTGATCTTATTGAAACCGATAAGATTCTGAGGAGGCTTGACAGGGTAGATTCAGAGAGGATATTTCCCCTCGAGGGGGAATCTAGAACTAGGGAGCATAGTTTCAGAATAAGGTGTCACCCATTTAAAACGGAGATGATGAGGTATTTCTTCTCTCAGAGTTGTGAATCTGGAATTCTCTACCCCAGAGAGCTGTGGAGGCTGGGTCATTGAATATATTTACGGTGGAGATAGACAGATTTTTGAATGATAAGGGAGTCAAGGGTTATGGGGAGCAGGCAGGAAACTGGAGTTAAGGCCAGGATCAGATCAGCCATGATCTTATTGAATGACAGAGCAGGCTCGAGGGTCCAAATGGCCTACTCCAGCTTCTATTTCTTATTTTCTTATATATTTATGTAAAAGCTCCCACCTTATAGAGATCTCTTCCCTCAGCCACAAGCTCTTGCTCACTACATTTCCACAACAGATTCAGCATGCAGCTTCACATAAGTCTCCATCCAGTCTGACCTCATTACCTCTCTCACCATTGACAGATTGCTTCTGTCATCTCTACTTCACCTGGCATCTATTCCATCAGCATGGGTGCCCTTTATACTCCCTCACCTTGGTCCTCAGAATCCCACCATGATCAGCTCCAACAAAACAGCACCAATAACAACACCAACCTTCTCTGCAATCAACTGATGCTACACAGGATACAGGGTATCAGCACCCGAGCACATTGCTGCCTGGGAGGCCAGGGATAGCCTCACCATGGCCAGATATACTTCACTTGATGCTGTGCACCCTGGCTGCTACATGATACCAACACCATAAAGCACTCTACAATACCCAAGCCATTCTTTTCACACTCATCAGCATTGCGGGGGGTACCGTTATATCTCACCATTCACTGTAACTCGCTAACCACTTCCAAAGGTGCACACAAATCTGCCCAAGAACACAAAGTGTTGAAAATAAAGGTTTCAATGTTTGACACCACATTAACAGAAATTTTACATGAACATTGGCGAAAACACCTAAGTGCCTACCCTTGTGTGTTGCTAATTGGTATGATTCGACTAGGATGAGGGTGAGTATGAGGGCTGGCTAGTGAGATGGGGATGTGATAATATAGATAGAGATGGATGGGTGGAAGTTGGTGTGAGTAAGGATGTGCAGGAGTAGCGTAGGGAAGGCAGAGTGATGGGAATGTGTTGCGAGGCACAGCAGGAAGTGGTTGAGTGTAGCTTTGTACTAACATTTTGTGATCGACTGAGATCATTGAAATGTTTGCAGCACTGCACTCAGGTCCTCCTGATGACATCCTTGCTTGTGCCCTCCTCTGCAATGTGCAACCAGGCTGTGTTGATCTCCTAGGGACGTCTCTTCTGCCCATGTGAAGGGAAGAGGATCTTCCTGTATGCTGTGACTCCGTCCGTAAACATATGGAGGGATTCATGGACGAGCCTGGGTGCAGCCATGCACCTCTGTGCAATCATTGTCACTGTTTGCAGCAATGCTGTAGAATACTGACAGCACAAATGTCAAAATAAATTTGGACATGGTCCATTTAAGGAAACCGGCTGATGAGGCGTCATCAAATGACATCACCAGATCCACTTCCTCTAATTGGCTGGGAAAAGTGCTGGGTGCGCTTAATAAGCCCAATCAAGGTAAAATCATTTCAGATAGCGGGATGGAGCCAGCAGTGGTGTTGGGACTCGCCACCGACATCACCTGCCATGGACCCACCAAGGTGAGCAAAATCGCGGCCAATGGCTTCAGTCTTACCAATGTTTAATTGGAGGAAATGTTAGCTCATCTTGGACTGAGTGTCGGATAAACAGATTGCCAAAACAGGGACAGTGGAGGTGGTGGTGAGGGAGAGCTGGGTGTCGCTAGTGTACATGTGGATGCTGACATTATGTTTTTGGATGCGCCGCACAAATCACTGCTGAGCTTTCTGCTATTTGTCCAGCTCGGTCCATCCTACCTATTAGGGGTTTGGCTATATGGAGTCAGGTGGGAAAAATTCCAGCTCCCATTGTCAGATTAATTATCATATTCCGTTAGTAAGCTAGACTTGCTGGTCGACCATCAATAGTATCCTGAAGTACTGGAGGCTTGCCTGGCTCA